>NW_027043824.1:0-600000 GCF_037102585.1 Saccharomycopsis crataegensis
TCACCTAATTTCTCCGCCACATTTTCATTTCCCTCTCCTATTTTTTAATCTTAATCATATTAACATTTCCCAAATATTTTATAAACATTCTTACTTTTTTCTCAATTTGATTTTTTCATAAAATACCCTACCCTTAAATTCTCACTTATACTCACATATGACCTTGGAACATCACCTCAGTTTCCCACCACATTTTCCTTTCCATCTTCTACTTAACAATCATATCTATATTAAAATTTTCGAAATATTTCATAAACAATCTTTCTTTTTCTCTCTCACTTTTTTTTTGGAAATACTTGACCCTTAAATTCATCTTCAATATAATACCCCGACCATCACTCGAAATTTGACATCCCCATTTTCCTCCACATTTTTATTTCCCTTTCCTCTTTTTTAATCTTAATCATATCAAATTCTCCAAATATTTCAACTACAATCCTACTTTTTCCATAGGGACCTCTTTTTCAAAAATATTCTATCCCTCAATTTTTCATGACCCACGGCCACCGCACAACATGCTCTACCACATTTCTCCCGCAAATCTCCTTCTTATCCTCCAATATTTTTACAATCATCCCAAACTCTTCGAAATATGAAAATGATAATACTGCCTTCAATTTCTGACCTCATATACCTCCACAATTCACACATCCTAATCCATCCTAGCTTCAACAATAATCACATATCTTCTTTAATACTTCTCCACTTTTTTATCCTTTATTTAAAAATCATCCTCTTCTAATCCTTCCACAATACTCACACAAATCTCAATCCTCGCCATACCATCGCTTTCTTCAATATCAGACGTAATACTGCTCGCCCAATACAAAGGGGTATCTCACCCTCGTTAGCTCTCAATGATTTCTGCTGAAGATGTAGAGAATTCCGCTGATTGTGGAACGGGGTCCCAAACCCCCTGAATATTTCCGCGGATTATGCCAAAACATTATGGCTGATTGTGCAACGCACATTTCAAGCGCCAATATCTCTACCACATTATATTATCTTTCAGATAAAATTATATATTTTTGCTCAGCATCCTCTCCAGATTTCAACAGCATCATTACTAGCCATTTCCACCCAGTATTCATCATTTAAAAATTCCGGCTGATTGTGCTGCAATGTATGGCATTCCGGCGGATTGCGCGACTGTATCCCTAGGTAATCCTTCAAAAATTCCATAAACAATCTCACTTTTTTTTTCACTTTTTTTTTCACTCTCTTTTTCTCCAAAATAAATCTCCCTCATTTCTCCACAATACATCATTCCCCGACCTTCACACAAATTCAACATACCCTATTTTTATCTCTCAATTATTTCTCAATATTCCATATCATGATCTTATCCACATAAAATGATCTCAATTATTTCATCTAAAATCTTACTTTTTCTCTCTATCTTTTTTTTTCATTAATATCTACACATCTATTTCTCATCCATACAATAATCCCGATCTTCCTCAAAAATTACTCACCTAATTTCTCCGCCACATTTTCATTTCCCTCTCCTATTTTTTAATCTTAATCATATTAACATTTCCCAAATATTTTATAAACATTCTTACTTTTTTCTCAATTTGATTTTTTCATAAAATACCCTACCCTTAAATTCTCACTTATACTCACATATGACCTTGGAACATCACCTCAGTTTCCCACCACATTTTCCTTTCCATCTTCTACTTAACAATCATATCTATATTAAAATTTTGGAAATATTTCATAAACAATCTTTCTTTTTCTCTCTCACTTTTTTTTTGGAAATACTTGACCCTTAAATTCATCTTCAATATAATACCCCGACCATCACTCGAAATTTGAAATCCCCATTTTCCTCCACATTTTTATTTCCCTTTCCTCTTTTTTAATCTTAATCATATCAAATTCTCCAAATATTTCAACTACAATCCTACTTTTTCCATAGGGACCTCTTTTTCAAAAATATTCTATCCCTCAATTTTTCATGACCCACGGCCACCGCACAACATGCTCTACCACATTTCTCCCGCAAATCTCCTTCTTATCCTCCAATATTTTTACAATCATCCCAAACTCTTCGAAATATGAAAATGATAATACTGCCTTCAATTTCTGACCTCATATACCTCCACAATTCACACATCCTAATCCATCCTAGCTTCAACAATAATCACATATCTTCTTTAATACTTCTCCACTTTTTTATCCTTTATTTAAAAATCATCCTCTTCTAATCCTTCCACAATACTCACACAAATCTCAATCCTCGCCATACCATCGCTTTCTTCAATATCAGACGTAATACTGCTCGCCCAATACAAAGGGGTATCTCACCCTCGTTAGCTCTCAATGATTTCTGCTGAAGATGTAGAGAATTCCGCTGATTGTGGAACGGGGTCCCAAACCCCCTGCATATTTCCGCGGATTATGCCAAAACATTATGGCTGATTGTGCAACGCACATTTCAAGCGCCAATATCTCTACCACATTATATTATCTTTCAGATAAAATTATATATTTTTGCTCAGCATGCTCTCCAGATTTCAACAGCATCATTACTAGCCATTTCCACCGAGTATTCATCATTTAAAAATTCCGGCTGATTATGCTGCAATGTATGGCATTCCGGCGGATTGCGCGACTGTATCCCTAGGTAATTATATATTTTTGCTCAGCATCCTCTCCAGATTCCAACATCATCTTTACTAGCCATTTCCACCAAATATTCTTCATTTAAAAATGTCTCCTGGTTGTGCTGCAATGTATAGCATTTCTCCAGATTGCGCGTCTGTATCCCTAGGTGTAGAATTTTTCAAATCCCAAACCAAAGGACGAATCGGTGATGATAGAAGAGTTTAGTTGAGTTTGTTTGTAGCCAAACATGAATAATTCAGATGCTTCTTCCTTGAGGTCGTAATTTTGAATCTTGATTAACAATTGTTTATCATTTTGAGACACAATGGGATCGCCTAAGTACAGTTTTAAAACTGTATTGGACTTAACAAACTGGATATCCTTGGAGGATCCCATGATATCGTAAGCCATGCTAGAGTCACTTTTCTTGCGATGAATCAAGTAATAGTTCTTATTGCCAGCTAATCTGATAATGGTGGCTTGGTACTTGGAGGAGCCGCTAAATTTACGGCTCTTGGTTTGGTAACGCCCATCACTACTTTTTTTTATGAATACTTCTGTCATTGTGACATGTGGCATGAGCTCAGAAAGATCGTAGAAGCAGACATTTGTGGTGCTGAAAGTAGAGTGGAGATCTTTAAGATCGCATGCTGAAAGATTCTTCTTCAGAGCTTGGCCAAGCTTGGTAATGACTTCGGAGCTTGTGGATATTATTCGCTTTTCTTTTTTGTCTATAATGAATCCGTCTAGAACAGATATTCTGTCCGAAACATCAATCATTTTTAGATTATGTTTACTGTATGTTATGGTCAAAGGTCACTCTTTTTTTTCTTTTTTCTCTTTTTTTTTGTTTGCAATGAAATAGAACTTCCCTGCATGCGGGACCACCCAAAAATTGTTCACCATAATTTCTTGTAAATAATACATTTCTCTTCGATCAAACTGACATTCGATAACACCATATTTTTCATAAAAGTTTTAGTTTCTCTTTTAATTCCATTTTTATCAACGTATGCGACCATCAATGTTCAATTTTCACCATATCCAATATTTAAACTTCTCCATTTTCTTCGCCCAACTCAACCTCAATTTTCAATTTTATATTTTTTCATAGGTTACTACTAGTAGTAACCGACTATATGAAATAAATGAACATATACCTCCTCGACAATACTCTGTACCGCACTTTTGGGATATCCTGATACAAGGTGCTGCACCTCCTCAACTCTTAGAAAAAATTCAGCCAACTTTGCGAACAATTTCGGCGAAATATTCAAAGCAAATTTCAAACGATGATATCTCCAGCAATATATTAATATATTTTTAAATGAAATAATATGAATTGAGCAGACATTTTTCTTTCTTTGTTTCTATCCATACTATTTACAGGCATTTCTACAAAATATCCGTGATTTGGTCAATTCGACAATGCATGGTCCGTCGACAAGCTGTGCGCTATACTGAGTAGATAAAGTTCATAGGATCAAGGACTCTATTACATGCTATTGTTAGGGCTAGCAGATAGTATATAATTGAGTTAAATTATTAAAAGGGGCATATAGAATCAATTAATAAAAATGAGAAAAAATTAGAAAGGTTCAAATTTAGAGAAGACCACCAGTTGGAACAAGTTCTCCGATAAGACCAGTACCTTGCCCGACGATGGAAGTGCCAACACCGGCAGCAGAGGTAACAACACCGGCAGCAGAGGTAACAACACCAGCAGCAGAAGTAACAACACCAGCGGCAGAGGTAACAACACCAGCGGCAGATGTAACAACACCAGCAACAGTAGTGACATCACCAACAGCAACAGTGACTTCATTACCAACACCAGCAAGAGCACCACCAAGGTTACCATCAAGAACATCACTAACTTCATCACCAATAAAAGAAGTACCTTGTCCAAGGATAGAAGTACCGACACCGGCAACAGATGTAACAACACCAGCAGCAGAGGTGACGACACCAGCAGCGGAAGTCACAACACCAGCGGCAGAGGTAACAACACCAGCGGCAGAGGTGGCGATACCAACAACGGTAGTGACATCACCAATAATTTCAGTAAGAGCTCCGTCAACACCAATGTCTCCTTCAACACCACCAATAATAGTAGTGGCTCCCTCAACACCACCAATAATAGTAGTGGCTCCTTCAGAACCACCAACAATAGTAGTGAGCTCAGTGAAGCTGCCGATGATAGAGGTAGCTTCACTGTAGACAGTGCCAACAATAGAAGTAGCTTCACCAATGATAGAGGTAGCATCAAGACCGCTAACACTAGCACCTAAACCAGCACCGACCTCAATACTAGCATCAGTTTTATTCAAAGGAAAAGCATCAGATGCCAAAAGGAAAGCGGAAGCTAAAGAGACTTTAAAAATGTTGGAGTACATGATTGATTAGAAGAAAAAACGAGTGGATAAGTTTATAAGTGAGTGACAGTTGTTGAATGATGATAATTATGTTAAAAACCAAAAAGAAGAATATACTCAGCGATTCATTGCCTTTAAATCCTTTTTTTTTTCTTAACCCAACTGGAAGCACATTTCCAAAATCAGCTATTAGTTGTCTTTTTTGTCGAGCGATGTTTCCTAGTAAGGATAATAATCCAAGCTTTACCAATAAAGGTATAGAAAAACAAAAAGTGTAAAAAACAACAACAAAAAAATAAACAAAGAGAAACCCTGTGAATGGTTTTGAGTTGAGGTTGATTGTACTAAGTTCCAAGGATTGTTGTACCTGAGTGCATGATATGCAAGGCACAAGTATAATTTCATGCATTTGTATATAACAAAAATAACTCCACACGGAAAATATATGCGTAAATCTTGTGGGATGTGAAAAGTGCTGACCACATGTATATTCATAAAACAATGATATCAACACCTAACAGATGCGATGTTGTTCAAAGAAACAAGAAATGAAAAACATTTACTTTTAACCTTGGACAGTTTCTTGAGACAACTATAGAGCCCAAGGCAAGTGATGATCATAGCGCTACAGAGTACATGTACTTCAGCAAGATATAATCTAAAATTCATTTCGATTAAGTAGTGTTTATATTTTATTCAAGTAGCAGTATAGCAAATTTCAACAGTTTTTGGTATTAAACTAAGGTGGTAATGACTCTTTAGTGTCTAGCAGCTTGAGCTTTTGAGCGCATCACCAATCAAATCTTTTCGCTTTAATTTTGTCAAAGTACAGCTGTTTTGATAACAAAGAACATTGTGAAGCAGCTGCAATTAAGAATTATGAAGCGAATAATTATACACACTTATTACATTGTACTACAAACACCGTACATGGTGATTGTTCAAACGCATCCTGGTTTGATGCAATCCTAGCTGCGAGCCAGAAAAATCAGCAATCCAATAAAACCAGAGGGAAAATATCCTCGTCTATGATGATAACAATAACAATAAAATCAAAATATAATGTACCATGGAAAAATATTATTCTAGAAGTTTGAGTTTACTCAACTTTCACACTTGCGAAGTAATTTAGAAATCGATTGCCAAGGTAAGAGAAAAAATATCTGATCTTTGCCAAACTTTCTTTTAGTACAACAATTATATAGAATAGGGACGAAAGTCCTGCGTTTCTGGCAAATCTTCATTCGTGTCGCTGCCCTCAGCACACCCAGGTCCTGAGAGCCATTCGACCATAACAGAGAAGATGATAAAGATTAACAGCCTGAAGAATATGTAACAAGTTTCTCAAGGGATTGATTCATTACTAACATCTCTTCAATCGCATTTTTACTGTCTGGCAAATGCATTAAAGTCTTCAAAATCACACACACTTACTTTCTCACGAGCACAGCAATTTGACCAATTAACGAAATTCTGCAATTGGGTTTACTCGTGAATTTTATACTCTAAAATACTCAAGCAGTATGTCAACGTTTATTGGATAATAAAATACTTTTAGGTTGAGCACTGCCCAATATTATGGAATGTGTTGTCATAAATATATACATAAAAATATTCTGCTATTGTTGTGTACTACTCAGAAAAATTAATAAGAGTATAATCCCTGGATTTGTGTAATGTGTGTCGTATTCATCAACATTTTTATTCGCGGCCATAAAATAAAAACTCCAGCAAAAGAATAGTTGAGATGGCTAATATATAATCTCAATAGATATATCATCTTTTTGGACCAATTTTTCCTGATAGTCATGTACGCTAGTTATTAAGAATCCTTCTGCTGGAACTTATTTCAAAAGAAAAATGCCTTGTTGGTGATTACTTTTTCTGGGTTATTGCAGTCTTGTCTAAGCTCCATCTCTTCAACTGTTGCAAACAATATGCCATAAACACCCTTTTTTTGGCCTCAGGACACGGGCACAATATATGAATATTTTCTTGTTGGTATTGCTAGTTTTAATTTTTGCAGGCAAACACACCATACAAGATGTCACTTAATGTAGACAATAAAAAGAGCAGGACAAATAATAAACTTCAAATTTTTTAATAGCTCTCATAATAACATGCTACAGGAATAATATAAGTGGATTTTTTACTAAGATAAAGCGTCATCACCATAGTGTACCGTTGGTCCAGTATGGAACAAAAAAAAAGGGATTTTACTTCAAGTGCTCTTCTAATGCTGACAGAAAAAAATAATACTTGATAGGACACGTACCAGCTGCTAATGAGTAGGCGCTATCACTATAAAGATCAAGGTGAGTTGTTGGGATGTATTCCAACACGATTAAACCTACACTAGCTCAGTAACCAACAAAATAATAATAATACAAGATTCCTGCAGAAATTTCAATGATAATAGCAAACAACAAATTTCTCATTCTTTTTGAAATTTTCCAAAAAATGTTTTATGATAATTTAAGTTTCTTTAATTTTATATGCATTGAGTATCATTCTTAATAATATTGAAATCATATTGCGGTGTCAGGAATGAAAATATGGGTGTTTTGAAGATATTTTTGAAATAAACCCGTGATTTAAGAAGTCAGATTTCATCAGCACAGACACCATAGAAATAATAAAAATCTATTGCAATGATCTTCCAAAAATCAGTAAACACCAATCAGCAATAAACAATATATTTCTTTCTAAAATAGAGGAGGAACGCTTCAATGGTCCCTCATCAAAAAATAAGAAATGTGTTCAGCTGTTTTTGGATGGGTGTACTGGAGTCAATCAGATAGAAAATTATCGTGGCTTTGATTTATGTTATCCTGCTTCCACCACAGTTTTAAAGTTTTATAATTTTTTAGTGATTACCATGATTTAGTGCGGAATGCCACTTATCTCGAAAGAAAGCTAGGTCAACTTAATCTACCATATTGTATCAGAAAATTGTGCAACGATTCTGACAGCAAGTTCAATAGAATAGGAGAGTTTCTAAAATTCACTAATGCTAAAAATATCTCTGTGTCATTTTCACCAGATTTCAAGAATTTTTTTTGCTTTGAAACATTCAAAAAATTGAAAATTTACAGGATTTTGGAAATTTATTATTAATAGACCTTCATCTGAATCACATTTCTAAATCAGAGAACTTGAATGTAATTATATTTTTAAAAACATTATCATTACGTTGTAATGAAATAAAAAATACCAAAGGTTTGAATTTTTTCTATCTTAAATATTTAGAATTCAATGAAAACATGATTGAGGTGATTGAAAGCCTAGAATAATTGAGAAGTATTGAAGAGCTTAGAATATCTGAGAAACATATGAGCTCATTTACAGACTCGTATGCGGCTGCTATTTCTCTTACCATTCTAAACTGTGGCTACTCTACCCACACTGAAACTAAAATTGATTTTTCAAGGTTTTGCAACTTAAAAGATATTGTTGTTCATTCTGATAGCTATGAATTTGGGAGCTTTACAATACCACCTAATTTGCGAAGATTGGACGTGAGTCAATATCTCAATCTAATAAAGTTGGAATTACCAGGTCGCTTCCTTCCGAATATGAAGGAACAAGTCCTTTATGGTAACAAAGTTGGTAGCGTGGCTCATATAGGTAATATCATATTTTTAAAGGTACTTTCATTATCTAGAAATAGGGTGTACGATATCAAATCCCTTGGTAAGTGCACCAAGCTTCAGAAGCTTGATTTGTCAGCGAAGAAAATGAAATCGATTGAAGGAGTTAAAAATTCAAGAGATTTGCAAATGCTTGACCTTTGTGACAATAAATTAATTATCTAACTTGAATATGCTGATTTTGGATTGGCCGCTGATAACAAATTTGAACCTTTCTGGGAATCCTATCACTTATCTTCCAATTTTTTTGACCTCAAGGCTATTGTGATTAAATTTAGAGAATACTTCAATAACTGTGAACTCCCTTATTAGGTTTAAAAACGCACAAAGTCTAAAATTGTACTCGTGTGAAATGAGCATAGATGTAATTCACCAAGAATGGACGCGTCTGCGGACCTTGGATCTTGAGAATGCATACAAGCTTTGCCACGTAATAGCCACCAGAGAACCGAATTATCAAGAGAAGATTCTTGAGACACTATTCTCTTTGCAACAATAATAATTTCTGTGAATACCCACACCCATATTCTTCGAAGAAACCAACGGGGAGCTAGGGTGTCCAAAAAAAATAATTCTACATAGAAAAAAATAATAATAGAGAAACATGGAAAGTTGCAAAGTATGTATGCTTGTCAAATTATTTGGAAAATACAGGAAAATACTATAGCAGACTCTTTGGTTAGAATTCTAATGACTTCTGGAAGTAAATAGCCTTATAAATTACTGCTAAAGAATACCTTGCACTGGTGGCAATAAAGAAGATTGTTGATCTACTCCCCCTCTCATCTCTCAAGAAGACATTTGGTGGGAAATGAAGACTCGTTTCACTGTATATCAAACATAATAATCACTGTGATTTGAATCTCTTTGGCAGATTATCGTGTAATGCCCAACATGTTTTGAAATACACAACCAACACAACCAACACAGCCGACTAAATGGACGTGCCTTTAATATATTATCATCACCCGGCCTTAATCTCAGAGTGGAATTTCCAACACAAATCACGAAACAACTATTTCACAATTCTATGATTATAATATGATTTCGATTTGATTAGCGATCATTATCACATCTTTTTTTCTTTTTTCAACTACTCCACTCGTCAGGAAATATACAATATACTAGGATCGAGACTAGAAATCTTCAAACTTGTTAGTTCTTTTTTTATTTCGCATTTGTTTCTTAGGTAAACTGTTTCTCCCATCACCACCTTAAAGTCAATTTGATCCAGTCATTGCATTCTTGATCCATTTCAACCTTTTTTGGCTATGAGCTCAGGCTATCAAGGTGATTTCACCAATAAAATTGATGTTCATGATCAAAACAACAGTTTGAATGACTCAATTTCTTCGTTGAATAATCCAAGCCCTATTCATCCGTTGGATTTGAGCGGTAACATCGGTATTGGTAATCAGTCGATAACAAATTTACCGAATGAACAATTTAACCATCAGCTAGGGGGGTTTAGAACTAGGGCAAGGGCAGGGACCCTTCCTTCTCGGTTTAACTCTTCCAATACTTTAACTTTCCATTCTGGCTTTGATTTTTTGAATAACAATTCGACAAGTTCTTTGACTGTACCAACGTCAAGCAACACCGTACACCCTTCCACATCAAACTTGCCAATAAACCGAACATCCCCATTATTGAATGCCGTGAGCTCAGATAATCCAACATCGTTAGGAAATTCTGGTTCAAGAGATCCATTTAATGACATATTTGGCTACAATAACTCATCTTCAAATTCCTCAGCTAATACCACCTCCCCCAGTGTCAACAGCAATTTACCTCAAGTTGGTGGTGGCAGAAGATTAAGATCAGGCTCCTTGTTTGGCTTCGATTCAAACATTTGGAGTTCTGGCTCTAATGAAATGTCTTCCATGTTATCAACAGCCAATAATGACTCAATGCTTGAGGCCAAGCCTAGACCTTTGAGACATCATGCATCGATGCAACAGATAGGCAATAAATCTTTAAATCAGACGCCTCAATCCCAACCTCAACCTATGCCGTCACAGCAGGCTGCTCAAAATTTACCAGATTTTTCTCGTATTAGATCTTATACCACGTCCAATGCTTTGAGTGATAAACAGTATCATTTGTCTTACGAATCTCAAATTAATATGAATCTAGGCCAGAAAAGCCTGAATAAGGATATAAGTTCTAGCGTATCTAGTGATCCTATTGAATATAGTTATGAACACAATCAATTTATTAATGAAAGTCCTATCAAGATTAATCCCAATACAACTAATGGGCAGCAACAAGGCATTAACCAAATAGTGAATCATGCTATTTTCTCATCTCAATTAGTTGAAAATTCGAGGCCTAGGTCTCAAACTTACTCTATTGGTTCTAATTCTCAGCAGGTTATCGATTCTTCGAATGATTACTATGCCAACATTGTTAGCTCTCATCAACCTCATCATCAATATCAAGCTCGGAAAATTCCACAACCAGTCCAACACTCTTCCAATTACGCACCTCAAATAAGTCCAATCTTATCTCAACATCAACCATTACTTGTCGATAATGCTAAAGTCAAAAACATAGAATTTACGTCAACTTTTCAAGTCTCCACATTATCACCATCAAATACCATTTTACTTATGAATCTACCACCATTATCATTTGGAATCACAACTGCCGCTGGTATCTATAAGCTAGCGACAAGTTTTGGTAAAGTGCTTGGCGTTTATGTGTTTGGTACTCATGAAAATGAGGGAAGTGACAATGAAGAAAAGAAGAACAATTGTCATACAATTAATGAAGATGACGAGTATATCACTTCAAATTCTCAAAGTCAATCACCAGTTTCTGCAAATGTTTTTTCATTGGTTGAATTTGATAAAATTGAGGTTGCTATGCGTGCCAAAGCCCAATTAAATCACAAAGAATTATACCCAAACTATTCGTGTATTGTTGGATTTGCAAAGATCTTGACTAATCAGTATGCTAGTTCTTCTCTGGCTAATCTGAAGTCAAAGGTAGCTACTATTATCTCACCTGAAATCTCCAATTCTAATCATGACACTCCAATATCCCATACAACCGCTTCTACAATTTCTAAAAACGTCTCCAAATCACCTGTTGAGAATGAAAGGAAGAATCTTCTACTCACGTCAGAACCATCGCCATTTGGAAATATTTTGAACGATCTCCAAAAAATTCTCGGTGAGTTTGAAGCATGTTTCAAAACATGCGACGATCCTAATGGCGCTATTGCCCATATGATTAAAAACGCAGCTGGTTATGTGGGCTTTGACGATCATTATGGACCTTTGCCTGATCCAATTCCTGTTAGGGAATTTGACTCGCCAAAGTTACGAGAAACCAGAAAACTCATTGACTCAAATCAGTTGGATCAATTTGAAATGGAGTCTATCGCATTGGCAATGTACGATGAGATGGCAGATTTATCAAGCGATTATTTGGGTAACACGGTTGTTCAAAAAGTCTTTGAAGTCTGCAGTGAAGAAATTAAAGACTTGCTTTTGAAAAAAATTTCTCCATATATAGCCCAAATGGGAATTCATAAAAATGGTACATGGGCAGGCCAAAAAATTATCAATGTCGCCAATACTAACAGGCAGAAAGCTATCATCAAGAGAGCTATTTTACCTTATGTTGCTCCTTTATTCAAGGACGCTTTTGGTAATTATTTGGTCCAAGGTTGCCTAAAATTTGGAGCACCGTATAATGATTTTATTTTCGAGGCCATTTGCTCCAAATTTTGGGTATTGGCTCAAGATCGTTATGGTTCTAGGGCTATTCGTGCAGTGTTGGAGAGTGGTGACTGTACTGTTGAACAGACCAGTTTATTGGCTTCCTTGATTGTTGTTTATGCAGAGTTTTTAGCCATCAACAACAATGGTGCGTTATTATTGACTTGGTATTTAGATACCTGCAGTCTAAAAGATAGACTTGTGATATTAACCAAAAAGATCTTACCCTGGTTAGTAGAGTTGAGTTACAATAAGTTGGGGAGTTTAACCATCTTGAAAATATTGAACAACAGAAATCACACTGATGCTGGGGAGTTGATTTTGAAAACATTATATGGTGATTTGAAATTTTCAGAAGATCTGAAAGAGAGTTTGAATTCCGAAGAATTATCTTCAAAAGTTCCAGAAATATTGAAACAAATACTAAAAGAGTTTACTTATGGGCCAACTTTTATCCATAAGACCTTGTCTGTTCCTTTAGTCACTGAGAATAATTTGAAGCCGAAAATTATCCATCAAATCAAAAGAGCATTAATCGATATGAAAGTCACTGTTTACCAACAAGGATATAAACGATTGATGGATGAAGTCGGCTTGAGTGGTAAAGAAGGTAATATTTCAATGGTTAAAAATGGTGGAAATATTCTCAGGACAAATGGTAATGGTAACTTCTTTGTTAATAACAAGCATCAAGTTAGAAATAATGGAAGTAGCATAAACAATGCAGTCAAAGCTAATAGTTCAATACTGATGTCTATGAATGTCATGAATGGAATCCCTATTCAATTACAGAATGTTAACGCAAATCATAATAGATTTGCAAATCCATTACAGCAGATAGTACCATCTCAATTTGCTCATCAGAATCCACTTGATTATGGTTTCAGTAGTCAAATTCCTGTCCCACAACAGCAACAACACAAGCAATCATTCGCAGCTAATCCCCAAACGCAGTACAATACGCCTCAATTATTACAACTGCAACAATACAGCACTTATGGTTTGGGAACTTCTCAGGGCCAAGTTTTTGACCAGTCAGGGCTTTTGAACCAACTTGATTTGTTAAACATTAGTGCAAATTCCAATAACAATAACAACAACATCAATAGAAATTATAATCCATCTTATGATCCCAAAATAATTAATAATTATAGATAACGAATCTCATGTGCTTCAGCTTTTTTTTCACTATTATGCTGCCTTTCTGTTATTAATTTTTTTTTCTGGTATTTATTATCTTCGTAACTTATTAATCATCATTTCTTTTTCTTTTTTATGTCTCAGTGCTTTCAAATTTTCACTCGCTATCTTCTTTGCTTGTTAATATTTATACGTTTGTAATATCAAATGAACACTTTTCAATCAAGATGCTATTTAAGAATTAGAAGCTCTATTCTTTGGGCAGTATATGTCTGCAAGCATACTATAATATAGATATATATAAGACTAAAAAACGCTTTGATGCACCTTAATGCGTATGTGGTGCGCTTTTGGGTTTTGAAAAACAACCAACAACAAAAAAAGACATGTCGAAAAATGTCATACTCTCCGTCTCATCAATACCCCCATCAATCTGGAAAAAGAGAGTTGCAATGTTTTCTTTCGCAAAGAATATTGTAAAGACTCTTGAGCAGTCGGCTGAGAGCATCATCACTTCATCATCTAACTTAATCAATACAGAATCCGATCCTTATTTCCAATCGGCTGGAACATCTTATGGATTCCGGGTGCTACATGTTGATCCACATAACCCAACATCTACATCACTTGGGTTTGAGCCTTGGTTTGATTATATTGTTGGTATAAATGGTCACGAACTACTTTCTCTCGCCGGTGACACTACCGGAGTCCCTGATTATAACTTATTCATTCAGGAGATTCAGAATTGTATCAACAAGCCGGTTTCTTTCAATGTGTGGAGTGCCAAGGGTGGGATCTTGAGACAGATTTCTCTCGTCTCTATCGGACAATACGAAGATACTGATGGAAAAATCTTTAACTCAGATGGTTACTTGGTCAACGAAAATCATACTGTCACTAATAATAAGTTCAAATCATTAGGAATATCGATTCAAGCAACACCAATAATAACGGCTACATATGTGTATCATGTTTTGGAGATTCAACCAAACTCGCCTGCCGAAGATTGTTCACTTTTACCTCATTCCGATTATATAATAGGAGCCACGGATGGTTTATTTGCTACAGGTGGTGAGGATCTTTTTGCAAGAGTCATAAACTCGATGTATAACCGCAACCCTAATGACTGCAAGATTGAGTTGATTGTTTATAACCATGATTTCGACATCGTTAGACCGGTCACTATCTGTCCTAGAACAAATTGGGGAGGTAACGGAATTCTTGGATGCGGTGTTGGCTATGGTTATTTACATAGACTTCCCCAAGTGGTTGGAAAATTTGAACAATCCTATGTTTCTAATCTTGAAGATAGAGGCAGTTACTTGCAGGCGCCAGGACAGACATTATTCAATCTTCAAAGTGAAGGAAATAATAGTTCGGAGTTTGTTGCAGCCGGGTCATCAGCAACAGGTTCCTTATCTAACCAGATGTCCCTTAATGATTCAAGTGCTCCGCCTATTAGCTCCAGCAGAAGAAAGAAAAAGTATGTTCATAATACGAATACCAATGATTTTTCCGATTATTTCAAGCAAGAAACAGAGAAAAGTGAGAAGTTGGATGTCAGAATCGCTGCCTCTGCACTGGGTGATTTGCCTCCTCCTCCAAAGAAAGCTTAAATAGTTACTAGCATTTTATGTATCAACAGATTAAATTTAAAATATAAAGCCGACGGTATTTATTTTGAGCTTAAATGAAGAAAAACAAGAAAAAAAAAAGTAAGAAGCTTCTGAACCTAAAAGAGTACCGAAATGAAAGAATGATAAAAAGTACATCAAAAGATCTAATGAAGGATCTCAATCTCAGTTTGATTTGAGTATACAGCTTGCGCAACCCCACATCGTCTGTCCTCAAGATCGTAAACAACATATGCTGATCTTAGAAAACCATCGCCGAGAATGAAGGTATTTTTACCACTGCTAATGATACCGATTAAACATTCGTCGTGAGTGTACATTGGTGAATCACGAGACAAATCATACAAAAAGTTCTCGAATGGCACACTAATAGTAGTATTACCAAATTGGAAGTTGACTGGATCACCTTTCACGCTACAACTCGTAATGTATCCGCCCATGAATCTGTTGTATTTACCATACTTTCTACCAATAGCATTCACGACATTTAATGGAGCATATGTTAAAGTTGTACCAGAATCCAATAATGCAGCTGTCGATTTCTGAAGAATATTAGTATCATCTTTGTTGGTCACACTATCGAGAGAAACATAAAAGTTTGTGCCTTGCTCTATAGGATGGCCATTAAAATCAATATTTTCAAGCTTCAACCATGCTAGGGCTCCTTTATATTTAGCCTTATCAAGCGCACCAAATAAAATCGATCCGGCCTTAGCCTTCGGGGAATTTAAGTATAATGAATAGGCAGCTTTCGCAATGAGATTTTCTGTTTTCAATTTAAAAGGAAAGTTATCATATTGAAAGGGTCTGTCTAACCAGGTACTGGCTTCACCATTTTTCAAGCCAATGCCCATCACGCCCTGGCCAGCAGTTTGTTTTGTGGCATATCCAAAAATCATGTCCTCGATTACTACTCCTCCAAATTTCAACTTGTCAGTGACCCAAAGACCTGTTGCTGATGATCCATCGCCATATTTTATTAGGAATGTTTCATTTGAATAACTGGCCATTGTGCTGGAATTCAACAGTAAAGTTGTATATTCTTTGGTTGTATCAGGTGCTGGAAGCCAAAGATCAGACGATCCTGTGTCTATTTGAACTTGAACGGTTTCTCCTGGAGTTCCAACATCGAGATTTGCCACGTACAAAGAGTAACGGTTTTCAATTTCCAATATCAAGGGACTGATATGCGCTGCAGCTGAATATCTATGATAATTGTTATTCAGAATCTGCTCCTTTGGCTTTGTGTTTTCCACAACATCAAAGTCTAGTTTAATTGCTTGTGATGGTGAATAACGCTTAGCCTTTGGTCTGGAATAAGCCTTATTTAGCCCAAGAGCAGTCTCTGCGCGAGAGCTCTTGGAATATAATGGATAACCTCTGGCCATGCTGGCCAACCAGAGAAGAGTCACCAAAAACAGTCCTTGGATTCTATGATGCATGTTGGGGTGGAAATATAAATCTCTAAATGTGTTGGCAAAAGAAAAAAGAAAAAAAAAGAAAGAAAGAGGAAATGAAGTAGAAATGGATGATTGACGGTTCCAAGGTTCCAAGGTTTCCCAGGAGAGTTTATGGATTAAATACCGACCATAAATATCCATTATGGTGCACCTCCCCAGTATCCGTGGCCGAGCGCCGTGTTGATGGTTGGAACGCGCAGCAGGAATTCCTTCCTTCCCCAAGAAATCCTACAAAGATAAGCACCGTAGTATTTTTCTTAGTATTGCCATTTTATATTATTAAGAGCCCACCCTATTATTAAACTTTATTTTTTGTTGCCTCTTAGTGGCAAAAAGAGGCCTTCCCCTGATTGCTTCCACTGAAGAAAACCGACTTTGATTCATTTGTTGCAACAGCTGAAAGAGCAACCAAATAAAACAAATGAAAACCAAAAAGATTAAATGTTTGTCCCCTCCCCAATTTGAAGTTCAGAAGATTAATATATAAATTAAAAGTGGGGTTGATTGGTCTCGCCAGCATTTATTATCCTACTTCAATAGTGATATATTGGAAAACAAAGATCCAGTGCCTGACATTCCATTGTTATAGAACACCTCCAATTCGATCTTCTTGTAACCTTTTTAGAACTTCTGATCGATAGTGATATCTGGTTCTTGTTTTTTGGTATCCTTCCACAAACTGCGCTACATTGTCATCATTCACCACACTTTCTACCAAAATCTGGCTCAATTGGTCTTCTTCTTTGATCCCACTTTCAAGCTTCCTGCGCAACACATCATTATGATTAACCTGATAATTCTGTAATTTCTGGAACATTGTGGCTTCCAATGTTCGATATTGCTTCTCCAATAAGTGGAGTTCCTGTAGTTTTAGATTGATTACATTTTTTTCACTATTCTCACTATTCAACCACAGGAATTCTCGAAGCAATACCTCTAGTCTATTTATCTGCTGCTCAATCAACTTTGTTTGATCTTTTTGAATAGCTTTGAATCTATCCAAGTTGCTCAAGTATCCTCTCATCAACTCCATCGATGCTTCAAATTCTTGAAGTTTTCCGATTGGAAGAAGCACTAAAGGTCTTTGTAAAGCACCAGGTACAAAAATTCCAGCTGATTGCTTCCCATTTGAAGACACTTTTTCTGGTTTCGGTGGCAAACTTGGTGGTATATCCATGGCGGTGACCTCCGTACTCGGGTATCAAAAAGGGAGCACTAATTAAAAAAAATCGCACTTCTGAAGTAGGAAAAAAAAAAAAACAAAGAATAAAAATATGCCAAAAAAGACACTTTTTTGAGAATATCAACAACGTCATCGAATTTAATCATGAATGATTCCAGATTATTCATAAAATGCAAAGCCATTGAGATCCAAAATGATATTATCTCCCAAACTAATGGATCAACGACAAAGAAATCAGCCAAGCTGTTGAAGATCAAGAAACAGTGTATGAAAAGAATCGTAGCCAATGTGACTATGGGAAACAATGAAATGATCAACATTTCCCCTTTTGTTTTCCAATTTTATGAGTTGGATGATTTAGAATTAAAAGGAATGTGCTGTTATTATTTTTCTACTTACTGTCATTTGTTTCCTGAAAAGTATTTGGCCAACAAGGATCTATTTATAAATGATTTGAGGAGTACTTCGTCTGTGATACGTTCGTTAGCCATGAAAACCATTTGTTATTTCCCAATAGAAGAGTTCCAAAAGGATATTACGGTGCCTTATATGCGGAAACTTTTAAGTGATCCGGACAGCTATGTGAGAAAAACTACAGTTTTTGGAATTGGCAAGGTTTTTGAATTGAACCCATCATTGATTGAGGAATCGAGACTCATTGAAAAGTTGAATCTGTTGTTACATGATCCAAGCGCTTCAGTGGTGTCTGCAACAGTAGCAGTTCTTGATTATATAATTGAAACGTCTCCAGAAATGAAGCTAAGTATAGATGAAGAAAATGTGTCAAGTTTAGTAAGCCTATTACCAAAAGCCAGCGAGTTTAGTCAAGCATATTTACTAAATGCTATTTTATCCTATGTTCCTCAGTCAAACCAGGAATCCATTGACCTAATTTCAGATCTATTGCCTTATCTACAACATGCCAATATTGCGGTTGCAATAAATGCCTTGAAGGTTATAATATATTTATCAAACTATGTCAAAGCACCCCAAGATTCTATTAGCGTCCTACCCCAGAGATTGGGTAATTCATTAGTTTCTTTATTAGCAAAGTCTCCCGAAATTCAATTTTTGGTCTTGAGAAATGTCATCTTGTTGTTGTTATCCAAGCCAAATCTTATAAAATTGGATGTGACCATGTTCTTTTGCCAATACCATGATCCTATTTATGTTAAGGATACAAAATTAGAAATCATTTACTTGTTGGCTAATTATAATAATTTGGAAATTGTTCTAAGGGAACTAGAGGAGTATGGGACTGAAGCTGACATCCAAATGTCCAGAAAATCTATTAGAGCCATAGGAAATCTTGCTATCAAATTGGAAGACGGTGCTGAAAAATGTACCGATGTGCTTGTGAATTTAGCTTGTAGTGGTATCCCTTTCATCATTCAAGAAACTGTGATTGTCATGAAAAATATTTATAGAAAGTATCCTGATAAGGTTGATGAACATACGATAAAAATATTTGTTGAGAATTCCGATGCTATTGAGGATGCTGAATCAAAGGCTTCATTTATGTGGATCATCGGAACATATTGCTATTTAATTCCAGAATCATTAGAGGTATTGAAAGATTTTTCGCATTCTTTCAAAGATGAGCCTTTAGATGTGCAGCTAACTACTCTCACCACAGTAATCAAGTTTTATTTAAGATGCCCAACCCAAGGCGAGTCATTATTATTGGATATTTTGAAAGTTTGCACAGAGAACTTATCGGATCCGGACCTTAGAGATAGAGCATATTTCTACTGGAAAATTTTGTCTTCCCAAAAGAAATTCCCTAATGCTGCCCAAGACATTGTGTTAACAGAGCTACCAATAATTAATTCTGATCAAGATAAACTAGACTCACTGATTCTAGAGGAGCTTGAATTGAATATTGGGACTTTGGCCTCGATTTATTTGAAGCCAGTTAAGCTGGTGTTTAGATTGTCCAGAACCAGAAAACTCACAGATTCTCCAGCTTTACAAGTGGAGTATAACAAATCAATAAAATCGTCGAATTTAAAAGATGATATGGAAGATGTTCAAACCAAAGTCTTAAAAATCGATATTAAATCGAGCATCGGTACAATCACGTCTCCTAAATTAAGTGATAATGATTCCTATGAAAGAGACCCTGCTGACGGAGTATTAGACAGGCAGACTCCCCAACAAAGGTTTACTTTGTTGAGAAAAAAGTCAAAAGATATGCTAAGTCGTCCTTCTGTGTCAAGTCGTGATGTGGAGAAAAAGGAGGATACATTCGATGAATATGGTCTACCACAGAATAGCAAAACCCCAAATTTGGGTGATAAATTGAAAAGAAGAATGACTTTTACTAGAAAGAAATCTACAATGTCTTTAAAAAATCAGGCTAGAAACTTTACAAGTTAGATAATTGCATCCATCTTTAGACTATTTTTGATAACGACTCAAGGTATTTTTATGTTATTGGGCTACCTGGAGGTCAAGATATTATTGAATATATATATACATATTTGGGGCCAAGAAATTACCTACCATATTATCCCTTGCTATTAAATATCATTTTTGTCACTGTCTATCAGTGGTTGTAGACACTGTGAATGCTTTAGCCTTTTTTTCATTGAGATCACTTCGATATGGAGGATCATTTTGATATGTAGTAGGATCACCTCGATATGGAGGATTATTTCGATACGTAGGATTGTTGGTGGCCGTTCGCTGGTCGCCCGGCACCGCACCACTTAATTCAACCCAATCAATTTCGCTGTTATTCCTGTTGCTCACTAAATAATGTTCCAAAATTAATAAATTTCGTGAGTTGCACTTATATGCAATATTGATGAGGGCACCAACATAGGGAATCAACCCCACTGTGAAATCAAATACGACATTGGCAAACATTTTCAGGTAAACACTATCCGGAAGACCCCCATCTATTTTTCTTGCCATTTGGATCAATCTAAGTGCCAAATATGATGCCCAAATATCACCAATCCAAGGAATTAATTGAAGTATTCCCGACCACCCAACTCTGCACCCACAACAACACTCAAAGGCCAAGTCGAGTCTATGTGCTTTTTTGCGGAACTTCTTTAAGAGTTTTGCGTCATTTGGAGACAATCCTTCAGGAATTAGCTTCTTTCTTTTTGAATTTTTGGCCTTAGTATCTGTGACTTCATAATACGGATCTTCAGTCCCCACATTTATTTTTGGCATGAGCTGTAACAGTTAGTATATTCATAATGCTTAGTGTTTCTTAGGAGAATGATTTACAGAAACTCAATCATCAAGAAGGTAAAAAAAAAAGAAAAAAAGGGGGCAGAGTACATACTTTACTGAAGGCCCAAGAGTATAGAAAAGACATTCTTTCTTCAATTCTTTTTACTGTAAATTGAAAGATTCAAACTTGTAAAACTGGGGCTTTTATGGCTTTTATGCCCCAGTTTTGACACCTTTTCTTATCAAAAAAAAAAAAAAAAGAAGCTTTTGCACGTGCTAAGCGTAACGTGTAGCGGTACCTTTTCGCTATAGAATTAAGTCGGGTAGTTAAACGAATTATATTTTATATTTTGAATCTTATCATCTCTTAGAAATTAATATTGAATTTCTACAGTAACTGTCTACTTTTCATAAGGTTAAGTAAGATAGCGCGGTAGTATAACAGACACTTACCCTTACTACGTATTCAAAGGTTAGTTTGATCCGGATAAAAAAGACACAAACGTTGATTTCCATACAACAAATACATCGTTGGAGGTTTTGTTTTAATATATTGTGCAATATTTTTTGAGATTTTCAAAGCAGTTTGCTGATAGCTCATTTTTTTGTTTTACTTTACTTCAAAGACAGTACTCAAAGATTAGCCCCATTCTCATGAAATAAATTTACGCAAAGTTAATTTTCCTTTCATTTCATCCAAGAAAACAATTGAACAAATATTGGTCATAAATAAAAACGTACAAAAAAATTATAAAAAGCTTTCATATAGGAACAAACTTAAATGCTAGTCCACAACGACAAAGCCACTAGCATAACTTACACTACTATCATTAGTTCTCGTTACCTTGCTGCTTTGTGAATACCCTATCCAATTAAATCCAAGAGCGTTCTCTTTCTTCAAGGATTCTTCATTATACTTTTCTAAAGCAGCAATTATTATTGAAATTGGTTTCTGACCACAAATGGTGTTGCCGGTCCTCTCAATATATTCCTTCCACATGTCATAAGATCCGGTGGCTGCCACCTTCATGGCTTTTTTATCTAAATATTCAATGCTCTTATAAATAGGCACCGTCAAATTTGTGTGATTATCTTGAGGATATAGCTTCTTCAATCTTGAGGCTGAATCATCTGGAGTGTACATGGTATAATCAAATCTTGATCCCCAGTGGCAAAAATCGGAGCTGACAATGAAGCTAAACTCCTTATTAGGCAAGTACTTTGCTATTATGGAAGCAATTCTCTTTTCAAAATTCCTATCTGAGGAACTTATCAAAATAGGGATAATCTTGGGGACCCCTTGCGGTAATTTCTCTGTAAATTTGTGGAACATCGGCATATGCATTTCAATACCATGTTCCTCATCATCAACATCTGATGACATGTATTTGATGTCCCTGGGGTTTTCTTCAATCAACTTCTCAATTAACTCATGGTTGACCGGAATAGTTCCCAAGGGGGTTTCGTAAAATTGGTATCTTGATATTCTGGCGCCTTTGAAGTAGACATAATGCGAAGGACTGAAGATAAAGACGTTCTTAACAGTAGAAGTATCCCAAACCAGGTAGGATTCAGCCAATGTAGACCCACAATAAGCGTAACCAGCATGTGGGCCAACCAATACCCTAGCGTTCTTCAGAGGGGTTGTCGATGATGCCTCACTTATGAATTTGGTTAATTCGGAATCAAGCGTCGAGGCCATGGAAGAATACCATGTGCCTGCATGAGTTGCTGGACGAGCTGACATAATTATATATATATAGACATAGATAACCTAATAAAAGATATGCCATGCCATGGGAAGATTTTATTATTAAAGGAGGGATGGATCAGTTGCTTTTAAAAAGGTACCTGATGCCTCCCCCCTCTCCAGTGTTCCCAACCACAATAGGCCCACACAAATACGTCAACTCTACTGTAGCGAACTCTACAATAACAATCAGTATAAATTAAGCACATTTATTGAGAATTTTTCAATTTTTTTAATTTTTTTTTTATTATTATTTTATATTTTTGTTTCAAAGAAAAATAAAAACTCTTTGTACAAAAATACTTCCACCAGCAATGGCATTAAAACAAAAGAAAGATAGAAACAAAGATGAAATATAGAATATGGCAATTAGAAATACAAGAGAAAAGGGAGAAAGCAGCATGATAATCAATAGGCTCTCCCAGAGGTTCAGTTGTCTTCTTCTTCGTCATCCTCATCATCCTCTGAGTCAGAGATTTCACCTCTGGCCTTGGCTTCGATTAATTCCTTCAATTTTTGATCTTCAGTGGCAGTGATAGCCTTTGGAGCCATGTCAACTTTACAAATACCGTCGTATTTTCCGATTTCAGTGGTGATCACTTGAATGGCGTTTTGCAACAAGTCAAGACCTTGTTGTTTATCCAAAGATTGGGTGGTCAAAACGTATAATGGGGCAGCAATTAACTTGGCTTTAAGTTCCATCTGGTCGTTGGATAAGTTTTCAGCGGCTCTCAAAGCTTGCTTGATTGCATCAATACCTTCAGGTCTAAAACAAGAGACGGTAACGTCAGCTCTACACTTGATGGCTTGTGGGGTCAAACGACGGGAAATGTAAGCTTTTAGTTCTTCCAAAATGCTTTGGTCAATTGATGGGTCAATAGCATTCCAGACATCATCATCGGTAATGGAGATCTTGAAAGCATCATAGGAGTGGCCGTATTTTCGGCTCAATGGCCAGCCAATTTTTTCGTATAATGATTCTAATGGTACGTCAAATTTTTCTGCACATTGTCTTAAGATGGAGTGAACCGATTTACTCTTGTTATATCTTTCTTCACACTTGGTGATTTCCTCACTAGAGACTCTTCTCTTGGACAAATCAATATAACCCTTTTCTTTATCAACTCTTAACACCACGACAACTTCATTCTTACCAACACGGATCAACTTTTGGATGGATCTAATACGTCTTCTGGATAATTCAGACAACAAAACCATCCCTTCTATATTATCATATTCCAACAACTTGACGTATGCACCCATCTCTTCGATCTGTTGGACATTAACCATTACCACTTCGTCCACCTCTGGGAACTTGTTTTCATAGAATCTGCAATTTGTTCTGCTCATTTTGATTGTTTCTGTATGCTATTATGCTGATCAACTATTCTGTCTGGTTAGATTCAAGATTTTAGCCAAGGTGGTTATTGTAAAAGCAATTCACGTACCTTTGGAATCTTTCAAATGATCTTAAGCGCGAAATTATGTGATTTTCCTCAGGGACCCGTTATTGGTATTGCGAAAATAATATAGTAAAATGGCAGATATCTGTCAGTAATATCACCAAATGAATGAATCACCCTAAATTCTTCCATAAATTTTTTTTTTCTTTGTGTGAAAAATTTTGAAGTGTCCGAAATGCGTTGCCCGGACACACCACCAGAAGCCTCACACGGGTAAGATATTACGTCTAATACAAATTCAACCCACTCAGCATAACTTCAGCAAATATATTTAACCTTTATAAGAACTTCTAGGAACAAGATTGAAACGACAAAAGAAAAAGAGAGAATTCATCTATCCTATGAACAACTAAAAAAAACGGTGAAAACCAGAATGTGCTCTTAATTTTTTTTTTTTTTGTGAGTAGAATGAAAAAAAAGCCAAACATCTTTTAGCAAACAACGTTATCATGTCAAAGATTCAAAATCCTCCACCAAATGGCCAGCACCATCATAACCTCTCAGTATTTTGTACTTCAATTCATGCTTCAAGAAGAACAACCATTCTCTATTTGTCCATTGCTCAACAGGAACTCCTGGTTCAAACTCAGAAACCTCGATGACATGGTCAGGAGTAGCGATCGGTGTAACTGAACCTTCATCCTTATCCTCCCTAAGCTTCTTGAATTTCGAAAGTAAACTCGAAGATTTCTTTTTTTTCACAGAAGTTGCTGTAGTAGTAGTAGTAGTCTTTTTCTTGTTAGCAAAATTATTAAGATTATCGCTCTGTCTTTGGACTGGTCTGCCCGAGATTTTGTCATTAATCATTTTGAATGTATCTTCATAATCAAGATATTTTGATTTTGGTAATGTTGGTAAGGCAAATAATAAACTATTCAATTCTGATCTATTCGATTGTAATCTTTTTGGTCTACCATACAATTCAAAGGCATCAAACAAAGGAATCAACATTCTTACCATAGTCTCGAAACCAGGAACACCCGGATGTGTTTCTGGAATAAGATACAACGACGAAGTGAACTCGTTTTGGCTATTTGGCATCAGTAAGTTGTTACCATTAGGGAAGTTGCTAGTTATGGAGCTATCATTGGTTGAACCAACCATCGAACCACTATTGCTGGAGGCTAAACTCAATGATGATCTTTTTCTACCAATTCGAAGAGACCCGAATGAAGAGGATCTCGATCTGTTCCCAGATTTCGTACCATTACTTGATTCATCGTGGCTCACATACATTGGAGATGGCGGCAAAATAGAGGTGTTATTGTTAACCCCTTTATTTAATAAAAATTTCCAGTTATGCACGGTTATCTCACCTTCAACCTTTAGTTCAGAAGACTGGTTAATTGCCTCGGCGACAGCTGGGTAAACGCTCACGCAAGAAAACCCTTTATTGATTGTAAGAATCAAGTTTTTCTTATTACTTGTTTTATCAGAGCTATAAATATCAACATGACCGGACTTATCCTTTTGCTTTGGAACGGTAACAACGTAAACTTTAATCCATTTGGAAGATAGATAGTTAAGTTTCATATTACACCACTCACCGACGCTGTATCTTGTTTCCGCTAAAATCATTTTGATATCATTCATGTGGACAGCTTTTGCGGATAACAAGGCACCAGTATATGCCTCGTGCAAACTATTATACTCAAAATATGAAAGGATCAACGCAGAAAACCAGGCTTTATGGTGCTCTAAAGTTTCGAATTTCAAGAAATAATGATTTGATGACGGGTTGATAATCTTTATGGTATTGCTATCAAAGTAGTTGGTGAAGGAAGCATCAGTAACATTGACGTATATCGGCTTAAAGTCTTGCTTATTGATATCCCAAATCGCCAATTCATTACCAGACAACGATCCATAACAAGAAATAGTATCAGAGATCGGATTGGACACTGAGCGATTGTAGTTAGAGCCCACGACCTTTTCAGTAGTCAATTGGAAATAGCCTTCTTTATAGACTCTAGCCTGCTGGGAATTGAATAAGGTTAAAATTGGTACCAATTCTTGAGGAATATTCTTTGGTATTTCCAATAGTCTGTGGACTTTATTCTCATGGTGAGGGTCTTTTGGGGTTGAGTCTGCGGAGATTAAGCTGAAAGATTTTCTCCTATTCCGTTTTTCAGTGAAGTCAATAGAAGAAGTTGAATTTCTGGCTGAAGAATTATTCACACGTTCAGGAGAGGCACAAATGTTAGCCACTTTGGTAACAGAACTATCAATATAAGAAACCCTTGCATCAGAACTGTGACGCAAAAAGCTGGTTGGCACAGTGAAATTTCTAGAAGAATGTCTAGAAGAAACATTGGAGTTACTGCCAATAATCTGGGCTACTGGAGTAGTCAAATAAGAAGAACCATGCCCGTCAATCGGATTAGAAGGGGTCGTTTGGTTATCAAATTGTTGGGAATTATCAACCTCGGGGGTGCTATAGCCCTTTTCACCAGCATTATCATTAACACTAAGATTCTGGAACGGACTGTCTAACTCAGTTGGGTCATACACTGGACTTTGTGGGGATTTAACAGTCTCATCAAGAAACCCGTGGTTATTCAAGTTATTGGAAGGATGAGACACGGTTCTTCTGCCAGGCAGATTCTCTTGTTTCTGCAAGAACTGAGGTTGCCGACTTCTTCTATTGAGAGTCTTGTTGAAAGCAGCAGCTACGGACATTCTGCTGGCCTGTTGTTTGTTTTGTAGGAATGGTAATAACTGGCAAAAAGAAGGGGAGGTTGTTATATAATTAGAATGATTTCAAATTGCTCAAAATAATGTTACGCAGCACTGCCCGGGGTGTGCACATGGCCACCCTGCAAGAAAAACGACAATAAACCCAATAACAATGCCAGTTTATCATCTTTCATCCTATTTATATATTAATTACTTGGTAATCATGGATTATTCTCAAGTTTACCACACTCTTCCCACACTGCTTAGACCTTTTGTCGGACACTGGTTTAAATTGCTTCTGTCTTACCCCTCTCAACCAATTGTTCGTCACTTCGTTGCCCTTCACATCACCCAGCTCTTGATATCTCTAATTTCAGAATATTTAGAAAGCGGCTTGAATAAGTATGGCTTGAACCCATGGCAAATCACCCAACTTCAGACTTCCATAAACGATTTGATGCAATTATTGGAGTGTGAAAAGAAAAATTTGATCTCGACCCCATTAAGCATCTCGTTCCTGTCAACTGCAGCCAACCATTTGATTGACGTCTCGTCACAACTTGATGAGTTATCAATAAAGTTACAATCCAGCAGTATTGATGACATCGAATTGCAATTCAAATCGAATTTTTCTGATCTTGAGAGACTAGTTGATGAAGCATATCCTACCCCAAGTTCACAGGACAATCCTGAAACGTCTATGGACAATGAAATCTTCGAAGAAGATCAAAAGAACCTAACTCCAACAAAACGTAGGTCAGAAATGAACTCAGCTCACACTATTTTATCAAGAAATAGCCTTGCTTCTTTTGCAGACTCGGCTCCTGAAGAAGGCTTATCTTCCCTTAGTTTTTCTGCAGAAGAAATTATTGAAAATGAAACCCTCAGCGTAAACTTTTTGGTTGACTTATCTTTGAAAGCTATTGAGGATTCCATTCATCTTATTGAAAATAATACTGCCACTAAGAAAACAGCATCAGATTTAATTAATGCTTCATACCTTTTGGAAATTGTTTTGCGTCTATTTCCTGATTCTAAAGCTAGTATAGATTCCCACAAACCTCCGCATGAATTCAATTTAAGTAACATAGAAGCCATTTATGACAATGACTATACATCAGAAGGGAAAGAATCAACAGGGTCACAGAAGTTATTATCATCCAAAAGATTGTTGACTGATAAGCAAATCATCATAAAGGCTAAATACTGTAAAATTGTCGGGGTACAATTAATTAAACTCATCAAGTCTCATTTTCAAAAACATGGAAACACCGATTTCGATTTCACAAAAGTCCATAAATTAATGTTCAGTGTGATAAAACTTAATGAAACATTTTCAAAAAAGGAAGTTATGGATACTATTGAATATGCATTGAACTGCGAAAGTGAAGTCGATGAAAACGATGAAAGCGCAAACAAATTGACCAAGTTCCCAGATATTCCATTATCAGTCAATGATAAAGATAAGCAACAAAAAGAAAATTCGAATCAAACCTCTAAAGAAAATTCGCTGGAACCATCTAACCCGTCAATTGCTGGCATAATTGCCAAAGAATCGGCCAGAAATTCGAAAAGGTCTACTCCTCAGCCTGAATTCACAGTGGAAGAAATCATGAATAATTCTGATATCCTTGAACAAGCCATGAAGTGTTGCAAATTTGCATTAAGTGCTTTGGAGTTTGAAGATAGTGACACTGCAATCAAGGAATTAGAAGAGGCTATAAAGTTGGTGAAAACTCACAAAGACCAAAAGTCAAATCAATCATAACTATCTAAAATCTTACATAGGAAACATTGTTAATCATTATTATTAAATATTGTACTTAAAACACGCAAAGGATTTTCATGTTTGCAATGATTTATTTACTATTGTTACCACCGTTACCAAGAGCATTGTTGACATATTGCTTAGCAGACTCAACATACTCACCAGCAGTCTTTTGCAAATCTTCAGGGGTGGTCCCGGCAATGGCGTCAGAAGCTTTTTGAAGGTAAGACTTTTCACTCTCTGGTTGAGCTTTAGAGCCAAGTTGATCAGCCTTGTTGGTGATGGCTTCTTTGGCCTGTTCCAACCCATTCTTTTCCGAATCTGGCTTGACAGCTTCGGTAACTTTATCGGAAAAATTCTTTCTACCAAAGTCGGACATTTTGATTATATTAGCAGCAGGTTTTTATAAGGATAGTTGAGTGTTGAAATTAGTAATGAGATGATAAAGAAGTAGTTTAATTAAAAATTGGTTGAGATTATTTTGAAGTAGAGGGCATATGCCAAACGATATTTATACTATTCATAGCTCCTGGCGTGCTCTTCCTAGTTCCCCTCAATGATATCATTCATATAGCAATCGATGTCTATTAATCCTGACGATTATGTACAAAATAATTCTCTATGCATGGACTGCGTTGCGCACCCCACCTAAAAAGAATCTACGGATTTCCATCCCATGTAATTTGCAGTAGCTCTTATTGTTCACTGGCTGTTCTAAAGCTGTAATACTGATTACTAAATACCTATATCTACAAGTTTGCATATACATGACATTTCAAATAGGAGGTTTGTTTTGTTTGCTTTTCACCCAGCAATCAGCCCCGTCCAAAATGTTGCTCAATGGCCATTTCCGCTGAGAAATACCTTCCAAATCGGTCGTCAACCCTTCTTTCTCAAACAATTCGATTCCGGCCCATCCGATCATCACCGCATTGTCAGTACATAGCGATGGGTCGGGGAAATGGAATCTCTGGAACTGGTTTTTGAGTTCCGTGGCGAGCAAGTACCGTAAGAACTTGTTTGATCCAACACCCCCGGAGCACACAAAATCCTTGGCGTTGGCAATCTTTTCTTTGTGGTTATTCAAGGCAATTTTCGTTCGATAGATTGTGTGGCCAAAAATCGCATCCTGAATTTCGAACCCGAGTATCTTCTTGATGTCCACTGCGACATTTTGAATGTCTCCATGATAATACTTTTCACTAGCATTCTTCATTTGCGTGATAAACGGAGAATAGGAATACTTTGTCACTTTGACACTTTTAGGAGTCGCCTTCAATGGGTTTGGTAGATCGACTGGTGCTAAATGTGGGTCCATCAGCAATTGTGTATAATTTTGTACCATCTCATGCATGCTTGTGTCTTTATCATCACCAAATACAAACTTTTCAAGTTCCTTCCCCATCATCTGGCCTCTGATGCCAATATACTTAGCACATTTATCAATGGCATCACCCGCAGCAATGTCAATGGTTTCACCAATGATCTCGTGCTTCAACACGCTTTCAGAATATACCAATATCGTATGTCCCCCACTGGCCAATAAACTGACACATGGGAAACTAGGCAGCTGGCCATTTGAAATCATCCGTGGGATTAATAAATGGCCCAACATGTGGTGAACTCCAACAATAGGCACATTCCATCCGATACTCAATCCTTTGGCGAACTCGTAGCCCACACTCAAACTTCCAGGCATCCCGGGGCCGCGGGTGGCACAAACAAGATCTATTTGGGGATTACCAAACTCATCTATGGTTTTTTTCACTAATTTCCCAAGACGCTGTTGGTGAAGTACATGGGCTTTTGTAGGAATGATTCCTCCGTCCTCTATTACTGATGCAAGTGATTCTCGTTGATGTGATACAAGAGTTGGAGGACTATTGACATCTGGACGGTCTATGAGGGCCACACAAGTATCATCACAGGAAGTTTCTATAGCTAAGACTTTATAAGATCTTTGAAAGTTTCGTAGCACTTTCAAAGAACGAGGGTACCTTATCATTATATGACTCTATTATTTAGTTTGGTCTTGATTCTTCATAAGGAATTCCATCTAAAAATTGGTTATGATCATTTTGGTTTTTTTTTTTTCCTGCTACAATCATACTGATCACACTTGCAAATACATAAACTCACAGCATACGATGAATATATTATTCAGTTACACAATTTGAAAACTATTTGTTGAAGGATAAACCAAACCGATAAAGGAAAAGAAATATCATAGGTTGGTAAAAATTTGTGGTGAGAGGAAGTTTTTGAGAGAGAGAGAGAGAGAGAAAAAAAAGGCCACATCTCTCGATTTCAAAATTCTTGAACAGAAAGCATTTAAATCATTCAACACTTGTTCTCTTATTATAATCGTTTATATCACTTTCCAAGGATTTTTCAATTTTTTCCCAATCGTTGATGATGTTTTTGTAGAACCCAATGTAATTGCTTGTCAAATCACTTAAGTTGTATTTCAATTCATTTGATTTTATAACGTCAAAGTATTGCATTTCGTGTAAGATCTCATTTTCAAATACTTCAAATATTTGTTTGGCATTAACAACCTCCCGCTCTAAGGTCTCGATTTTCACGGATAACTTGATTAATCTTTCCTTCTTCTGATACATGGAATTTATCCCCCTTATATCGTCCAACTTCGAAGATAAAAAGTTGCTTGTATTGGCAGCAAGGGTGGTTAATGTCGAGGGTTTTGGGGTGGGCAAAGTGATGCTAGGGTCTTTTGCTACCAGAGTGGTGCTATGAGGGGTGGCCAATGAGCTGACATCATCTGTGAATTGCCCACCAGTCTGCTGTAGTAACTGATTTTTTTCTTGGATTGCTCGTGCCAAATATTCCGATAACGCCTCGAAATCAATTTGCTTTTGTTCTTTGACCTTTATCAAGTTTTTGATTGAGTAAATATAGTTCTCCAAATCCTTTAATGATATCAAATAATCATTGTCCAAATAGGTTTTTAATTGGTTCAATCCTATAGATAGATTCTCTAAACCTTTGCTGAATTTCACGTAACTTGATGATTTGGACTCGTCAAGGAATTTACTATTTTTCAACGTTCTATCGGATTCATCTTTGATAGACGGTAAGGGTTTCATTATTGGCTGATTTTTTATCACTGGATCATCGCTTCTTTGCTTTGTGGTACCATCTACGCCTTGATTATTTTCATTGGTTAATGAGTTGCTCGATTCTAATTCATCCAATTTTACCACCAATTCAGCAAACGACTGGAAGTTAGTCCCCAAATCGCCCAATCTCTTAATATATTTTTGGAAACTCTTGTCAATTTTGATGACATTATCATTGAGCTTATTACACCGCTCATTAATTTCTACAAACTCCTTGTTAGGCTGGGCTTGCGGGTGTTTGAAAGCATTCATGAAAATGTCAGAAATCGAGTCGGAAACTGGATTCAAATTCCCAAATTCTCCCTCATTATTCTCGTTATTGTGTTTCTGGGCATGCGCAACGTTCAAACTATCTTTGTACGAGTTCCAATCGCTCGACTCTAAGAAAATATGATAAATCTTTGATCGTTTCAACACAGGATGCAATGACATTCGCCTCAAGAATCTTGTCAATGATGACGCTCTCTTGCTTGTGAAGTCCCACCCGAAACGATCACCTTTCAAGTATTCCAATCTTTGCTTATCAGGTAACGGAGGTAAAGCACAGGCCGGAAAGTCATTAATCAAGCACTGATACAAAAAGTAAAAGTCAGAAAAACGGCGTCTAACCTTGAGCCGGGAGGTTTTGAATAATGGATCGTTGGTATGAGTTTCAATGAGATACGAAATATAAGCATTCTGGCCATCACTTTCCTTTTGGGGCGAAGATACGACTGAGGTAACAAAAACTGTATTATCTTCTTCATTCACTTTGTACTTATCGGACATCGACTCTACTGCACTGTGTTCTCTTTTGTGGATTGCGCCTTGACTTCTTGTTTCATCCTTTGGGGCTCCAGCATTCGAAGTTAATATTTCATTGATATTTGAAGGGGAGGATAAGCCAGAAGATTTGGCTGGCGATCGTGGAGGTGTTTGGGCCAGTTTGGTGGCGGTGTTGTTGTTGATAGTTGAGTCTCTATCCCAACGCACAGATGCAAATTCCTCATCCATTATTCCTCGAATCGGAGTATACTAGGTATGGATAGCAAGCCTCTCAATTTTGTATTGTGACAAAGTGATATTTGTGCTAATTTTTCTCGTACTGATTGGTCTACTGATTGGAAGGATGTCTGTTTATCTCTCTCCTGCATTTGCCATCATCACTCTATCGCATTTTTTTTTTTTTTTTTTGCTTTTAAACATCATCACGTGGAAAGCGACAGAATAATAATACCGGAAAACTGGGTCCCACCAAACTACAATCATAGACATTCCAACAAAAAAATTAAAAAGATTTCATTAAATTAATACATATAATCGTAAATATCATCTCAATTGCATGAATGACTTCAATAGTATACTGTTTTGGTTATCATTCCTATTTCTCTCAAACACTTTCCAAAATCTGAGAGTCTCATCACCAGCGCCAGTCACAATACTTTCACCATCTGGACTCATTGCCAAATACAACACCCTGTATGTATGTCCAGTCAACGAAGCAATTTGTGTCAATTCGTACGAATTGTTTGTTGCAGAATGAGTAACAGGAATATTTGGGGATGCTGTGCCATTATTGCTTTGATTGTATTTCCAGATGACAATTTGATTTTTTGAGTAACCGTGGGTGCTGACCAACTCATGAGAATTTTTGGACCAAATCAAATTACACACTTGAGATCCAGTGTCGATGTCATTTAATTTGGTACCTGTAATAGTGTTCCAAATTTTGATTCGTCTGTCAGCCGTACCTCCGCCTGATGCTAGTATACCACGTTGGTGAGGATTCCAAGAAATTGCCTTGATGGCTGCAGTATGTTCTTCGAAGCTGTGCAACGGCTTTGAGGTATTGAATCCATCCCAAACGAGTAGTTTGTTGTCATTACCCCCACTAGCCAATTTATTTTCTTCGACGTTCCATCGAAGACCGCAAATCTCTTGACGATGGAAATTTTCAAGCTTATTAATATAATGCTCGGGAACCCGGACGTCTCTATTCAAAATTGATCGGTCCCTTGATCCAGAACTTAGAATATGTTCGTTCCATGCTAGTGAGCCAACACGGGAAATGTGGCCGGTCATAGTTCTTGTACATCGACACATTGTAGCATCCCAAACTTCTACCGACCCCATATTGGTTCCTATTGCCAAATGAGTACCTGCGCCAATCCACGACAAGCTAGTGATTTTATTGTTGTCGCCCAAGTCGCAAAGTCTATCTACGGAGCCGGTTACACCATCCCATAGATATACGCATGAACCTAGCCCAACAGCCAAAATATTTTGGGAGCTCCAGTCCACCAAATTGAGGTAGAAGTCATCGGCCAATTCCGGGGCGTCGAGAACACGGTACGGTACCTTTGATATTTGTCTGGGTTTCCTTTGAGGTGATAGTAGTAACCGTTGGGAATCCGGTCTGACTGGGGATAAGGAATATATTTCGTTGGTAACGTCAGCATTAAAGGTAGAAGTTGATTTGATTTTTCTTGGTGATTTATAAGTCAATAAATTTGACGATGATTTGGGAGAAGTGACAATGACTTTCTCGGGACTATCTCGTGTTAGGGAGCTTCTTCTTCTTCTTCTTCTTCTCGTCGAAAGATCATTTATTAGGGCGTGGTTTAAGTCAAAATTGTTCAGGCTATTAGCTTGATGATTTGATGGGGAATGAGAACTTGAGCCATTATTGTTGATGGCTGGCCCAAAGAAGTCAAGATTGTCAACGTCATTTACATTGGTATTGATATCATTCTGGGCTCTTGGGGGAGTTTGTTCATTATTTATTATGCCAGCACTGTTAAGATTGTTGAGGACCGATGCCGATGATGATGAGGTGTATGGGCGGTTAATGTTGCCGATACGAGAAGGCGGGGTGGCGCTTGGCACATTGTCACCAAATAACTCTGCTTTCAAGATGGTTGAGAATGTAAGGTTTGCTTCTTGTTTTCTCTTCAAATCCAAGTCACTTTCGGGGTCCTGGTTGGTGTCATTTAACGGAGACGAGAATACATGGTGGTTGAGGGAAAATGCTGCTGATATATCGACGGAGTTTCTGTTAGGGATATAACGGTCTCCGTATACTGTTTTGCTGGCCAATTTTTTTCTGTTTGGAGACAGGTTTGGCACGGGTAAAGGAGAAGAAGTTGATGATGAGTACTTGTTGTGATTAGTTGATCTGAAAGGGGAGGGCGACGGGGAGCTTGGGGGAGATATTTTGTCGACCACTGATCGATTATTATTATCGCTTGACTCCATGATGAGAAGATTTGGCTATAAAAGCTGGGATTATTAGGGAGGGACTTTGGTGATTTGTTAGTGTATATGATAATAACTGTGATGGGGAGGGCGGGCACCAAGATAAGAAATATAATCAAGAATGAGGGAAGAACAATAAGTTTTTCAGGAATAGTTGACTTGTCCAGCAAGGTAGCAACAATTCATAACCCTCTTGATGAGCTGGATGAGTATATATACTGTGTATAGTGCAAGATAATATGATACATATGATAACCAGCATCACTTTGTACTTTTTCCTAATTTTGTGCCCGCCATCTGAGAAAAAAAAAAATGGAAATGTTACGAGGCCCTGGTGGGTGTTTGTTTCTCTTGGGTGGCAAACGGAGCATTACTGTTTATTGGAGTGTATGCTATCTCATCATATATTTATATATATATATATATATATATACCACACTATTACTATCTCATTCTACATCATTATAAGTCACCGTTACTCTCCCATCCCCCAAGGGTGTTACTCAGTGCGATTAAAAAACAAAATAAAAAGTTGCGTTTTCCTCTCACAAAACACAGTAAAAAAAAACCAAATAAAAAAAAAGTCAGAAAAAAAAAAAAGGAAAAATATCCCAAACTCTTTTTGCATCCTCCACGTTTGGCATATCATTTTTCTTTCACCAGTCTCTTTCACTCTCTCCTCCCAATTATCGCAAGTACTCTTCCACTCCTAAAATGGCTGGCGATTCTAACCAAAGGATTTCCTGGTGGAAATTCAAATCCAAAGGCTCACAAGATCCAAACAATGACGACCCGGATCACCAACACATGCCCCTTTCTTTATCTCCCCACGACAATGACCCCCCAGCAACATCGTCTGTCACCGACCCAACCACCACTATCTCACATCCCCCAGCAGAATCTTCAACCCAGCACTTTAAGGATCTTAGAGAACAATTCATTCAAAGCAAAAATACCGACCTCAGCAATAACTCGATCTTTGGTGTCGAGCTAGAAAAATCCTTGCAAGTTGCCTCCGCCAAAATCTATGTCCCCAACAGCTCCCAAGCCAATGATGATGATAATGAAAACAAGCCTGCCGACGTTGCAGAATACGGTGAAATCCCTGTCGTGGTAGCAAAATGCGGCTCGTTCCTTAAACTCAACGGTTTATCTGTCGAAGGTATCTTCAGAGTCGGTGGCTCGAGTAAAAGAGTGAAGGAACTACAACAAATCTTCAGTGAAGCCCCGGACTATGGCAAGAAATTGGACTGGGATGGGTTTACCGTACATGATGCTGCGTCACTTCTTCGGAGATACTTGAACTCCTTGCCCCAGCCAGTGATACCTTTGGACCAATACGAGGCATTTAGGGCTCCTTTGAAATCAAGACCAAGAGTATTGGCTTATTTCACCTACAGAGGTGTTTCTAACCCACCTAAAGACAATATCACAACTACATCATCCACCACCGGTCCAATAGCCTCGACGCCCAACCCGGGATCAGCTGGCGGTGCTCCTCAATTAACTTCTGCCCACAACTCATCAACTACACCGGCGCCATCGCAATTCGTTGCCCAAGTGACAAGAAAACCCGTCCCTATCCTTAGCGATGACACCTCATCTTCGCAAATCAACACGGCGGCTCAAGACGAACCGGCCGACTCAGCACAAGAACAAGAACAACCTGAAGTCGATGAGAAAACCAAAGAACTTGCGAAGAAAAGGCGTCGTAGATTGAAAAAACATAAGCGCTTTGTCGAAGACATTAAGGGAGCCCTGGAAGAGTATCAAAAACTTGTTGCCGGTTTACCTATTCTTCGTAAAAAGTTGTTGCTTTACATTCTCGACTTGCTTGATGCCTTTAGTGAACATTCAGAAGAAAACAGAATGTCTTCTTCCAATCTTTCAGCGGTTTTCCAGCCTTCAATTTTATCGCATCCAAAACACGATATGTCACCAGATGAATATGTTTTATCTCAAAAAGTGGTGGAATTCCTCGTGGAGTACAGTTATAAATTATTACCTGAGCAAACGGGCGTCCAAATCCACCACCAACAGTGAAATCTTTCTTTGAAAAAAAAAAAATCTTTGTTTTCCCTCGACTATCTTCTGTGATCTTTAAACTGATCACTTGATTGATTATGTATCATTACTAGCAATCTTTTTTTATTATTATTATCATTATTTGAGTGCCTGCTTTCTTTGTTGTGTGTCTTTTTTTTGTTTCCTTGTTATTTTTTCCTTTTTTTCGTTCGTTTAATCCGCTATCTATTTACACATTTTGTTTTATTTGTTCATTCATTTCTACTTTCTCTCTCTCTCTCTCTCTCTCTCTCTCTCTCTCTCTCTCTCTCTCTCTCTCTCTCTCTCTCTCTCTCTCTCTCTCTCTCTCTCTCTCTCTCTCTCTCTCTCTCTCTTTCTCTCTTTCTCTCTTTCTCTCTCTCTTTATATAAAACATAGCAAGATGTATATATATATATTCATCTACTTCAATCAATTTTTCCTTTTTCCATTTTTATTATTATTTAGCTTTATTTTAGTTCATTAATTGACTGCTATCTTTTTGAGTTTAGTTGTTTTTCTCCCGTTATCTCTATTTTATTTTTCCTTCCATTTTTTTTTTTTTCAATTTATCATTTACTTATTTATAATTTACCTATTTATCATTTAATTTTTTTATATTTACTCATTGATTATTTATGTATCCTATGTGGCCTTTGCCAACAATAAAGATGTTGATGTGTCAACAACTGGAAAGCGCAAGAGCCAACCTCACGGGTCTTTTTGATAGATTTTTTTTTTCCTTCTGAATTTTGTATCCCGGGTAATCCTGTGTGTTCTCAAAATTACGGGAAATGGAAAATAATAATCAAACAGAGTCAAAGTTATTGCATCAACTATCACCTTGGTTCCCCTGCTGTGGTTTTAGTGGTTTCTACTGCTTTTTATTTGACTGACTGATCTGTTTTCACATTTATTGTTATTTTTTTGTTTTTCTGCGTCACGAAATTTAATATCATCCAAGTGTCAATTAATTCATCATGAACGCCCCAGAAAGATTCGAATTATTTCTTTTGCCTGATGGTACTCCAAAACTTCAAATTGAACCAGATAGAAAAGCCCGTAACGCTGCAATTATTGAGTTCGAACGTGAGGACCATACCTTAGGTAACTTACTTCGTGCACAATTGTTGGCTGACAGAAGAGTGATATTTGTCGGTTACAAGATTGAACATCCACTTTTCCCTAAATTCAAAATGAGAATTCAAACAGAAGAAGGTTATAAGCCGACAGAGGCATTGAAGAATGCATGTGCTTCGATCATCAGTCAATTACTGAGCTTGGAGGATAATTTCAAGAAGGAATGGGACACCAAAATGTTTGCACATGAGGTTATGGATGATAATTGATTAACCATGATGGTGGATAACATAGAACGTCTATGTGAATGAATCATTTACAAAAAGCACCCTATGGAGGTGAATTAATAACAATTCACAAAGAAGTAATACACCAAAATCTAGGTAACAAGATTGGTGTCATCTTGATGAAGTCTTTATTTTTGGCCTACACATCCTCAGTTAGATATTATGCTATTTCATTATAGGAGATATTGCTTTTTTTCTTTCTTCTTGGGCATCTTTTGGCTTCCTGAGTTGATGTTTTTCGATTTTTATTTTTTGCTTATTTTTGTCTATTCTCTTGGGTTTTATTTCTTGTTTTATTGGGTTGACCTAACTTTGGGACCCCTTAAAATATTTGTACATTATTTAATGAAAAGCTATGCATGTTGTTTTTACATCTAGTAGATTGGTTTTCGATGGAATATTTGTGAGACATGGTTACTTTTAGTAATCAATAATCAAAAAAAAAGAGCTCAACAAGCCGGTTTTCAATTGTCAATCAAGATATATAAACTTGACAAATGATAATATAATAATAGTACTGGCTACTGACTCTGATCAGCGGCTGGATGACATTTATTATTCTAGCTTGGGATTAGTTGATATCAAAATGGTTGTGACTACCGGATTGTCCACTCTGAAAAGAATCAAATCCACTTCAAAGTTAAGAAATATATACATAAACATATCCCGTGGTTCAATATCTTTATAGAAACGATCAATAGGAATTGTTCTTACTTTTAAAATACTGAACAGTATTTTTGAAAATATGCCACGTTGCTTCCGACTAAAACTTTGAAGGACCCAATCCTGGACCATTTCCCTCCCCCTCCCCTTTTTTTTTTATCACCAGTCTCCGTATCTTTATTTCTAATGGGTTTTGGCCAGTGCTAACTTGTGAGATTTGGTATGGTGACAAACTCATAATAATTGAAAAGGTTTTGGGCCTCGGTGCGAATTTACCTTATATAATAAGTGCTTATTTATTTGTATTATTAAAAATTTGGTTATCAAACTTACCAATTCTTTATTGTAAGGCAGTGGCCTGCTAATTTACCTTCTCTCAAAAAAAAAAAGAAAGAATATATGAACAAACAACTCTCCGATGCATCAATTGTGAAAGACTGCTTTTCCATGAAAATATCGTGATGAGGCTGGTTTTGTTTCCGTGGCATTGTTATCATATTATTGATGAAAATATACTGAATCAACCTTTCATACTTCGTTAAAATCTTTTCCATGGTTGCTCAATCATTTTTCTCGATATAAAGTGCTATAGTGATCTCTAACACTTTTTTTTTTCTTTCATCCCACAAATATACTTCAAGAAGGATATAATTAATAGATCATCCGACAATTATTTACTAAGCTAACCCATATTTTACAATGAAGCATAATTCTTTGTTTGTCCTTCTTTTAAATAGCAACACTGTGGGGAGGATCAGGTAATCTTATCAATTTGTTTATAGTTAGATCTTCTGAGCCATTATGGATCTCAAATTTAATAAAAAATTATTAATAAGAAATGATCTGTCTCACTGACAACAGCATTTGATATTGGAAATTCATTCAAAGACTTAGCAATCCCAAGCATGCATGACCTTAATAAATTATATTTCTCAGTAACCCCCACGTCTTGAACGAAATATTTATTAATATTCGCAACAACTGAGTAAAAAAATTGGGTTTTTCAAAAGGAGAAAGAAAATGGGTCAGATCATAAGGCTTTTAAATAGGTTGAATCTCTCTTGGAATCATGCAAGATTGTGTGATAGGTGTGCTATGTGGGCTATCATTTGTTAACAGTAGCTGAAATTCGGACATTTTCTAATTATTTAATTGTATATTGATTTGCTACTAGATTCTAATAGCAAGTCTTAAATAAATGACAAAGAAATAAGCAACATGTATGCGGAAATCTTACAATACATATATTATTATTGCTGATTATAGCAGATGCTGGGTAGATGGTACTAATGGCATTTATAAGAACTATATTCAGAAACATCGTGTCTTGAACAACAAAAAGTTCCAGAAAAAGGAAAAGAGCCTTTAAAAAAAAAAGATTGCAGAAAATACCTACCATTGGGTGAATTCGTTTCTTAATTATTTTGAGAGATGACCGATCATGCTGGAATTCTACTGACGTGCTTTCTCAACTCCATCTCATCGCCAGGGCAGCATATCCCCAAGAAAAATTTCATTACAAAAAAATTTTTTTTTTTTTTATATTTATTATTATGAGCCTAAACCATCAGAGCATCCTCCAAGAAACAAAAAACAGATAAATTCCTTCAAAATGAGTGAGCAAGACTCTCAAGTGAAAATCAAATTTACAACTAAGGAGCACGATGAATCCTTACAAGTCCCAGATACTGCGCTCTTCGCACCAGTAGGGTTGAAGAGATATGGTCTTTCAGAAATCATCAATTATCTTCTTGTGCAAAATCAGAAAAGAGAAGACTCTGCCAATCCTGTGCCTTTTGATATTCTCATTAATGGTGCGATATTGACCGGATCCCTTCAGGACTATTTAACTGACCATGGTATGAGTAATGAAGTCATTTTGGAATTGGAGTATAAGAGAGCCAGTTTACCACCAATGTGGAGCGCTAGTTTTGAAAATGAGGATTGGATTGGATCATTAGATATTTACAAACAGAAAGATAGTGCGGCCAGGATATTGAGTGGTGGGTATGATGGAATTGTCCGTGTGTGGAACCAAAGTGGGGAGATTGAAAAACAGTTTAGCGGCCACAGTGGGGCAATCAAAAGCGTCAAATGGATCAGTGATACCAGAGTAGTTAGTGGAGGTAATGATAGACAGGTGAGATTATGGAGAATGAAAAAGAAGTATGATGGAGAAATTGAAGAGGGGAGAACTGTGGCAATTCTCGAAGGACATAAAGCTCCGGTGAGTAGTATTGATGTTAACATCAAGGAAAACAGAATTCTCAGTGGTGGCTACGATAATGATATTTACGTGTGGTCTACTAATGAGAAGGATATGGTACCAATTACCTTTGAGCACGACCAGTTAGCAAATAATTTAACATCTACAGCTGCCAAAAAGAGACGGAAGTTGGCGATTAATGACGAGCTGATCAAGCGTCGTTCACCATTGATCACCCTTGAAGGGCACAAACAACCAGTAGAAGGGGTTGTGTTTTCTAAATTGGATAGCAGTGTTGGTTATTCGGTTTCCCAAGATCACACTATAAAGACTTGGGATTTGGTTACTGGAAGAGCCGTGAGTAGTAGTACGACTGGGTTTTCTTTGTTATCGGTTGTCGAATTGCCGACTGTGAACTTGTTGGCATGTGGGTCATCGGCCAGGCATATAATGTTACATGATCCTAGAGTTGGGACTGGGAGTAACAAAAATATCGTTGCAAAACAGTTAGTGGGACACAAGAATTTCGTGGTTAGTTTGGCTGCTGACACAACCAATGAGTACGGACTTGTCAGTGGGAGTCATGATGGCAGTGTGAAAGTTTGGGATGTTAGAAGTGATAGACCTGTTTATACATTGAGCAGAGAGAAGGGGCTCGAAGGGCAGATTTTTGCAGTTGACTGCGAAGAAAGAGTTGGTGTTGTGTACGGTGGTGAGGATAAGAAGATTGAGATTAACAAGTGATGTGTGTATGTATAGTATAGCATTTAATAATAATAATAATAATTTTATTAATAGAAAAGAAACATTAGAGAGGCTATAGGAACCCCAAGCACTGATTCTTGAGGGAGTAGTAGAAGAAGAATAGTTGTAGGGGGAGAGAAAGGTCTATTATTCCTCGCAAGAGCCAGGGTTGATGTGTACCGTGGATCTGGCTGTAGTGAAAAAGCCCACCTTTTTCGGTTCTGGGCCTTTCAAAGACCATCACGTGACAAACAAAATAGGAGAGACACAGAGCCCAGCTCCGCCTTGGCTGCAAGTCTTAGCAGAAAATCCAACTTTAGCAGTATGAAAGATAGCGCTGGAGATATGCAGCAATGTCATGAAATCTCAATAAGTATATATATAGATATATAGATGTCTAGTTATTGACAGTATATAGATATACACTCTGTTTTCGGTGGAACTGTCACCTAGAAAATGGGGGAAGTGGCGCAGCTGTGCGGTGGAGAAACAGGGTGACTGTTGTCTTACCGTGACACCCCTACTACCATTTCGTGTTTTTTCTGCATATATACGCAGAATCACGCTCCCAGGCGCAGTGTTGACGAAAAAAGAAAAAATGAAAAAAGAAAAGTCCTTCGGCGTTCCTTCTTAAGACGAGCAGTTGGCTGTTTTTTCCTGAAACGTTTCTTATTTCAATTTAATTTTACTTTTAGAAATTTTGGTCAGCAGGAACTTTTACCTTCGCTAGTTATTGCCAGTCTCTCGCTTTTGAATTGCCAATCACTGATCTATTCTCTGAAAAGATGCTCACCAAGTACTTGACAACAGCCGCCGCTGCTATTCTTTCCACGGTGGCCGCTGCCTCCTCTTCCTCCTCCTCTTCTGCTTCGAAGTCATCATCATCATCCTCATCCTCATCCTCATCCTCTTCTTCCTCCTCCTTGCCAGCGATTGAAATTGTTGGTAACAAGTTCTTCTACTCTAACAATGGCTCCCAATTCTTCATCAAGGGTGTCGCTTATCAAGCCGACTCCGTCAACTCTAGTGACACTTCTAGTTTCGTGGATCCTTTGGCCGACTCTGACTCCTGTTCTCGTGACATCCCATACTTGGCTGCCCTTGGTACCAACACCATTCGTGTCTACGCTGTCAACACCAGTCTTGACCACTCTGACTGTATGAATGCCTTGGCTGATGCCGGCATCTATGTCATTGCCGATCTTGGTGAACCAGATCTCTCCATCGATAGAGATGACCCAGAATGGGACTTAGACTTGTACGAAAGATACACCAGTGTTGTTGACTTGTTCTCTGGCTACACTAATGTCTTGGGTTTCTTTGCTGGTAACGAAGTCACTAACAACAAGTCCAACACCGACGCCTCTGCTTACGTTAAAGCTGCTATCAGAGATACCAAGTCTTACATCAAGGCCCAAAACTACAGAACTATCCCAGTTGGTTACTCTTCTAACGATGACTCTGACACCAGAGTCCCAATGGCTGATTATTTCGCTTGTGGTGATTCCGATTCCGCTGCTGACTTTTACGGTATCAACATGTACGAATGGTGTGGTGACTCTACTTTCAAGACTTCTGGTTACCAAGCTAGAACTCAAGAATTTGAAAACTTGACCATTCCAATCTTCTTCTCCGAATACGGTTGTAACACTGAAGGTAACAGAACTTTCGAAGAAGTCCAATCTCTTTACGGTTCTGACATGGACGACATCTGGTCCGGTGGTATTGTTTACATGTATTTCGAAGAAGCTAACGATTACGGTCTTGTTTCTATTGATGGTAACAATGTCGTTACTTACGATGACTACAACAACTTGAAGTCCCAACTCGCCAAGATCTCTCCATCTAGTGCTAGCACTGGTGACGTTAGTACCAGCTCTGGTACTTTTGCTTGTCCAGCCACTAACACTAACTGGATGGCGGCCACTTCTTTGCCACCAACCCCAAGTGAATCTACTTGTGAATGTCTTTATAACGCCCTTTCTTGTGTTGTTGACGACAGTGTTGATTCTACTGATTATGCTGATTTGTTCAGTTATGTCTGTGCCAAGATTGACTGCAGTGAAATCAATGGTAACGGTACTTCTGGTGTTTACGGTAACTACTCTTACTGTTCTGCTAAGGACATGTTGTCTTGGGCTTTGAACGCTTACTACGTTAAAAACGGTGCTGCAAAGTCTGATTGTTCTTTCGGTGGTTCTGCTTCTATTAAATCTGCTACTTCTGGTTCTTGTAGTGCTGTTACAACCGGTAGCTCTTCCTCCTCTTCCGGTACTTCCAAATCTTCTTCTTCCAGTAGCTCTAAGTCCTCTTCTTCTTCTTCTAGCTCTGGTAAATCTAGTGCTGGTCACAGAATTGCTGCTCCAATTGCTTTCACTGCTGCTGAAGTTGGTATGGGTGCCATGTTGTTGGCCTCTTTTGCTGGTGGTTTGACCTTTGTTTTGTTCTAATTGCATTAGAATAGCACAATATAATCACATTGATATTATCATCCCTTCATTTTTTAATTTTTTTTTGTTTTTTATTTATTTAATTCGACCTCATACATTCTATGTTTAGGTTATAACTTACTTGTTTACTTGTTAATGTTTTGCTTGTTTTTTCGATCATCTCTTTGTTCCTTTTGCTCTGATACATATAGTATATATATATTTTTTTTTTCGTTTAATATATAGACAGTTATATTTGGCTTTCTATTTTGTAATTTGCAGAATATTATGATTGCTTTTCCATTACATTAGGTTATGTGTGCACTGAATAGGGTGCGGCACCTACGGTATCTCAAATGCACCCATACACCACACCAAAGTGCACAAAACTGTAAAGCATCCAAACACCATCCACATCCCCTCCTCCCCTGACCCCAGGGCTGCAAACAAATAATTTTGTGATTTTCATTTCATTTTTTTTTTTTTTTTCCGTTTTGTGAAGAAAAAATACCAAAACTCACAGCGCAGCATCAGAAAAACAAAACAAAACAAAAACAAAAAACATCAAAAACGTGTATCCTGTTTTATCTTTGGTTTTGCCCCCTTTGATCTTTATTGTACCCTGTTAAATCATCGCTGATATTGGTTACATTCACTCTTCAAGTCACTATTGCTATATTTACCGTGACAAATATTATCATTGACAGTGTCCGCCAACAGAACTTGCCAATCCCATTCCATTTCATCACCCACCGCAAGTAGATCGTTGTACTAAAAACAACAACAACAACAACAACAACAAGAGAGCCAGTTGAGAAAAATGGGTTTTTTCGATAATATTAAAGAGGGCTTTGACGACTTTGTTTTCTCCCTCACTACAAATGATCGTTACGCCAGTTCTCGTACTCCTTACAACGCCAACAATCTCAACTCCAACTCCAACTCCTATCGTCGTGCCAACACTTTTAGCACTGACAATATTAATGACGGCCAAGCAAATCAAGGCGGATACCGTCCAGGAATGAGATCTCGTTCCACTAACGATGGAATTGCCATGCGTGATTATGGCAGTGCTGTCCCTATGGCGGAACTTTGGGAGCGTTTGGAAACAAAACTTCTTGACGAATTTCCTGACCTTGTTGACTTCCTTAACGAGCCAGCCACTGCTGCTGATTTGAACGAGTTGGAAAACGATATTAATGTCTCTTTGCCTATCGACGTCCGTGAAAGTTGGCAAATTCATGATGGTCAAGAACGTGGCGGGAAACCAAGTGGGGTGATTATGGGTATAACGATATTAGATGTCGAATCAATTGCTGAAGAATATACTGTGTGGCAAACTGCGGCTCGTAGAATTCAACAAGAGCGCAAGATCTATTTGGATAAATTGAATGCCTACAAACAACATATGGCCCAATTAAATTCTGCTTCTGGATCCAGTGCCGATGGTTCAAAACCAAAATTATCACACAAGAAGATACAACCTCCAGTCCCACGTATTGATTTTATGGCCCATCAAAGATCATTCCCAGAAGGTACAATTCAGCCGGTTTATGTGCACTCGGGATGGGTACCACTTGTCAAAGATTTTTCCGGAAACAATATAGCCATCGACTTGGCTCCTGGTCCAAAGGGTAAATGGGGTCAAGTTATTTGTTTTGGTAATGATTTCGATACCAAGTTTGTCATTGCGAACTCATGGTCGGAATTTATGGAAAATGTCGTTAAGGATTTTGAGGCTGGTAACTTTTATGTCGATAATGATTATGATGAGTTGTCGTATTCTGAAAACGGTATCGTCTTGAATTATTTGGATGTTCTTAAAAAGAGACACTTACCTCCAGTTAATAGACACAGAACGTTACCTCCTCACATGGCTCAGCAGGCAGCCCGTCATAATCGTGCCGCTACCAATAGACCTGACCGTGTATTCTCTTCATCATCATCCCAATTCCCTGCCACTAAAATTGGCGGAGCCGACGATGCAGAAACAAATGACGCTTCTTCATCATCTGCAAAGGTTGAAATGCCAAAGGAGACCCTTATAGTACCTGAAAAGACAGAGCCTATTAAGACCGAGACAGAAAGAGTCGCAGATAATGCCGAATTAAAATTCTCTGATAATGAATCAGTTATCACTAATGAAGAAGACGATGAAGATAAAGACGACGATTACACTGAAACTAAACCATTGAAAGAACCAAAAATTGTCGATGTGGATTTCATATAATCATATTGTTGACCAATTCTTGATTATGATATCCAATGCAATTCTTTTTTTTTTTTTTGTATAAACATGTATTGTTTTTTTTATTGAACCTATCAATAGATTGGAAAAGAATGAAAGAAAAAGAAAAAGACTATTATATATTTGCCTTTTTTTTCATTTATTTTTAGTTTTAAACCATCCTCGTACTTGATTTGTTCCATCACACTCTATATATTTTATTAACTTCTCACTCAACAGTATGTTCTAAAACTTTTCTTGTTATGGTTTCATATGAATATGTAGAATGAGGGACCCTTAATTATTTCTATCATATGTGGTCTCTGTTTCCATATTTTTGCATTGTATCTAAGCGTGCTCTGAGTGTAAAAAAATTCAAAAGTTCATATTAGACTACAAGGTCGGCAATAAAGGAGGCAAATAACAAATCACTTGTAGACTGATTAGTTATTATTAGTAAATAAATAAATAAATAATTGAAAAAAGAAGAAAAAAAAAAGGCGAAAACAAAAAGAAAAAATTGCAGTTAATGAATGATAATGAGAACAGTCAACGAAACAGAAACAAAACTAGATGCACAAGGTACATTATATTTCTAATCAAACAGAAAACAAAAAAAAAAAATCAACTGGGAAAATCTGGACAAGGAAAAAACAAAATAAAACAAAGAACTCAAACCATAAACCAGAAATGCAACAGAAAGATTCCAATATAACCACACAAACAGAAAGGATGTTCATAAAAATAATTCTTCTTTTCTAACCAAAAAAATTAAGGGAACCGTCAAGTAATCCCAATAAAGTGGCACCATTCCCATAACCGGCAAAACAAATGGAAATAAAATAAAAAAAGAATGAACAATATTAAAAAAAAAAAAAAACAAGTTAAGAAATAAAGGAAAAACAAAACAAAACATAATTAAATTCGTAAAATATTAAACTCATTTCTTGCTATTGTCATTATTGTTATTGCTAATATTGCTACTGTGACTGTTTCTCTTCTTCTTCTTTTTCATATCATCGTCTTTCAGTGGATTAAACATTAAGCTATCAAATTGTGCTTTGGCCAAATATTGCATCATTACTTGCGACCCTGATGAGCCAAAACCACCCATCATTGAAGCACCAGGATTGCCAGTTAGCGAGGCACGATGAGAAGTATGAGCAGCGCCGTTAGGCTTGTTATTGTTTGACTTTCTTGGTTGAGCTTTAGAAACCAACAAATTAGCATACGCTCCAGGCGAAGAGTAAGCTGATCCTTCCACTATCGGACTTCCACTATAAAGCTGAGCATTCTGTTGAACCGGTGTATACTGCTGTTTTTTCTTTTGACTATAATACCCAAAACTGTTATTCACTTGAGGGTTCATTGCTGGAGATCCCGAACGGCCAGGAGACGCAGAATATGAATTGGTTCCCGTAGATAATCTTTTTGCAGCATCGTTATTTACCGGAGTAGAAGCTCTTTGAGGCATTGGATCGGCATCATTATCATTTGATACCCCATTTTCCTTATCGTGCTCAACTTCTTTCACTTTCTCGTCAATAAGACTAGAAGTAATGCCAATAGAGGCCAATGCAAGGGCCTGTTGGTCAGTGATCTGTCCTCCCTCATTTGAATTGTGTTCTATTTTACTATCATGGCCATGAACAGTTGTATCAAGCGTAGTAGTGCTTGAGTAATTATCAACAATATTGTTGTTGTTATTATTTTTTCTGTTATTTTTCTTCTTCTTTGGCTTGTTATTGACAAATTTGGGTGGGTTCCCACATCTATCCTTGGCGAAGTTGATCTTGTAGTGAACGTATCTATTACCAAACGATTCATGCACCAGTTGGCTATCAGGACCTTGAAATTCATCAACTGCCTTCATTGCGTAAGTAATATTTATAAAGTTAACAAATGCGCAATAACCGTCCTTGAAAAAATTGATTTGTTCAATTTCCCCCCACTTAGAAAAATCTTTTCTAATAGTAGGTTCGTCAGGAACAACCTTTGGGCCTTCTGACATCCCGGTATTATCCTCGTCATCTTTAACACCAATGTAAACATTTCGGCTAGCACCAACGGTAACCGCCAAGGCAATCAGATTCGGTAAATCACCAGGATTTTTACCCCAACCAACCTTGATTTTTTTGTTGTGGATAGTCAATCCGTTCATATTACTGCTGGCAAAAAATTGAGTCGCTGAAGCAGCGGTGATGAAAGTGATGAAACAAATATGTTTTTCCGAAATCAATTTTATAGATTGTAAAATACCGCCTCTAACAACATTGCAAACTTCCTCAACAGTGGTTTTTGATGCCAAATTACCCAAATACACAGTTCTATTCTCACTAATATTTAAACTATTGATGTTATGTATCATAGGTGGCAAAACATCAGATGCACCATTATTGCCTGCCACATTCAATGCTTGGAAATTACCAACTAAATCGCCCATTTGACCATTGTTTCCTGCGACAACTAACTGTGGTTGGAGTAAAGTTTGATTGACAATTTCATCACCGTACTGTGATATTTGCTGTGAGTTGACGAAGTCTTGAGAATGCTTATTATCCGATTCATTTTCCAAATGCTCATTAAAATCCGAAGTTTGTCCAAAAGTCTGTTCGAACTCATCGTCATCAATTTGGCAACATCTATCTTCCCCATATTTAAAATGTCCTAAGCTCTTTGATGCAACTTGATCTTTCTCAATTTTCACAAGATTCAACTTGGTCAATTCTTTGAATAATTTCACACAACTAACGAGGTTTAAGAAATGAATGATCATCGTATTACGGTCTTCATTGGTGTTAATCAAATCCACTTCACCAAAATTCAACTTGAGTTTCTTTTCCAAGTTTTCGTGGTCGTCATTTAGCAAATCAAAAGTGGTGAACTTAACAATCTTGATACATCTAGTGGCATGGTTGACTTCAATCTCATATTCCAAGTTCACAAAATCATCATCCTTAGTTGGCTCAGGGTTTTCGATGACGTGTTTAAGAGCAGTTGCATTAGAGTAATCATCCTTAATATCGTATTCAACAATTTTATAGGCAGCAGTAGGGGAATTAAATTCCTGGTAAAATTCATTAATGTATAAATGTAAATGATTGATAAAGTTATTATGTGTTCTTTCATAAATGAACTTCAACTTGATTTGGAGCTCGTTAGGACCTGCATCACTATCATCCTCCATAATGTAGCAGAACTGTAATGGGCCAAATTTTAAATAATTCAAAAATTCATAAATCTTAACATTAGAATTGATGTGACGTAAAATGATAACCTTATTAGATAATCTCTGCACTCTTAAGGAAATTGTAACAGGAACGTTTTTGAGGTGTGGATTTTTCAAATGTGGACGCTTTGCCTTTGCTGACGAAGACCTCTTTTGTTTTCTATCAATAATATTATCCTCTTCTGAGAATAAATTGGATCTATTTTCTTGTAATTCATCATCATCAACACCTTCCGTTATAATGACATCATCTTCAGAGCTATCATCGTAATCACTATCACCATCTTCATCTTCATTTTTCTTTTCATCAATATCTTTATTCATTGTTGTTGCAGCATTCAAACTACTATGACCATTGATCCCTTTTTTATGAGTATGGTTTCCTTTTGAACCCTTTTTTCTGCTCTTTGGTGGAGCCCCGATTTTTGGAGGAGCAGGACCAGTAACCGCCATGTACTGGCTGCTTTGAAAACCGTGACCAGGACTTAAAGTGGCAGTTAATGGTGATCCAAACGACGAACCAATAAATGGGGAAAGCAAGTTCGCAGGCAACATAGAAGCACCATAATTCAAGTCAAATGGTGTTTGAGGAACACTATCATTACCCTGGTGATATCCATATACAACTTTTTGACTCACTGGTGCCTGTAAGTTATTGAAAATAGAGCCATTACCTCTTGGTAGATTTAAACCGTTGGCGCCAGTCGAGTTAGCGCCATTGCCACTGCCATTCATTCTTTTACCTTGTCTTAAACCGCCATTCATATTAAATCCATTCATTGTAGGCGACCTAAGATGGTTTAATCCTTGTTGGCCTTGGCTCATCATTTGAAATTGTAATTGTTGCAATTGAAAGTTTGTGAGCTGCTGTTGATATTGCAGCTGTCTCTGTTGCTGGGAATTTCCCTGGCCCATAGCTTGACTGGGATTGTTAAGGCCGCCATTGCTGGAAATTTGAGTTCCCTGATTATCAGAATTGTTATTCAAGGGTTGCGAAGAGTTTTGCAATCCTAACATATTATACTCTGAGTTGGAATACATCGCACATGAAACTTGAAGGCAAAATCACCAACACAATAGACTATGTATCAACAAACTGATAAGTCAACTTTAAAAGTACTAATAACAAAATTGGTTGTACCTTTAAATTATATATATATAAAAAAGGTGCACTAATGGTGATATGGCTGGGAAAACAAAAGTATCAATAGCACAATTGGTACCTGGAAGAGCCTATTTGGTGTTGACAATTGAAAGTTGCACTGAACCGAAAGCACAGATTCAGAAGACGTTGATCTTGGAATTTGATCGAAATGAGTTACCCTTCGTATGTTTAGATACAATCTGGTAGCTTGCCAATTTCAATGTGGATCAGATCTTTAGATCGACTGGATTCAAACAGATCTAAAAATGGAAAAATCAAAAAGCAAAACAAGGAATATTCACCAGTTGCACACGTGGACTCTCAGCAAACCGCAGAAAAAGGTTTCAAATAAGGAGAGATAAAGTGAGAAATTTGGAATATCTTTTAGCTTGATTGAGTCTCTATGTAACTACCTAAGATTGCCTTTATTTCCTGACTGGCGAGCTGAAGGTTTGTGGTGACATGATGATTCCTCTCGAATCGATTTTCAAACTGACAGACCTTCAAAAATAGACCACACGTGACAATCACGCAGAGATACAGTGTGCTCCAAAGAGTTGATAACATTGAATAGGGTAACACGATACTTTCTTGCACTGATAATACTCTCTCCTAGTTATTAATAACATCAAGGATGCTTCAGCTATCAGTTAAGCCTCTAGAACAGAAATAATCAAGATGAGGTGATATTGTGTTATGTAATGTTTGTGTCAAATTGTACTATAATTACTATTTATATACTGAGCCTGATAACGTGTAACAAAAATTAATAGCTGCTCAATTCGCCATACTTGATATTCCAGGTGAAGTAATACAACAAAATGCATAATGGCTGACCAATTAAAAAACTAACCCAAAAGATGCCATTACCAAGGGTGTTATTTTCTCCTCTTAAATTATCCAAAGGGTTAGTCAAAAGGCTGAGTGGCGATTGCATGATGATGCAAATAAATGAAATACCCATCATATTTCCGGTTGGGACGCCGACAACAAGCTCTTGCATCACAGCCATGATGAAAAAAATGAAGAAATTCATCTTTGCACTTCCGGACGAATTCACGCCAGATTCTCTTTCTCCAGCGGAGCCCCCATTAGGATCTTCTGTGGAAGATGTGAGCAAATGTCTTTCCCTGGTGATAAGTAATGGTTTGTAGAAATGACGATCAAAAAAATTGGTGAATACTTTATTCCAAGTTTTCCAATAAGCTCCAACTGATCTAGAATTCCACCATTGAACATAGAATTCGCGATCATTGAACATTGTAACTTCTGCCATAAAGTTCAAGTAATCATGGAAAACAACATAATAGGTAATCAACCAAATTAAAATGGAGATATCAGCAAGTTTAATCAAAAGCTCAACTAATTTTAATTGTCCAATGAAGGCACTATCATCGGATGGAGTTGAAGAGGAAGGAAATGAGGTAATATTTGGTGCTTGAAACCCGTGATGTGATAAATTGAATGTGTTCAAAATAGAGTCTTTAAGAATAGGAACAGCATACTGCGAACACAAGTAAAAAATGACGGATGTCATTGCAGCAATTTCCAATAGTTTATCAATGACATATTTCCAATTAATTTTACCACTGCTTGGATACATAGGCTGATAAACTAAGGTTGGAACTGCAGAAAAATAAAAGATATCATTCATAGTAATATTATTTGGATAGTAGTTACCTTCATAGAACAGTGGTTGCAAATTCTGATCTATGAAATCCTTATCAGAGTCAAGACTATGATCCATTTCTGGTTCTCCAATGTCTCTTTTCTCATCAGAATTCTTTCTTTGTTTTAAACTATTGATAGTTTCTGCTAGTTGTGATCCAGTCATTCTACCAGAAAGTAATTCCGAATCGACACCCTGCGGAGCTTCATGAGTAAGATTCACTGTGCCATCAGAATTTATCAAATGTTTCTTGTGTTTCAAGTACCTTTGATATTTTGCTGAATTGATGGATTTGAAGTACAATTCCCGAAGGTTCTTGTTAGTCAATGCAAAGCTGATGATTTTAAACATGCAAACAATGGTATGGAGTTCTAGAACGCTACCAAGAATTGGATTATAAATGAACCTGATGATAATAATATTGTTCACTCCAAAAACCAATATTACTGCACTAAAGTATAGAATCACAAATATTGGCAATAAATAATTAGTAGGTAACAAATTGTTCGTCAACTTGAAACTCAAGTCATCCCTACCAACGAGATAGTTGTTGTCAGCCTTGGAATTACCACCACCCAATGAGGAGCTTGAAAATTTGTTTCTTATAAGAGAGTTGAACTTCTTTAAAGTTAAAAAGTACAAAACCTTTTCAACAATGTAGGTGTAAATATAATATAACGGGGTCAAGCTAACGCAAAGTAAAAAAAATTGAATATCGGAATTGTATCTGAACACAAAAACCACGGAATGAATAGAGTCAACAGTGAAATAATTCTTGTAGTACTCAAGAAGCAACCCGAAATTATTCACAACAAAAACTAACATTAATAAATTCTTTAATCCAAACAAGGAAATATCTTTTTGCAGTGCTGGGACTTTTGCACCAGCTGAATTACCCCCATTATCTTCTGGCAGCTCGGGAAAAATTTTCACCAAAGATAGCAATGACTGTTTTGATTTGGTATGGATTGGAATACAATGAGGATATTCATCTCTGATATCCTCAAACGATGCATTTGGTTTAATATTTAAAACAGGAGAGGTGATTTGGGGACTTGGAATTGGCTTGACTGTCAAACTTTTATTCCTCGAATGAAAATTAAATGATTTGGATCTCGAGTGTCTTGACACATTACTATTAACTGGCCTTGATCTCATTTTATTATCAAAATGATTACCTCCAAATGGATTAGTCTCCTTATCTTTGCTAGTGTCAGGAAACGTCAGGTTAGTTGCAGACTTAGGATATCTAAAATGTGGGAAATCTTCTTCTTCATCCTCATCTTCATCATCAATGTCTTTTACTTTCTTTGGTTGATAAATACTTGAATTATTTTTAAGAATAGAATCCAAACCTAAACCAGTAGGGCTTGAAGCATGAGGAGAAAATGATTCACTTCCTGAGGTGTCAATAGGTGAAAGCATTTGCCTCACTAACTTAGCCTTATTTGGATCAGAGCCATCGAATGAGGAATATCTATTTGGATTCTTCTTGATTCTTATTGATAGAGGTCTGGTCTTACCTGTGGCAGGATTTTGTGGTTGTGTTTGGGCGGAAAATTGTTGATACTCATTATAGCTACTGTGTCTCTTGGAATGAAAGTCCTGCTTAGAATCATCTATCAATGTAGGGGTCGCTACATACGATACCCTTTTGTTTCTATTCGATGAAGCTCCACTATTGATGTTACCACTAATAGCATCCACAGTTATGGTTGGGGCTATTTCAAGTGAATCACCCTGAAAATTTCCTGATAATTTAGCCAAAGCCTCATCATTAAAACTTCTTTGATTTTTAAGTGGACGACTGTTACTTGATCCCTCGTCATTATTATTATTATGATTATCATTATTCACATATGGGCTTGTACCAGCACTATTGTTATTAGTGTCCCGGGTCGATAACTTAGGTGAAGGCCTGTTAGATTTATTAGCAGCTAGCTGGAGTAGATCTTCGCTGAGATCACCATAATTCACCGAAACCCTTTTGCTATTTCTGTTTCCCGCTACCATCCTAAACAAAAACGATAACGGACTTGCAAAGTTATGCTGATCAACTATAGCTTTGTTGCTGTCAAGTTGATATTTTTTGTTTTTTTGATACTATTTTTAATGTGAAACCTCGCAAGAAAGAGACTTAATCAGTGAGGTTGGCTGAGACTTTGAACAGAGAACAACCTCTTGTGACACAGGCTTGCAATAAGCAATGGATTAGTAAAATCTCAAAAACTAAAAAACAAGAAAACGAAAAGATAATGCTAATAAAGACGCCGAGAGCAGAGAGTGTATTCCTCAACTACTCTATCTCTATACTGTGTTTCCAAAATAATATAGTTTATGATACTCTGCACAAAAGATGGGTGTAGATAAGAACACTTGCACAAATATTTATCAATTTTGTCTTCAAAAGAGCCAGCTCTTCACAAGTAAAGATTGAATAAAGATACTTTTTGGTATTCCTTTCTTGATGTTTTGTTTTCAAGCCGATGAAATAAGAAATGATCAAGACTGCGTGCAAGCTCCTTGGAAGCTGTCTTTAATGAGGTGTGTTCTTTTAATTTTTGCATTTTGTGTATTTTACCGCCTCTGCCGGTGCGGACGCGGAAATGTTATTCATCCGGATAGGTTAACCACTTGAGCCTCATAAAATGCTTGTTGAAACGGGCACACTCTAACTACGGTATCAATTAATCTGAAGTTTATTTTTGCGTAAAAAGAAGGCTATATATTAAAAAAATAGTAAGGTAATAAACGGTACTAGCATAGAGCATGCGAGTAGTATCCATTTATGAGAGGTCGAGGAAACAACGTTTTTTGATCTCAAAGATTCACCGAACGATTTAGAGCTAGTAGACGAACTGCTAGATGCTATTGTTCCAAAAATTATTCGAGATTCAAGAACTGTGGTGGCATAGTCAGAACCATAATTCAAAGAGATTGACTCAGTGAAAATGTTGCTTATAGTCGTAAATGGCATGCTGCTCATGTTACCAGTATCTGAGAGATAAGCCAAGCCAGTCTCATTTTTGAAAAGCTGCTCCAATAAAGTCTCATCAGTGATAAAATTAATTGTTTCTAAAGAGTCACGAGTTGACAACCCAACAAGGCTTTCATCAATGTCAAACACTAGAGTAATCTTCAGGAAAAATTTGGATCCCAAAACCCAATATTGTGAATTAATCAACTTGGGATAGTTGTATATAAGGAAAGTTTGATTTTTAGTATTAGATTCATCACCATAACTTTTGATATTACTAACACACTTAGAACCAAATGCACTGCCAACATAGTCGCTAGAAGTTATATTCCAAGCATTTCCACCAATATTAAGTTGCAAAACTCTCGTTTCATTGCAATCAATTAAAAAGCTATTCGAGGAGTCATCATACGAAAAAGAATCATTTCCAAACATTTCCGAATGTAATTTGTGCGCATCTGCAAACGGGGCCATGAGCAATATCGAGTCGTCTTCATCTGTAGAAGTAATAGATAAATCAAAAACTGCAACTCTAGAATTATTAGGAATAATTGCACCATCATCTAAAGTGATCAGGTTGTCGAAGATAATTCGAGAACTAATATCGTTATCATTTCCTAAATCAAAATAGGAAATTGTGGATATACCGATAAGCCAAAAATATTCCGAATTAGGTAAAACAGATGTGAAGTAAACATCACTGTTGATTAATTGAAAATCAACATCACCGTAGACCACGCAGCCAGTCACATACAGCGGGGAAGGATTGGAGTTTACCTGAATTCTGTCATTAATATTAAAAAACATGACAAGAAAATTGTTTCTGTAGCTTTGCTTAGCGGTGAAATTGCCATTCGTGTCTGTAGCACCTGTAGCACCTGTAGAATTCAAAGATTTAAGTACCGGGTTAAAATATGAATGTCCAAATACTCCGTTTAAAAAGTTGTCGGTACCATTTTGAGCAATGTCAAATAATTCCTCCATATCACCTTGGGAGTCTATTATCCCCAAGCTCTGGTTATTTAATGAAATGTTTGTTGCAATAGTTATGTTGTTTGAATTTGTATACTCCCCCAATATTTTAATATCTTCAGTGTACTCAATAATAAATTCCTGATAATCGGCCAGAGAGTCTTGCAGCAGATAATACCATACTATTGGAGAATTAAGTTCGAATAATAAGCTTTGCACTTCCCCGTTTACTGTGACATTGAGGTAGTTTAGAGAATCTTTGACATAGAGCAAATCCAAGGAGTCGCCAACAATAATACTTGAGTTATCCAGATGTGCCGAGAAGGAAAAAGCTAGGCGGGCAGTTAACAGTAGCAATAATACTGCCCGGTAGAAACGAGGGAAAGCAAAAAAGGTGGACTTCATCGCATCTTAACCGGAAGAGATAGCTTCTTTTCCACGCCAAGCAGTCAAAATATCAGGATGAAGCTTTCGTTTCGTGATGACTAGGATTATGTATATTTTATCCAGACAATTAGAAAAAGCAGAAAAGTGCGCTGAGCAATCACAGTGAATACACGTGACAAATGATTGCACCTTAATTTCTGGAAGGCCTGTCATCATAATCTATGGGGGAGGTTAGATGAAATAATTTGCATCGCAGTTTTTGTCAGATAATCTGTCCTTATTTTTAGGCAACTGGTACAATTTTTGATTCAGAAAACAGACACTCAATAAATTAATCAGAAAAAGCAAGAAACAAGGATATACATAGCAAATCTTATGGTCGCTACAAATGTTTGGCTCATCGGTTGATAGGCGTATAGCAATATCCTTCTGGCTTTTTGGACTCATTAACAACGCCCTTTATGTAGTGATTCTCAGTGCTGCCAGTGATCTTGTAGGGCCCAATATTCCTAAAGCTTTAGTTCTCTTCTTTGATGTGGCACCTTCATTTATTGTCAAGCTCTCTGCTCCCTTTTATCTAAAATTTATTCCCTATAACTTCAGAATATTTATCTGTGTTGCTTTCAGTTGCTTTGGGATGGTTATCTTGAGCGGCTCATCTGATACGTATGAAAGTTCTTTGGGTAGGAAAATGTTGGGAATAACATTCGCTTCCTTATCGTCGGGTTTAGGAGAGGTCACATTTTTAAGTTTGACCCATTACTATAAAGATATCAGTTTGAATGCATGGAGCTCCGGAACTGGCTTTGCGGGAATCTTTGGATCCTTCAATTTTATGGTTATGACAACTTGGTGGAACATTAGTACAAGAAATACTTTATATTCATTTAGTATTTTACCATTTACTTTCATTGCAGTTTTCTGGAAAGTATTGCCAACCATTCCAGACATTAACGACACGTATTTGTCGTTAAGATTCCTAGATATGCTGCCTGCAAACAACCAAGAGCATGAGGATTCTGTTGGATTCTTAACCGAGAGGCAAGACCCAGAAAGCGGGTCTCATAACTTGATCGACCTAAAGCATCACATTCAAGCTACAGCAAAAAATATTGCACCTTTGGTTGTTCCATACATGATACCCCTCTCTACAGTTTATTTTGCCGAATATTTGATTAACCAGGGGATATCTCCAACACTTTTGTTTCCTCTCAAAGATACACCGTTTTCAAGCTTTAGAGATATTTACGTATCATATGCTACCTTATATCAGGTTGGCGTGTTTATATCAAGATCATCTGCTCCATTCTTTCGCTTAAAGAATCTTTATTTGCCTGCAATCCTCCAAATCGTGAATTTATTGTTATGTGTAATCCAGTCGATGTATCTTGTAGTCCCATCAATTTATTTTATGTTTATTATCATCTTCTATGAGGGTTTACTCGGCGGTGCGTCATATGTTAATACTTTCATGTCTATAAGCGAAGAGGTGTCATTGGAAATTAGAGAATTTGCATTGGGAACAGTTAGTATAAGCGATTCTCTTGGTGTTGGTTTGGCTAGCTTAATCGGAATGTGGACAGAGACCAGCCTTTGCGATTATCAAGTTTCTCATGGCCGAGATTGGTGTAAAAAGAAATAAATACATTGTTTGGCCAAAATACGATCGTTCATTTTTCTTTTGAACAGATGTTGCTACTCCATAAACTGAGACACATATTTTAAACTATTTTGACAATTTAACGTAACAATGGGCTTAAATCAATATTTTCGCACGGATTCTAAGTATTTCTATTTATAAAAAATAATCAATACTAAGTTTGAAAGAACTGAATAATCGTAATAGCTATAACACATGTTAAAAAATGAAAAGAAAAGGGAAAACAGGGTTTTTAACTGGAATAGAAGAGTCCAGAACTCACAAAAGGGCCCAGCATGAGATATATAAAATGGTCCATTTCATGAAATATCTATTGTGTAGGACATGGAAAAAGAATGCGAATGAGTGATACTATTCCAATAACTGACATGCATCTATTATGAATTAATTTTCACAGTGAGATTGTCATAAAAACTTCAACTAAAATTAGGAACAATTAAAAAAAAAATCAATTTTTATGTATAGCTCAATCACTGGAATCATCGTCATCATTACCTAATTCATTTTCCAATTCCGCAAAATCTTCATCACTGAGATTCATTGAATCATCAGATTGTTGACTAGAGTTAGGTATTTCAAGCATATTACCTCCCTCTTCATCAAGAAAAGATCTAGGCCTCTTTCTGCTTGATGGCAGAAGATTGTTACCATGTGTGTGCTTTAATTGCTTTTCTTTATCATCATCAAAATCATCAGATTCAGAACCAGAGTCAGATTCATCAGAATCTAGGAACTCTTCCAACTCTTTGTCAGCACCGCTTAAATCAATATTTTCAATTAAATCATAATTTTGCACTTCATCAGGTTGGTAGATAGTTTGCTTTAAATGCTCAAGCTGCTTACCGCTAACTTTATCCTGTGGATGAAAATAAATTTCGTATTCTTTTGTATCAACCTTCTCCCAATTGGAAAAGCATGCAAACAACCAATCTGGATGAACAATTTTTATTTTATCCTCATCAAAAAGTGTTCTAGCAAGTCTTATCTTTGCAGTCTTTGCCTCATAAGAAATTATATGAGTGATTTTGGACGAGATTCTTGTTTCGATGTTTGCTCCAAATGACTTCGCCCAAACGACAATATCTGGTTCTGTGCCACTTCTATTCAATGGTATTACACCTGAAAATACAATGAAAGTGTCCCCAAGTACCTGACCTTTCATTTCTGGCATGATCTGTTTTATATCTGGTGGATGAAGTTGATCCCTTTCGTATTCATCGTAAAACCGTTCATTAATCTTCAACAAGGCTTCACCAAGGGTTTGCAATTCAGTGTCATCATCTGATAAAAGAGTATGGTTGCTTACAGAACCATCATTTTTAGAAATTGCGGTGGAATCCGTGACAGACGCATTTGATTTTTCTATTGCTTCGAATGGTTGTTTATCCCCTAAAGCTTCGGCTTCTTCTAGCTTCTTGTCTAATGATTGCTGGAGCTTGGCTAGTGGCCTTTCAGTTTCTAGGGCTTTCAAGTACTCAGCACGTTGAGAATTTTGAACATCTCTGATCGTTTCTTCCTTATCTTTTTCTTCTGAAGCTCGCGTCACTTCAATTTCTGAGAATTTGACTGGCTCCTCGGACTCATCCTCTGAAATGTCATCAGTGCTGTCACTAGTATCTGTGCTAGTGCCACCATCATCAGCATCAGCATTGTCAGTATGATATTGTCTTTCCCCTTCTTTATTACTCTCTTTACTTTCTCCTTCTTTACCTTGTTCTTGCTCTCCAGTTTCATTCATGTTTTTACTTTCATTACTCTGCTTTCTGTCTAATCCACCAATCATAGAATTGCCTTTTGTGAATTGGTCTTCAATATCATCAATAATTTTTCTCCTCTTTGATGGTCTTAGTAAATTGTTTTGTTTTGGCAAAAATCCGGAATTAATATCTCCTATACCAATAAAGAAATCGTAAGGTACCACTTTGACTAAGTTTGGACACCATTGCCAAACATCACCTCTATCATCAATAATTACTACCATAGAAGTATTTGTAGGAAACAATCTGTGCAAGGATTTTTGAGTTATAGAGCCGCTCTCGTCACGACTTAGTATTCTATCGCCAAAGTATTTACCATCAGGGTCAATTATCTTGGCGATTTCTTTAGCGTATTCCCTGGTTGCCATAGTATAGATATGCATTTCATATTTCGAATCAATTCGTGCCAAAAATTCACTAAGACCTGGTCTAAGTTTCACATAATACCAAGATTTGGCAGTCTGTTGATTCTTTGTTCCCAAAGGAGTGTATTTTTCTTCAAGCGAAAACAGTTTAATATCCTTAACTGCTTTGTAATTAGGGTTATTTGGATCATTCTGCCAATGATAAACAGTTGGGTCGTTAATGGTTTGGATAACGGTTTGATCTAAATCAACAACAAGAATCAATTTTTTATCTTCCAATAATTTCTTTCTCGAGCTCTTTTCAATTCGTTCTGCTTCCTTCAATGATACTGTAAGCTGTGTACTTTGATGTGACATACTAATAGGAGCTCGATCTTTATTGTTATAACCCGAGTAATCTACTTCATCAACCAAATTAGCTCCACATATTCCACACAAACCTCCAAATTGCACGGCATGAGTGCATGGTTCCTCAATGGTACCAATTTGTTCCTTATCAGAAGATATTATATCTCCGACCTTCACTTTTAAATCAATGACTTTTCCTTTTATTGGCGACTCAAATGATCCAATCGACTCGACCTTGATCACTTTCGGATTGTGTTGATATTCTTCTATTTCTTCAGGTTCCAATTTTTCAGTAGGGACTATTTGATTTTCCAAATATCTGTATTTCAAGACCGGAGTATGCCTAGATATTTCAAAATTGGGCCGCACTAGAATAGATGTGACAGTTATAGGATAAGGTAGAGACAGTGGTAAATATAACTTCGTTAGTTCTGACATCTTCTCATCTGTTGTGTTACAATAGCAAAAGGCAATGTACGAATACCAGCAACAATACTCGGGTGAAGGAAATACCAGATTGTACCAAATCAATATATAGATGGGGATTGAAGTATATTCTTACTGAAAGAATGGTTTCAGTAGCTTTTTGGGTAGGTGACTTGTGATTGTAGCTGGTGTAGCTTGATGTTATTGTCACTTAAAAATTTCTTAACAAAAAGCCACCCGCACATCATCGCATACATTACAAAAAAAAAAAAAATAGGTGTTTTGAGCACAAAAACAAACATAACCGCAATTTGTAGCTCTAAGTGGACACTTGCAAAGCTTTCTTGAGAGATAATTCAAATATAATCAGCAGTAATACAAAATAGCAAATAAAAAAAATAAAAAAAGACAACGTTTAGTGCATGTTATAGATGTATTTCTACCCAAAAAGGCTACGCTCATACATGAAAGGCTTGTAATAAAATTATGCAGTAAACTATTAACTGTCAAAAAACCATCTAGGCAAACGTCAAAAACTAAACGGAAACCAAATGCAAATAGAAAAAAAAATAAAAAATGAAAATAAAAATAAAAATGGTACACACATATAAATAGTACAGGCATTTAATCTCAGATATTTTCAAATGATATCATCCAAGATGGTCGAGAGTACCATATTTTTCAGGTCACTTTCACTAGGATTGAAATGTAAAAGAAATTGTTGTTGTGCTGCTAATAACTTTTCCCTCTCTATCTGAATCAATGCTGGCAAATTTGCTCCATCATGGCCTCCAACGTCGTTTTTATCATACAATTGAATTATACTCGATGATACAATTTTCTTCACATTCTGAATTTTTGTATTATCAACAATAGAGCTAAACTCATCATCTTTTATTTTCTTCCTTGTGTGACTAATTGCATCGCCAAACAAATTAGTCTCAATATTTTCGTCTAGGAAAATGACTGAGTACTGGCTATTGATAAAATCCTCCTCTAGAAATCTGGTCCTGATATTAATAATGCTGATGAATAACTGCAATTCCTCTTGACCAGCAAGGAAATTGAATAATGTCTCAAGAATTAGATATAAGTATTTGAAGGTCCCTATTTTAAAAAATAGATGTTTCAGTGAACTCTGAGACATCGCTTTGGAATGCCTGTTTTTGTATAAAGGTTCGAATTGCACTATGAACCGAAAAATTAGCCAATAATCATTGACATCGAAAGGTCCTGAATTTTCCAATACCTCATTGAGTACCTTTAATGAGTAGTGGAGCAATATCCAAATATCATCACCAAATTTTGCACATAGATTAACCTCAATCGTAATCAACCCAATGATCATGTATAGTTTTGAATCAAGTGCCGTGAGTTTTGCTTCCACATCATAAGTCACTTCTTTCTGTAAGTTAATAACAGTAGTCGTGAGGTCCCGAACAAATTCATCTTGCTTGTTTTCAATCAATGCCAAACATAATTGCTCCAGTAAAAACACAAATAGCTCATCACTCCCAAAACTTATCAGCTCGGAATCGTTAACAAAATCATCGGTGATAGCTTGAATCTTCCGTTGTAATTCTGGACCCTCAAATACAATAGATCTAGCTATTCTGAAAACATGTTTTAAATATTGGAAATCTTTTGACTTTTGTAAAAGTTTCTTACCTGATGGAAAATTCAAGAAATTCAAGACTTTGGTGGCAAATTTATAATAATTCATAGTTTTTAACTTTCCAGCAGCAGTATTGGACATATTCTTCTTTTTCATCTCGTACTCCTTCTTAAACTCTTCAATCATAATATCCACAAGTTGATTTGCTCTATTTTCATAAGCCCTGGATTTATGGGAATTTCTAAATATTGTTGAGATAAATGTAGCAAGAATCTCCAATCTCTTGGTATTACTAAAATCAAAAATGTTTCCAAAACTATTTTTGAACAGCAACCAATCATTATTGTTCTTGTCATTGAGCACCAATTGCTGATAATAAAGAAAGGAAAACTCTTTAGGCTCGTACCTAATAATAGATTTGGCAAAGCTATCAATGAAATAATCGGCATCATGAAGCATACTGATTTGACCGTTAAATTTTAAAACTTGGGATAACCAGACTAACTCATACCTATCAATATTATATAGATTCCATTTAAAATTTAATGATTGCCAGTTCTCACATTTTAGTTCAACTAGCAAATCAGAAGTCGCACCCAAGCAGCACACTAGCTCACAAATATGATTACCAGGGGGTACATACGCAATATCATCAGCTGAAATTTTTACCAAATTGATCATTGGTGTCCACAAGTTGTCTCTAATAACGTTACTTATGGTTTTGTATCTTTCTGCATCGGAATCAGACTTCGGGATAAGCTTCTTGGTGTGGAAGATGAATCTGTTTGAACTTTTGATAATTATGAGCATCAACTTTGTTAATGTTCCAGACCATTGAGAAAATTCAAAATAGGGAAGCTGGAATAATTTGGGTGATCCAACAGAATATAGGTATAATTCGCAACAGGATATTAGATCAGTTGAAGATAGAGCTAAACCGGTCAATGTATTAAATAAATCGGTGAATATATCCAAATATTTCCTCTCCTTCAAAGAAAAATTGGCAGAGCCTTCTTCATCATTGTTTTTAATGAACTTTGCGAATTTTTTGATCATTCCATTGATGCATTCTTCAAAAATAGTATTTCCTATTTTAGAAATATGAGATTTATGTTGCTGAGATCTATAAAAACACGCCAACCCCTCAAATGCCTTCTGATAGCATAACAAATCGTCTTGAATAATCACACTCTTTGTTAATTTAATAATGGAGTTGGTATAGTTGGAAGTCCTGGAAATGATGTTGCTCATGATGCAAATGTTTATTTTATTGATAAAAGTTTGAAGGAAAACATCAGGCTTAGTTGGATCAGAAAACACACTTGAATTAGGCTCAAAAAAATGCACCAACCTGGAGAAATTTATTCGGGGCTTCGAAAGATCCTCATTCTTCTGCACGACCATCATTACTAATTTAATAAACCAATTACACAAAGTATCTTTATGCTTAAATTGGCTCATATCCAATTTATCAAAAATCTTGATGCTCAACCTTTCAGCGCTGAAATTCACAAAGTTTCTCTTCTTCAATAGTTTCACTAAAGACTTGAACAAGCCATCATCAGCAATCCAATTATAATCTGTCATCAAGCTATGCACGGTTTCAAAAATTATCTTGTGACAGTTATAAATTTCTGTTTCATCAACTTTCGTACCATTCAAACTATTAACTTTCTGTACCAAAAAATCAATGGTTCTCCAGCTCACAGCGTCAGTATTAAAGTTAGAGAACAATAAAATGTAATCTGTCGTATTTGAAATCCTTGATATCTTGAAAGATTTCATCAATCCATGATTCACAACATTCCAAAAAAGGTTTGCAGACCTCATGTCACATAAATGTTTCAAAATCAAAATAATATCGTACATCAATGATGTTTTTTTTTCGTAACTGTTAACAAGAATATTATTCACAGAACGCGCGCTCCAGAGCTTTGTCAAATACTCGAAGTACAATTTCAAATTTTTATTCCAAATCTTTTCCAAATTTACTCGATCAGATTCCATGTTTGCCACCTCATTCAAAATATGCAATTGCAATAGTGGGAAGAACATAACAATGAATGAAAACTTATCAAATATTTCGCCACTTTTTAAAGTTTTAGTGGCAGTAATGTTATATGCATTATTTAGAAAGATCTCCACTTTCAGCCCAATTCCCACCGCTTTTCTAGGCTCGACCACCGTCATACCTTGGCTGATTAATTTCAAGTCATCGATGAGTTGATTGACATTTGTTGATTTTGGGTTTTTTAAATACTCTAATCCTGAAGTATAAATCAACATAGCATTATTTTCAAGGTCATTATCCACACCAAAACGTCTTTGAACAGCCGGAGAAGAGTCACTAAAAATTCCAAGCAAATCATGTTTGGCTTCCATATTGTACCACTTCAAAAGACTCAATTCTGAAAGTGCAATGTTCTTAAAATCAATTGGGTATATTTTCAATGATTCTGGAGACGAATTAATAATTTCTTGTAAATCAGACATTATATGGCTTGTATCACTATTATGAGAATGCTTTTGAAAAAGCTGGTTAATTGGTAGCTTGTATTTGATTCTCTTTGGCCTGATATACGATCGGCTATCAGATGACTCTAGTTGAAGAGTAAGTGTATTAGGGTTGCGATAAAATTCATAGTTTCTATCATCTTTTTCATATGGGTAGAGTTTTTGCTTTTTTCTCTTCCCCTTTTCATCATCGTTATCATCGTGAAGGGCTCTTATATCATAACCAGAGGGCAGTGTATTTGTTGGAGCTGGATTCAAAGGTTCCCGTCTCACAGGCTTATGTGACCTTAATTGATCGGCGATTTTTTCTTGAAACAAATTAAGTGGACTACGATGAGTATTAGTAGCCGCATATGCTCCATTTTTCCCTGAGCTAGAGGCACGCTTCGTGGATTTTGGGTTGCTAGGGGCCTTTTTCAATCCCCTATTCAGTTTACCCGATTCTTGTTTCTGAGCTCTAAGGGTATCTTGCTGAAAATAGGATCCTGAGATTGTATTACTCTTTCGTGGTCTTTGTAATTGTGAAGTCCCACTTGTTCGGGACCCGGTGTTGTATTTCTTTCCTCTTCTCCTATGAGAAATTCTAGATGTCAACATCATATCAATCCCTGTCCTCCTATCTTCTGCACATTCCTCACCATCATCAATATCACTACCTAAAAGAGTATTACTGTAAGAGTAACTTCCGGTAGTTTTATTTTTATCAAAACTCTCTATATTGTCCAAGATTTCTAGATCACTAGAATTTCTAATTTCCAAGGGACCGTCCTCAGAATTCCAGTTATTTTCTAAGCTAACATCAGAATTTGAGTCGATATAGTGCGGATCATCTATCATTCCTGTTGGACTTCCAAAAGCATCAAAATAAGAATTTCTAGATGAATGTTCTCTTTCATGACTTCGAATATAACTTCCTGCCAATTCTTGTTGATCAACATCACTGAAATAACTTCCAGAACCTAAATCACGGTCTTGCATTTCTAGATCCACACCATCATTATCATCATTGGCGGGGCCATATTTACTTATGATATTTTCAAAATCAGTTCGCGTTTTTCTAGAGAAATCATCATCGTAAGGATTGGGCACGATGGTATTGTCAGCATCCTCATTCCTAGTGTCATCGTTGACAATATCATTGTCATCTACCCAGTCAAACGATCCCTCCTTATCGGCAGCTCCTCTTCTAGTATTTAGTTTGGCCAATTTTCGAACTGCCAACCCTTTTCTGGGAGTAATTTCCTTGTCTTTTTGATGTGCTTTCGTGTCCTTTTTAGTTTTATTATTGGTCTTGAGATGTCTAATATAAGATCTGGGAAGCACCTGGTATTTGGAAAGCTTCAGTCTAAGGTAACCAAAATTCTCCAAGTCAGTGTCCGAATCCAGCTCGCCATTATCAGTCGAACTTCCGCTGTAGGTTTCATGCTGTCCGCTATTGTGGCCACGCAAATCATCAGAGTCTTCAGCATCATCGCCATTTATCGATGAATTTGCACTTGAATGACTATTCAAGAGTTTCTCGAGAATATCTCTATTTTCTTTATAGCTGACAGGTTCACTCAAGGTGTCACTATCACTGTTACTGTTATTATCATCAGCACTTTTCCCACTGCCATCTAAAATTTTGTTGTTAATATGTTTGTGTTTTTTTTTGTCCTGCTTTTTATTTCTTGCCTCTAAATTCTTCAACATCATTCGGTTTTCTTTCTCTTCTCTCTTCTTCTCTCTCTCAATGGCTTCCATCATTCTTCTTTCCCTGATTTCTCGGTCGGCACGTTTTAGAGTTTCCAATAATTCCATGTCTTGTTCTGCAGCGGCATTTTCAATTAGCATAGCTCTTTTTGCATCCCCTTGGATTTGTGCTTGATGTTCAAATCTGTCAACAGAATATGGTTTCATTTGTTTCAATGTTCGTGGACGAAGATGCCTCCTAGGGGGAGCGAAGTTGCCAGGATCACTTAGTATCGAACTATGAGGACGTTTTTCCCAGGCCGCTACATTGATAGGTTCTTCAATAACACTCTCAGCAGCAACTAAACTATCTGGATTTTTTGTTTGGGTTCCAATCACCTTTCCCACATTAGCTTTGTTTAAGGAAGCAATTGGCGCGTCATCCAGCTTCTCGGGAATTGGGGTATAAGGGCACAGCTCTAGTAGATCATCACTCAAATTTATGGTTAAGTCTTGATCGTTTTCAAAATACGATACATTTGGAAAATCAAGGATTGGCGTTGTATGGCTGCCACTCTCTATTGTATCCATTACCGATAGATCAATCCTTAGTGATCCCGAATGCCCAGCTTCTGTATTCTTTGTGGTACCATTTCCCTCAAGTGATCTTCTTTTACTAACTTCCTCAATTGCCTTCAGAATCATCTCCCTCAAATCATTATCATAGTTATTCATCTTTAACTTATCCATAATTTCGGTCGCAAGCTTCCCATCGATATCATCCTGGCCGTTAATTGCACCATTCACCACATATCTGCGGATTTGCTGAACCAACAAACCATAGTCTATATCTTGAATCGATAGCCCCAATTCTTCCACATCAGAACTGGATACCTCTAAGTTATTCATTTTAATGATTGATTATCACTGTAACGAGGACATAATAGATGTGGCTGTGGAACTTTGTTCTAACGAGAGGAGACAACTTGGATTACTTTGATATATTAATTACAAACGAATTGTTTCTGCTTTCTTTTCAAGAGTAGAAATTGAAATGGCAATTATCTTGATGTTATGATTGATTTTTGTCTTACAATTTCGATTATTGTTGAGGCTACACGAAAATCTTTGTAAAAAAAAGTATTTTCTATTTTTTTTTTTTTTTTTTTTTTTAATTATTATTTTTTGATCTTTCAACGTGCCACTCTCTTCAATAGATACAAGCTGGATTAAATTTTTATCTGGTTTTTCTTAATTTAATTTCTTTGATTTAATTTCTTTGATTTAATTTCTTTGACTTAATTGCGTTTGGTTTATACACCCAGAAGTGAAATGTCCATCAGTCCAGAGGACGCGGAGTTCACTAAAGAAATTCTCCCAGGCCTTCTAGATGAAATATTTCCTTCAAAAATCAACAATAATACACAGTTATATCGTCACATTATCAACAATGAACAGTTAAACTCTCTTCCATTGGCCGTCAACAAGAATATTCATTTTAGAATGTTGCTGTTAGTTGATGATGGGATAGGCAATCTTTATAGGGGTATCAAAGGTAGAGGATGGAAATTGGAGAAACTAGATGAGTTCAAAGAGGAACCATTGGTATACATCCTTTATTCAACTAGCGATTCCCTTGATGAAGACACTGAAATAAATGCTTTTATATCTCTCCAATTCAGTGATTTGATTCTTGGAGATCCCAGCTTAGGGAAGGTTGTTTATCTCTTTGAGATACATCTTTCATCAGAGTTGCAAAATCAATCATTAGGCACTCGCTTTCTACTCGGCATTGATAAATTATCGGTGCTGCCTACTTTGAAAGCACACAATTGTAAGGGTGTTGAGTTAACGGTTTTCATACAGAACCAAAGGGCCTTCAATTGGTATAGAAAGAATGGTTATGCCTTGGCCAGTGATTCGCCGCCTAACGAAGAGTACGTGATTCTATTCAAGCAGACTCATTCGGTGACATAACTGTGGCTTCCAATAACGATTTGATATAAATGATCAAATATTACAGAAAAACAAAAATTACACTTAAATAGAGAAAAACAAAAAATACACTTGAATAGAGAAAAACAAAAAAGCGCTACTAGTAGAAAATTTCTGTATCCTTTCATCGACATTCAGATTTCAATTAGGTAAGACTTCTAACCCAAACTTCCTATCGAGGACATTGCGTAACTTAATCTAGGAAATGAACATATTCAAAAGAATGAAATATGGCAATGAGAAGACGGCTAAGATCAAATCTTCCCACCGTGGCAAATATTTCCGGTAAAATTGATTCAAAGAAAAGAAAAAAGAGCAAGAGAGGGACAAAGTGTGAAAAAAAAAAATTTTTCCTCCAATTTATAGTGAAACGGAGAGAGAATCCCACCGGCAACGAGGGCTCGACGGTACGGGGGCTCAGTAACCACCACATCATGCATTTATACGCACTTAGACGTACTATCTCCTTTTTTATCAATAGTTGCCCGGACATTCCCACAGCACCCTCTGCTTTAGTGATTAGTAGGCGAAGTGTCAGTTACCACTGGACTTGGACATTGGATCATTTTGAAATACTTGTCATAGCAGGCACCAACACTGTTTGAAGAAGAAAAAGAGAGGAAAGCAAGAGAGGTGATAATAGAACTGGAAGACGTAATACTAAAAATCCCACTTCAATAAGATTTTTTTATCAAGGAAAATAATATAGCATCAGGCATACATAGCACACGATGAAGTTCTTGAAATTGTTTCTGCTTCTATCTTTATCATTACTTGCCAGCTCATTAGATGTTGACATTACCTCTGAAACATCTATTTGCAATGCCTTGACAACAGTGGTACAGGGTGTTATCAGTTACTACGATGGTTATAGACCTGGTGGTGTCATCGGAGAGTTTGTATATCCATATTACTGGTGGGAGGCAGGTGAAGCCTGGGGAGGATTGGTTGACGTCGTGTATTTTTGCAACAATGACACTTGGGAATCATTAACTTATGATGCTTTATTGTACCAAAAGGGTGACAATAGCGATTATATTCCTTCGAATCAATCCACCGCTGAAGGTAATGACGATCAAGGTTTTTGGGGTATTGCAGCAATGGAAGCTGCCGAACGTAATTTCACCAACCCTCCTAGTGGCACAGCTGGCTGGTTGGCCTTGACTCAGGCTGTTGTGAACACAATGATCGCAAGATGGGACAGCGCCGATTGTAATGGTGGTCTCAGATGGCAAATCTTCACTTGGAACAACGGTTACAATTATAAGAACACCGTTTCCAACGGATGTCTCTTCCACTTATCTGCAAGATTGGCAAGATATACCAGTAATGATACATACGTTGATTGGGCAACCCAAGTCTGGGATTGGCTCATGGATGTTGGCTTAATTAGCATCTCTGGTAGTACATATAGTGTTTACGATGGTACAACAATTGAAAGTTCCTGCAAAACAATGACAGAATATGAGTGGACATATAACTATGGCTTGTTAATATCTGGTTGTGCATATCTTTACTCATACACAGGTAATGCTACTTGGCTAACTCATATTCAAGGCTTACTCACCACAATTGAGAGTAATTTCTTCAACAATAGTATTATGTATGAAAGAGCGTGCGAGAGCTCAGGAACTTGTGATAATGATCAAAAATCCTTCAAGTCGGTGTTTTCCAGATTCTTGTCTCAAACTGCCATCCTAGTGCCGGACACTTACGATACAATTCGACCATTAATTGAAGCTTCTGCTAAAGGTGCAATGGCATCATGTAGTGGAACCGATTCATCTACTGGTAGAACAAATGCATGTGGTGTGAAGTGGACTCAGGGTTCTTATGATGGTAATACAGGATTGGGTCAGCAACTATCGGCAATGGAGATTTTGACTAGCTTGTTGGTGACTGCTAACAAGCCTAGTAATGATTCAAACTCAACTACTAGTAGTGCAGTCCCATTAAGTAATTCCACGGGTGGAACATCTGAAGGTAATGCCAATGCTGGGACAGATACCACTAAAGAGCTTGCGCAAAATGATTTGACAATCACTACCAAGGATAAAGCTGGAGCAGCAGTATTGACAACTGCGGTGTTGGGTATTGTATGTGGTGGTGGTTTGTGGATGTTATTCTAGTTCAGAAGCTCATAGATGATGGGCTATTGGTGACTAACTATTCTATTAGTTTATCGATAGAATTACTTATATCTACATCGTTTACTTTTAGTTGTTTTATTATTATTTAGTGTGTGGTTGTTGTTTTTGTTTGTCTGTTCATTTATTTATTTTTTATTTTTTGTAATACAATAAAATATTTATTATCTGGGATGTGATTTAGCGTTACATTGTGAACGCTTTTTTCTTTTTTTTCTCAAATGTAACGTAGGTTCATCGCATGAAAATTTTCGCGGAAAAATACATTTTGTTGATCTCATCAAGCACGCCCGCCACCCAAGACGGTCCCCTACCTGTTTGTTGATTCACCTCCCGACTTACAATATGCTTCGCTCCACAATCAGAATCACTCTATTGAAATCTGCCAGAGGGAGACTGTCTTTGCAACTTAGGCGATGTAATTCAACTTCGAGGACAAGCGATGAACAGCCAGCTTCCAACAGAACTGACAATAAACTTGATTTACATCCAGCTAATGATAGCAACTCTCTATATGGTGCTTTGAAAGATATTTCTCCTGAAGATATACAGGGTCAACTGTCTAGTCTATCAGCTTTTGGTGTTCTCGCCGACGCAGAAACTTATGGGATGTTAGTTCGTTCAGAATCGCAATCTAATGTCGAGTCTCCAAAAAAGATCAGAGTTATTGATCGTGAAGACTTGTTACAAGGAAAGTATTCCTCTCAAGATGGAGAGTCGGAGACTTTTGAATCACGATATTTACCTCAAACATTAATGGGAAAGTTCAACTCTAACCAAGTACAGCTACCCCATGAAATTTCCAAAACCATTAGAAACAATATTATTAAAACTTACCCCCATATCAACGTTATAAGACAGACTGCTGCCAAAATGTTTATAGAAATGAGTGAAACTGGATTACATGTTATTCCAAGAACCAGGCATGAAGTGGATACTCATATTGCAACGGTGTTTTTGCAGAACTACGCCTCTGCTTATCAAGTTTTATCGGAACTTAAAAGCAAGGTTGAACAAGACGGTAAAGAGTTCAATCCTATCAAAGTCCTAGATGTAGGTTACGGGCCATCTACTGGTATATTAGCATTGAATGAACTATTGGGAGATCAATACTACCCAGAAGTCAAACATTCCTTTATTGTTGGAAACAGCAAGGGAGTGAAAGAAATGAAGGATAGGGCTAAAATCTTGCTAAGTAGACAGCTTAATGAGATCGCTATAGATAAATTATCCCCTGAGCAGCAAAGGGAGTTAACCAAAGAAGAGTCAGTACCGGAAGATGTTGATGAATATGCAAATGACGAAGATTCAAAATTCAACAAAAGAGAGAGGAAAAGAAGAGAAAGATATGCTGATGAAGAAGATAATATTGGACCAGTAGACACTAATAGACTCAAGATTCGCACCAAATTTATAGATTCAATCAGCAGCTCTCGTCGGTATGATTTGATTATTGCCACTCATCAGCTCCTCAAAGATTCCACTCGTTTCCCTTATGGAATTGATGATACTATTCAAGAATTGTTATCAGTTTTGGAGCCTGATGGACATTTGCTAATTATTGAAAGAGGTAATCCATTAGGTTTTGAATCTATCGCTAGAGCCAGACAAATCATGATCCGTCCTGAAAACTATTCGCCTTACGAATATGGTAAGATTCCAAGACCTTGGATCCGTGGGTCTTCTATCAAGCCTCAAAGAAACCAACACTTATACGAAATTTCTGAAGAAGATTCAAAACTCAGCGAGCAATTGAACGAAAAATTTGGGGAAGTTCAAGAAGAGGATCTAGAGTTTGGAAAAGGAATTGCAGACAATTTTGATCTCGTTGAAATCAAAACTGATGGATCGCTTCCTGCAGCCCACTCAGATTTCTATTTGTCTGTCGTTGCTCCATATCCTCATCATTTGAAATGTCCTTTCCAGATGCATAATCCAAAGTATTATGATTATCCTAAGGGCTCCAACTTAAATTTCCTAACATTTGGTGTTTCTGTTTCCAGACCTAAATATGCTCTAGAATTCAAAAGCGGATCAATATTATCAGGAAAATGGGAAAGTGAGAAGTCCGGTAAAGCTGCTAAGGGCGCTGTTGGTGCCGGTAGCGGAAGACCAAATGGTAAGAACTATGAAAGTGTGAACTTTAATTACTTAGTTATGAAAAGATCCAGAATGGACCGCAAGACCATATCTAAAATTGAGGCTGAACGTGATAGAGTCAATGAAGTTACTGGGCGTATTAAGGAAGCTGAAGAATCTGGAGATACAAATTTGAAGCAAAAAATTATTGACTCTGAATTGGATCGCCTTGATGATAAAGTTTCTGGGGACTCTTCCCAGTGGGCCAGAATTGTTAAGCCTCCATTGAAGCGCAAAGGGCATGTCATTTTCCTTGTGATTACCGTTGGAGGTAATGTTGAAAAATGGATAGTTCCAAGATCCATGGGTAAGGACATTTACCATGATGCTAGAAAAGCACAAAAAGGTGATAGTTGGGCACATGGTTGCAAAACCAAAATAGTTTTATTGGCTGGTGATGAGGCAAAAGGTGTTAAAGGAAGTCAATGGGAAAAATATCATGATTTATTCAAGAGATATGAAATGATGGAGAAGAAGGAGAACAAGAGATTGAAAAAAGAGGCTAGATTATCTGAAAAAAAGAAACAAGATGAATCGAGAAGAAATGGACTGGAACATTATATGAAGGAGCATTATGAGGAGTAAGATGGCATTTTGATGAATTGCTATTAAAATATAAAATTGTACTATAGCCAACATCGTTTATTAAAATTCATATACATATATATTTGTGTGTATTCTGTATATATTTCTTTTCTGTGAAGCTTTTTCAGATTGTTTACAAAGTAGAATATTGTGTTATACTATTGAATTAAGTTACTGGGCACTAATTGATAATGAAAGAACTTGAAAACCTTAAGAAGAAGAACGAGAAGAACGAGAGAGAAAAAAACATTGAAGTTAGGTATTGTAACTACCAAAGAACAAAAGATTTACCTTGTTTTGGTAAATATTGAACATCACCTTTACAGGTACTGGCATAAGTTGTATCAATTTTGACAAAATTTTGACGCAACAATGAACCTTGGGCTTGATGGTAGTACCAAACTTCATCTAAAATGGTACCATTGGTGCAGCCAACAAATACCTTGTACCCAAAGGCTTTATCCAAAGCAGCTTGAATGTCTTCTGCCTTGTAAGTTTGGCTGTAGGAAGGAACAATCCCGGCGTCAGCCAACCAGGTGAAAGTTGGTAATTCATGATATTGTCTGATACTCATCTTAACGAAGTCAACAACATTTTGACCTTCAGTATAATTATCGTAACAACTTGGTCTGATAGTGGACATACAAGTAGCATGTTTGTTGAATTCGTGAGACCAGAACGCGTCATTGGTACCATTATCATTCAACCAGAAGTTATTCATGTAACTGATCAATTCATATTCACCTTTGCTCTTAAGAACCTCTTCAACAGAGTCAACTTCAGTGTTTTCAAAGTTACAGAAAGAGCCGTATGTACCATCACAATTATCTGGCCAACTACCGTGCATTGTCCATTGATGTGTAGGACTGTTCACAACATCACTGTTCCAAAGTTGGGTGAAAAGCACCACACCACCTGGATTTTCAACGCAACAAGTGTCAACATTTGAAGAGTTACCAAAAGAGCAAGACATAAGTTCTTGGGACAGGTTACAAGCTGATGGTGTAGTAAACAAATCCATGTGATTTTGCCATGCTGGAGTGACAATTGGGCCGGCAGCAACGGCAGTTAAAAGGAAAGGAATAATGGAGCACTTCTTCATGTTGAGTCACTTTATATTAAAAAATGGAGCGGTAAAATGCTTTTGAAATAGATTAAAATATTGGCAATTTTAAAAAACAATATAGATGAAGGAATGGATATCCTCTGCTTTTTATAGCACATACCGTCATTCTTGTTCATGCATACTGAATGATTAACGCCTTTTGAATAGAGTCGCATGGCATGAGCACGTTTTTAATACAGCAGAAACACAATGTGCTGATCTTAGATTGTATTAAAGAAAAGAAATTGACAAGCCCACGATAATAGTCCACATTTAGAAATAATCAATAACTTTTATTTTATTAAAAGTGCCTTGTGCGTTTGCTACATCATCCGAAAAAAAAGGCTTTCGAGCCGTATAGTCAATGTGTTAAATTCAATCCACAGAATAAGTTAAAAAAAAAAAAAAAAAATACTATAAGAGTAATTTGTATGAAAAATTCATCCTATGAATGGTAATTAACAGTCGCTTGTTTGATTTTGAAATTGGAGATTAAATAGGAAATGATCACTATGCCATGCGGTGTTAATCAACATGTTTCCTCAAAAAGTCATGTGCCGCCAGTGATATCAAAAAAACACAAACACGTTTGGAATGATTACCTGAATCTTGAACAATAATGATTTCTTGACAGTTGGAGATAGGATTATTGAATACATCAAGCTGAAAGTATGGTTCAGTTATCTCCTCTACTGTTTGATCCCCTCCAGATCCCCCAAATATGCTTGAATGAGTTGTTGGGGATCCTCAATTCCATATCTGGAAATAATCATGTCCTAGTGCTACAGAGAGACTTATCGAACAAGCTAAATCTTTTGACTCCGTTCAATGTTTTGAAAGAAAAAGGAAAGATTATGAGTGCCTTGTGGTTAGAGGATGACATCAACACTAATATAATAGCTAGCAACATTCTGAATATCAACAGTTTCGTCATTTTGTGCGAGAATGGTATTGCCAACACCGAGTTGATAGACAGAAGGATCAAACAATTGTACTCTGTAAATCCGAAATTCAAATTTAATGGGATCATCACTAATGAGGTATCCAGTGGTTTTGAGTTCAGATTAGAGCAATTGGGAATCAAAGGTGACATTCAATTGCACTCTTGGGACTTGAAAGCATCAGTATTGGACCATGATTTATTGTCGTTGGACCTAGACCTGAAATTAATTAAAACGTTATATTTGGATAATCTCAATGAACCTATGTCTATGATGGCGTCTAGTCTTTTAAATTTGGTTAATTTATTTCCTACATTATTGAAATTTAACAATATTTTGTTAAAGGGTAATAAATCAGTGAAATTTTATGAAATATTTACCAATTTGAAAAACGAATATCTCAGCTCATTGAATCCAATTCAAAGGAGGGAAAATGAAATGCTTGAAAAAGCTAGTATCTTAAACATCAATATATCTAAAAAGGGAAGTGGTTCAACGAATATTGAGAGCCAGTTCAGTGATTTGATAGTTCTAGAGAGAGGATTGGATTTTGTTACTCCACTTCTCAGTCAACTAACTTACTTAGGGTTGGTGGATGAACTATATGATTTTGAAGCTAACGTGGTAAATCTAGCCAATGAATCTATTTTTTCTGAAGATGAAGCCCCTAAAACTACAGTCTCTAATGCTGAAGAGGTTGATACCCAGAGCTCCCAGCCTTCCCCTGCACACACCAAAATGCATCCCAAGCAGATCAAGCAAATGAATTTTGATTTCCAAAATGATGAAATCTTTCAAAAAATCAAAGATTTGAATTTCGCAGCAGTGGGCCCAGTATTAAATAAGTATGCGAAAGCTTTGCAAGAAGAATTAGATTCTCGCCATAACTTTAAGAAGATTTCACAAGTCAAAGAATTTGTGGGTAAATTGTCAACGTTACAGAAAAGCCAGTTTAATTTAAAGAGTCATACCTTGTTGGCAGAGAATATATTAGTTAAAGTTAAAGGTAAAAGCCCCACTATTGATGATGGATTGCAAGTGATAGATGAAGATGAAGATGAAGATAGTGATAATCTTTTCCCAAAAACACTAGAGTTACAACAAAGCATCCTCGACGGCTACTATGATTTAAAAAAATCTGTGGATTCAATTATTAATTTGATCTATGAGTATAATTCGGACTTGAACAGAACCCTTAAGCTTTGTTGTTTATTATCAAAAGTCAATAAAGGAATACCTGAGAAATATTATCACTTGTTGAAAAATGAAATCATCACCAATTACGGTATTAGGCATTTGATTACTTTGCAGAATTTGAATAAAATGAAGCTATTTTATGTCAAGGAATCTATTTCATACTTATTGCCTCTTGCGTCAGCTGGTTCTGATGATGTTTCGAAAGCTAAGAACAATGGTGATGATGCCGAGTTTGTTGTCTCATACATTAAAGATTTTTCTAGTATCAAGAACTATTTGAACTTGATCCCGTCGGAATATGACAGTGATATACAGAATTCTCAAAACATTTCCAATTCTCAGCCTGACCCTGAGAATCCACACGACGCTTCATTTGCTTATCCTAATTTTGTTCCTATAACTACGAGAATTATTCAATCCGCTTACGATAGAAGCTTCATGAATTCTTCCCTTTCAACTTATTTGACAAAGTCACACTCTAGATATTTGAGTTCTACTCCTAGTTGGAAAGGGATTGATGAATTATGGAAATTTATTGCAGGAGATCAATTGGAAACCAGCTACTACTCTGACAAGCCGGGAAATCTACCCAATGCCAAAGGCATTTCTGGCACAAAACCTACTAATGATGAACAGTCGTTGTGTTTCATTGTCTTTATTGGAGGTATAACATATGGTGAAGTTGCAACACTTCGGTATATAGAGAAAAAATTGCAAAACAAGGGGATTAACAAACGATTTGTGATACTCACGGATGGAATAATAAATGGGGATAAGCTTATTGAGGCTTTCCTACCAGATTCTATTGGAGATTGTTGAAGTTTATATTTTATAGCTCCATAGTTTACATGAGGTGTGTTTCTTATATCGCGGCATGTAGAAAAATCTTACCCTCTGTAATATTAGGAAAAACAGAGGTAGGAATATAATATGGACTTTAACTAATGCCTGGGTACCGTATGTTGAAGGTGGGCTATCGAAGAACTCTGCTACCCGCAAGGTTAAATCCGTCTCTTCGTAAACAAGTATAGTGAAGCACAGCTCGGCACAGCTCAGCTCAGCTCAGCAGCACAGTCTTTGCGCACTCTGTCAGGTAAGACTGGCCCCACCGCAAAAAGAAAAAGGCTCCACACATCATCACCGCGGTTAACTCAAACCACGAGGTTGCCACCAAAACAGTGCGATTCCTGTCTTTCAAACTGTTTCTGCTTTTCAGGTACCACCACTTTCCTGTTGCGGGCTCTTTACTCTGCCCTCGCTTGCCGCTGTACTTCTCTGCTGCCATGTCTACCGCTACTAATACTTTCTCTTATAAGGTTATTGCAGAGGACAAGGAATTTGTCAAATCAGATTTGGATGATAGACAATACCGTGTCATCCGCTTGCCAAACAACTTAGAGGCACTCTTAATCCACGACTCTACTTCAGAAAAGGCTGCTGCTGCTATAGATGTTAATGTGGGTTCAGTCCATGACCCAAAAAACTTGCCGGGTTTGGCCCATTTTTGTGAACATTTGTTGTTTATGGGGACATCAAAGTTTCCAAAGGAGAATGAATATCAAGAATATTTGGCAGAACACTCCGGAAGATCTAATGCATTCACCGCCTCTAACAGTACAAACTATTATTTTGAAGTCGACTGGAAGCATTTAAATGGTGCGTTGGATAGATTCTCGCAGTTTTTCATCAATCCTTTGTTTAGCAAAGACGGTCAGGAAAGAGAAATTAACGCCATCAACTCTGAACACGATAAAAATGTGGAAAATGACATTTGGAGAATGCACCAACTTGGTAAACTTGTGGCCAATCCTGAACATCCTCATACCAATTTTTCTACTGGTAACTTGGAAACTTTACGAGTTCAGCCTGGAAAAATTGGTATTAATCCAAGAGATGAATTACTAAATTGGTATAAGACACACTACTCTTCTAATATTATGAAATTATGTATTATTAGTCAGCATTCCTTAGATGATTTATCCAATTTTGCTGCTGAATATTTCTCAGAAATTGAAGATCGCAAAGTCAACTTGGATCAACTTAACAAAGAATCTAAAGATATGAGTTACTTGACTTCCAGCCAATTGTCAAAGCTTATCAAGGTTAAACCGGTGAAGAATGTTAAGAGCCTTCGTTTTACTTTTTTTGTTCCCTTAGATGAGGAAAAAAGCTTCCATCTCAAGCCTGGCGCTTATATTAGCCACCTTGTAGGTCATGAATCCAAAGGTTCCTTGTTATATTATTTCAAGATTACTAAGAACTGGGCGACTGGGTTGTCATCCTCCTTTAGGATGGTCTGTGACAGAAACTCTTTATTTGAAATTGAGGTTGATCTCACTGATGAAGGCTACCAGAACATTAATAATATTATAGCCAAGGTTTTTGAATTCATTAATCATTTAAAGACGCTTGATGAATCTGACTATTATCAAGTCTATCAAGAGTTGGTTGATATCACAAAAATTCAATTTAAATTCAAGGAAAAAAGTGGGCAAGTGATGAATACTGTGTCTGGGTATACGCATACCATGCAAAGCAAATTCTTAAAAGATAATGAAAAGCATAAATATTTAAGTTACTTTTACTTTTTCAACAAAGAATATAATTTTGCCTCGATTAAGGAAATTTTGGGTCATCTTAGACCGGACAACTTCTTGCTTTATAACATTAATCATTCATTCGTTGAATCTGACTTGTCAGCAACTGACCCATGGTATGGTACCAAATATTCGACTGAAATTATTGATGATCAACTTATTAAATCATTATGGGAAGTCGGATCTGAAGAAGCTTTCCATTTACCACCTTTGCCTAATCCTTTCATTCCAGAAGATTTCAAAATCCAAAATGAGAAGTCTCAGAAGCCTAAAAGTAGACCCTTGTTAGTTTCTAAGGATTCTAAAATGGAAATTTGGTTCAAGAAAGATGATAGATTTTATACTCCAAAGGGATCCATCGCCATTTTTTTGCAATTGCCTAATGCTGTTGGTACTCCAATTAATGTTATTATGATGACAATCTTCAAAGAGCTATTGAATTTGAAGTTAAATGATATTTCCTATCAAGCTTCCTTGGTAGGATTGAGAGTGGAAATGTACTCAACCTCCAAGGGTTACGAAATTTTCATTAGCGGATACACTGACAAGCTTTTGGTGTTGCTAAAGCAATTCTTTGTTGACTTCATTGATTTATTAACTAGTGATACCGACTTCAACAACGCTGACAAATTTAATTTGATCAAAAACCAGCTTATCAAAAGATACAAGAATTTTAAACATATCAATCCATACTCTCAAATTGACTCTCATTATCAAATTTTGGTACATGAAGATGTTTATCATTCTGATATCAAATTGGAGTATCTTGTTGATAGGAAAACGGGTGAAGTTATTCATGACTATGTGAATTTTGAAACTTTCAATAATTACTTGAAAACATTCTTGAAGCATGCCTATGTTACTTCCTTGATTCTTGGTAATTTCAATGAAAAGTTAGTTATTCCAAGCTTCATTAATACCATCAAGGAATATTTCTTGGAAAATGAGAAAGTTAATTTTAGAAATGTGTCCGCAGCCCAGAATTTAAGTAATGTTAGCAGAACTATTAAATTGGATGAAGGTTTAGTGAACAGGTATGAAATTGATGCTGAAAACTCGAATTCCTGTATATTCTACTATTTCCAGGTTGGAGAAGTCTACCCAATGCTTTTTGATTTGCAATACCCGGATTCTCGTTCCACTGCTACTGGTGCTTTAAAACAACCATCTAACGATATTTCTCCCGGTAAAGCCTTATTGGCTTTTTCTGCCTTAAAAAGTTTTCTTAGAGAACCCTTCTTTGATCAATTGCGTACCAAAGAACAGCTAGGTTACATCGTTTTTGCTTCCCCACAAATTTCAAGAACTGTCTATGGGTTCAGAGTGTTGGTGCAGAGCAGCGTTAAATCGACTTATTACTTAGAGTCTAGAATCAAGCATTTTATCAATAATGGACTCAAGGATATGGTTCATAATATGAGTGATGAAGAATTCAAAAAGACCATTGACTCGTTGAGAAACTCCTTGGAGCATAGCTTGAAATTCAAAAATTTAAATGAAGAATTTTACGCTTATTCAGGAAAAATTTACGGCGGGATGTATCAGTTTAATGCCAACAAGTTGAAATTGGATAATTTGGAAAACCTTACCAAACAAGATATTATTGATGTCTTTGATAAATACATTTTGAATGATTCAACCTCTAAAAGGTTAATCGTCCATCTCAAGGGCAAAAATGAAAAGAAATTAGTCGACGGTTCTGATTTTCCTGCTAATTTCCCAGAAGGTAAGCTAATTACAAATGTTGGAGAATTTAAGAGTGGCTTCTCATTATCTGCCTCTGGTAGACCACTTATGGATATTGAGTATTATAAGAGCTATAGAACCAATGATGATGGTGATTTGGACTCAAAACTCTAAAGGGCATTTTCTATTTTTGTCCTTCGTCCTTTTATATTATCTCTTTTTTTCTGCTTATATCCCAGTGACCTTTGAGTTGCATTATTATTTACCTCAGATTCTTTGATAGATCAGTAATCTACTGATGTCTTTTTTTTTTGTTTCTTTTTCTTTCCACGTTTGCATTTTCCTATTAGTAACGCATTTGGTTTTATTTGATTATTTTAGAATAGACTAATGTTCTTTCATTTTTCGTAATTTATTTAGTTAGAGGTTTATTTCTTTGTATTGGCGACTACCATTTTACTAATCTATTTTTCAAAAGAAAAAAAAAAAAATCTACCGAATCCAGATCCAGGCATGAGCAATATTGCTGAAGAGAAAGAAATGTACCCAACCCTTTTAAATAACAGGTCGATTGCTTGAAAGGCTATCAAAATAAGCAATAACAATGTAAGATTGGCCTTGTATCAAATCATATGAACACATCCATGTGAAAATTATGAGATATTGAAGTATAGTTCAAATTAACTATGACACCGCTTTAGGGTGTTGAAAAATGGATTTTGTATTTTTCAATATAACTACAGAGATTTCTCGATTTTCAAAATTTTAATGAGCAGTAACCGTTAATAGATAACAAATGATTTACTAAATGGCGCTCACTGATTCTGAAATTACAAATAGCCAATGTTTTCTTTGTGTCATAGAGTTTTGTGTTTCCAAGAAATTAAAATCCCATTATTTTTTGCTAGCTGCAAACTGGTGTTCATCTCAACAACTATGGTAAATGAACAAACTACTCAAACACAGATTCATTCATTCCTGTCCGATTTTGTTGTCAGTAGATATTCCTTGGAATCTTGGAAAGGTTTGTCAGTTACTTTCTCAACTTTCATTATCTATACTCTATAGTCTCATATCTAGCTCTTATTAAATTGGAATTATTCATCCCTTCCTCTAAAATTTCTAAGTCTAATTTATCTATACCTACTTCACACAGTGTTGTGGTATTTTGAGATGTTCTTTCATTTCCGTGGCACTGTTTGGATAATGATATCTTTCACTTTTTGTCGGGAAATTTTGTATTCGTCACTTATTTATGTTTTTTGGGTGGCTATTTCTATTCAAACAGATCATTTCCTTTTTACCAAATCTATAATATATACAATTTCAGAATATTTTTTCTCTAATTTATTTTTCTACTTTGTTTTTTCTTTCACTTTGAAATTGAAGATTACGCGTTTTTTGGTAAACGGTGCGATCTTGGAAAATCAACCAATGATTAGAAGTAGCAATGTAATTCACCAACTGACCATTGAAAAAATTAAGTATAAAAAAGGGTGATACCCCTTTCAGTACATACTGTTCTTTTTTAGCTCATTTATTAATATAAGAAAGTAAACTGTCTTCCGAGCGCCGTTAGTATAATAGATAATTCAATATTTTCTTTCTTCTTTATAAATAAATTGTGGATTGAGTGAATCTTTTTTTTTACATCTTGTTTAATGTTATCTATTCTTGAAAAAACTGTTTCCATTTAATTTTTGGAGATAAAAAGACTTACTTATGGAACAATATTTACTGGCTTCAAACATGACATTTTATGTCTTTCAAATGCAAACGGATCATACAGAATTTATTCCGCTAATATTTGATCCTAGCAGATTGGAAAATCTGGAGCTCAAAAAACAGCAAAATCATATACACGTGGGAGATAATAATTTAATTAAACGTTTCTTTATTATTTATTCACCAGTTATGGTTTATGGAGTTTGAATTTATTTTCTCTCTTTCTTTTTTTACTTTGTAGTTGCAATTCCCTCATTGATATAGAAGAGAATGATAACAAGTAGAGATGCTGAATGATCTTACAATGCCCATTAATAAAAAACAACTTTTTCCTTTGTTGATTCCATTTAATTAGAGGTATTTATCTTTACTGATTACTATCATAATATTTTTAACAGGATTACGTTCGGTACCAATATTATTTTTGTTTAGAAATAATGGCTACCCCCGCAATAAAGTATGAGTTGTTTATATACGCACAAGTCTGCATTGTATATTGTGTATCCTGATTGATTGTAGGCTCGTCAATGAATTGCGAACAGTATTACCAAGCTCTAAGATTCGTAAACTCGTTCATTGCATGTTGAGCTTCTGCCGTTTTTCTTTTTTTGGTCCTGCAAGTCCCACATTTCTCAGAATCATTCTTGTGTTGCAAACAATCATATGTGACAAAAGTAAAATGAAAATAGAGTTGAAAAAAAGGAGGATCCACAGCGAACTCAATTACACAAAAGACAAATTACATGTACAATTAAAAATAAAAAATGATAATTTAATGACAAAAGAAAGTTATATTTAAACCGACCACAAATAATAATAGAATGGCACTCGATAGCATCATCTAAATTATAATCAAGAGACGAAAGAAGATTAAATAATAACCATTGAATTGAAACACATTTCATCATTGATTGGTTTTTTTGTGTTCAGAAAAAAAGGGCAGCATTTAGTTTATTGGTACAAAAAAATATTGAGCTTGATGAACTTAACGCAACTTGTTGAAACCAATGTCCTTAGCCTTTTCTCTGAAACATTGACGACAGATGTTAAGATCGTACTTTCTGATCAAACCAGAGTGGGAGGAACAGACACGACATTGTCTAGAGCCTTTACCGTAGTTTCTTGGGTGGGAGAACCAAACTTTTTCGTGAGCCATATTGCTAGATTATAAGTTAGTAATTTGTGGTTGTGAGATTTGTGTATCTTTCTGTGCTTCAATAAGATACAACTGTTTAATCAAGAAGGCTTAGATTGGTGACAAAGCATTTCCCATTTCTTCCAAATTAGTTATATAATTCATTTGATTATTACGCATGATTCGTTGCTTTATTTAAAATTCATTCCGCCAAACAAAAACATCCAACTATCCAATTGCTTTGTTATTCGATAACCATAATTCTCACGATTGTCCAAGATCAAATAGCCGTTCTATCATTTTAATTTTAGAATTTATCAGGGAGCATAGTATCATTTCGTAACTCATAAATCTCTTAAAATTTCAATTCTAATATCATAAAGGTAGTACATATTCTTTCGTTTGCGATCGTTTCACCTTTTAAAATTCACAATTTCAAAAATTATCCAGTCACCATAATTATCCACAATCTTTCACATGAATTAAAATTTGGGCACTCATATTCATAATAATCTAAGTCGCATTAACACAGTAGCATCAATATTATATCATAACAGATCATTCCACTACTTACAATACTGTTATTTAAGTACTTTTGGATATGTTTCAAACCTCTAATGCTAGTGCTATTAACTAACTCTTGAAGATATTTTTTTTCGCACACACACAATCCGACACTCACTGATTCTCCAAAAAATTACACAGTCACGTGAAATAGTAGCAGGTGACTTCATAAGATAAAGTCACTTGTGCCCTATAAACGATCACATGATACAAAAACACATGAGTTGATTGCATGTGCATTCATAGCCCTAATGACTTCCAACATGAGAAAGACAAAAGACATCCAAGTTATATGATGACACAGTCTGAGATTGAAACACATGGTTTCTTGATTGCCTTCCAATGAGTCCCACATAGAATCATTTTGAATGATTTAGCCACTACAAATATATATATATATATATGTGTATATATTCGAACTAATATATTGCTTATTTACATTGTATTTTTAACAGTATTGAAATAAAAAAGGGGAGTCCATTCTTTGATTCTTTTTGAGGTATAAAATAGACTTCTCCATTTCGTATTATTGTTTGGTTTCTCCAGCGTGAGATAGATTTTCTGCTCTTTTTTTTCCTATGGTCTCGTCATCAGTGGCATCTAAGTATTCCCACAAAAATCTTAGAGAGTAGAAGGTAACGAACGTTAATGCCACAACTTTAGCGAATGGTGATCCTACCTGTCTATAAAAAGCAGTCTGTACGACACAAGAGGAAAAGAAGTTAGTATTTCCTGTGGTACGATAGAATAAATATCATAGAATAGTATAACATACGTGAAGGGACTTCTTCTCTGTTTCGGGGTTCTGATCCTGTGAAACTCTAGAAGAGGATTGCTCCTGAGCTAGCTCAGATCGCAATTGCTGTTTAAATTGTTCCAAATGTTTTTGATCGACATTATTCTTATTGTTATTTAGACAGTGTTGATATCTAGAGAAGTTGCGAGCATGCACAAGGGAAGCCACTTGATAAAACAGAGCGCTTTTGAGACCAGCTAACTTGGAAATTGGCGTCACAGACAGTCTGAACATTTTTGCAGTTAAATGCTAATATTTTTGGTTATTCTCTCTATGCTATCACAATAAGTATTGCAGTTTGTTTTATTCTTTTTTTTAGTGAGATTATGCAGCCCGTGCACTGACCGCAGGTGAAGGATTGGGCGGGATGGGATGGGATGGAGGGGGATTGATCAATATATCGTAATAATGCTAATCCAGAGTGAATAAAAGAGCGAAATTAGCAATAATATTCGTGTATATACGTCAAAGAGTGACAGCGATACTATTTGTATACTCTATTGTGTCTCACTTTTTAGGTGTGTGGTGCCAGAAGCAACTTAACGTAACTTATAAGGTGATTTTTTTTGTGACTTTGAAAATGTGACAGCAGCATAAATGGAGACGATTCCCGCCAATTTGATTTCCCTTTATTCCACAAATTTTTTTTATTTATTTCTTTTTTAATCTATTTCTTTTCTTTTTTTTTTTATTTCTTTCTTTATCTGTTGTATACATGCAACCATATTCCAACTCATCCCAACATGCCAACAAGAAAGCAACTCAATGTTCTTCAGCTGTTACTGTACTTACAGTGTTTTGATGAATGTGATTTTTCCGGTGGCGAATTTAATCAATTCAAGGGGAATATAGCAAGGTCTTGTGGAAAGTTCTTTCAACGTGTGCTTTGAATCCAAGAGTTTTTTGTGGCTCATTCAACCACTCTATTACACTAATAAAGTGCTCGACACATTTTAAATGGTAACTTGTTGCCGGCATATGCTTAAGTTTTAACCACAATGATTTACCGAGGAGCGGAATCTCTTTGGAAATTAACTTGGAGGAAGTCAGGGACCGAAGTTTAATATTACAGGAAACTGAAACCACTTTTGATGGTTTATAGACCATAGTTGAATGCATTAGAAAGCTTGGAAGAACTTGAACTGAATGGGAGTGCACCAAAGTTTGAACTCGAAAAACAAGAGCTGTTTGAAAAAGGCTGGCTCTTAAAATGGTTACACTGAAGCAGAAGAAACTCCAAAATTTCTCAAAGAATCAAAGATCATTGCCGAACTCATCCAAGGAGATTTTCAGTAGGATTAACCACCAAAAAAGCGAATTTCCGCCAGTAGGATTTTAAGAGTTGGAATTCTTTGATGTGAGTCTTAAATCGGTTTGTTCTTTACCTTTTTTTTTTTTACCAGTAATTTCCAGACATCTATTGATATATCAAAATATCAAGAATAAAAACAAGTGTGTGTCGAGCACACGGGAATAGGACTTAAGCGGTATTTTTGTCGTTCTCCGATTCGGCGACGCATTGCCAGGGGTGCTTAACCCTGCCAGTTGAACACTTCTCTCCGCAAGAAAAAAGCCAGTATAAAACTTATCAATCCCCACCATAAGAAAAAAAAATTCTTGATAGTAGTAGTAGATTTCTTAAGCACAAATCAATTTGAATCATCATTATAAAATGTTTTCTAGAACTATAGCAAGAACAGTCTTCACCAGAGTCCCTACTGCTGTTAGCAGTACTCCATCATTGGCCGTTGCTGCCTCAAGAACAAAGAGAATTCACAATAATCTTCCAAGGGGGCAATATCGTGCTTATCACCAGAAGGTCATTGACCATTACCAAAACCCACGTAACGTTGGTACAATGGATAAAAATGACCTCAGTGTTGGTACCGGTCTTGTCGGTGCCCCTGCTTGTGGTGATGTTATGAGATTACAGATTAAGGTGAACGATGATACCGGGATCATTGAAGATGTGAAATTCAAGACTTTTGGATGTGGTTCTGCCATTGCATCTTCTTCTTTTGCCACAGAATTGTTGAAGGGTAAGAGTTTAGATGATGCTTTGAAAATCAAGAATACTGTTATTGCCAAAGAATTGTCTTTGCCACCAGTAAAGTTACATTGCTCTATGTTGGCTGAAGATGCCATCAAATCCGCTGTTAAAGACTACAGAATCAAGAAAGGGAAGAAAACTCCAACATTGGGCCCTGATGCAGTGAGTCCATCTACTGGAGCTCGCGCTGCTGCCTGAATGACTCAAATGTAGCGCATTTTTTTTTTGTAATAGTTCTTCTTTTTCAACCATTTGTTGTGTTTTATCATCATCATCATCATCTACACTATATCTATCTACCGCCCCCTCGATTGTTCATATCATTTTTTTTTTTTTGTTTCACTGTATTTTTTTCTAACTTGTTTTCGTTATGTGGGAAAGTATTGTATTTTCCTAGTATTATTTGTGGTTTTTTCTGGTTTCTATTTATCCCTTTTTATATTATAATTTATTGCTAGTCATAGCTAGCTTCTGAAGTTCAAATAAATATTATGTTCTATAATGACCCAATTTATCTCCCTTGCTTCAATTATTTTTTTAATATAGCTATTAGTTATTCTTAGAGAAAATTTTACTCGAAGACCCTGAAATACCCGGCACTTCGTGATCAGTAATACAAAAGGTATTTGCATAGGCACCTTAAGCTAATGCTGTTGACGTGATTAGCACGAATGTGTGCGATCATTTCAATAGTTATTATAAGCTGTCTCAATGTTGGAAGTCCAAGAAAATATCTAAAATCATATATATCTACAAAATAAATAAATATTTGACAGTTTATGATACACTGTTTTTACTTGAAAAAAGTAACGTAGGCATTATATATTGTGAAAATTTCTCAAAATTATATTACACATGACTATAACTTATCAATTTCTCAAAATTAACTCAATAAAGTAGAGGAGTAGAAAGTAAGTGGGGATAATGGGGTTGATAGTTTTAATTTATTGCTGATGGAATAGAATTTCGGGATGCTTATAATTTCTTAGCAGCCAATTTTCTTTCCTTCTTCAAAACAGAAACCTTGAATCTGTCGAAGTCAGACAAAGAAGCTCTAACATTTCTTTGAGCAATCTTCTTAGCCCAGGAAGTAGCAGCCCACTTGTTTTCAATTTCAGCAGAAGCGTACTTCTTGGCAATGACAGATGATTTAGCACCTCTTGGGAACTTGGCAATGGTCAATGGAGTCAAAACCAAGTTAGTCAAAGAGAAAGCTTGTCTGGCAACACCGGTGGATGGACCGTCAATCAAGACCTAAAAAATAACATGTTAGTACCAAACATAATTCAAGAGCTTATATTTTGAAGTGAAAATAATAAACTGAACATGGTATCAATAAGCACACAGGGTTTAAAATCCGATTCCAATCAGAATAAAGTCATCTACTATAATAATTGTGCTTGAATATCATTACCTTTAAGCTGCTTCAATTTTTGTCAATATTTTCAGGCAAATCCTGAGAAAGTGTGAAAATATCCCCTAACCATCATATATCCAAACAGTTGCCATAAATAATTTGTACAGATCTCAATAAATATTATTTGATTTTAATGATTATTATTTTCGTCCTTATTGTTTTTTGATTTTTGATGTTGACTATTCGACTTCTCTCGAGCCCGTAAACCACATTAACACGAAGCGTTCAAACTCTGATAATTCACATTTCCTGGCTATTCCCATATGAAATATTCATACCACTATTCAAATTTACTATTCCCTATTCTAATCCTCAAATTTTTCAATCGATACATACTCTTTTTTGGTCAATGATTTCAACAATAACAGCCAATTTACCGGTGAATTTACCCTTGTTGATGTAAACAATACGACCGGCTTCAACGAGTCTCCATTTGCTGGCGGTGACAGAAGTTTCAGTAGACATCTTTGATTATTATTATTATGCTATTGAATATTATGTATCAGCTTCTCAGATGCTATATGCGAAGTTTAGGAATTTTGATTTTTTTTCTCATCCACCATACTCAATTTTTTCAGCCAACAAACAGTGTGAGCAAGAAAAACAGGGCTTTGTTATCACATGTACGTGTCACAGTCATTTATCACGTGCTAGTTTCAACAATATAGCCCTAATAAACTCTAAAAATAATATCTCTGCGCACTCCATTTTAAAGATTGACGCACAATCGGTGGGGTTTTTCTTGGGGGGCAGGAAGAGTTGACGTACAACCCTCTAGTGTTATTTGTACTTTGGGGCCACTAGTGATGTGTAGGAAGGTGAAACTAATAAAGATTATGTTTATTATGTCTTCTCTCACATGCTACTTATCAATTTGATAGCAGCTCGAAGCATTCGTTTGCTCAAGTAAATCAATCGCTACAATATGGACATGGCCCAGAATGTGACCAGGGCTGGTACCAGCCCTGGTCACATTTACACAATCGTAAGTCTGATCAAACAAATCTATGAATCATCTATTTCAATTTAATCTTTCTTTTCTTTGCCTTCATTGTCCTCGATACTTTTCTCCCCGATGATAACATCATAGAGCAATCTCAACACCGCAAATCCAACAAATGCGAGAAGACCTATAAAAACAAAAATTCCCACTCTCTTATTATGCTCTATGTTCAAGAATGGATAAGGATACAATTGACCCTTTTCAATATCAATAAGATATTCTAACCAATACCAATAACCAGCTGTTAAAATTGCACAAAGAATCAATGCAACCATAGAAGGAATGGTGAACTGAGGATTGAACAAAAAGTAATCAAGCACCAAAGCCACAAATGGGGTAATATGGAGTGGGAAATCCACGGCGATTGGCACGGTATCTACCATCACAATCAAATGAGTAAAGAAAATCTTCAATGACCAATAAACAGCGGTTACAATGAATTCTAAGGAAATTACCACAGGCAAAATATAATTGTTCTTAGCATGAAATATTGCTGAACTTCCTGAAGCATGGGCAACAATAGAGGTGAAAAAATAAACCAATGTCAAAACTGCTGAAAGATTAGTTAAAAATTGTGAGAAACCGGCTTCCTTCAACTGATCTGGCAAAAACTCAGCTCTAATCGTCTTAACATAGTACACACCGTAGCCAATGATCAATGATGAAGTCACAGCAAGAAGCAAAGCGATCTTGTTTCCAGGGATTCTTGTTGACATGATGGGCTAAATCTTGGGTTGACAGAAATCGTAAACAAAATGTATAAAACTTGAAAGGCAAAGGGGTCACAATCTAAAAACTAAATCTAATGAACTAGAGTTATCTTTTTTTTTTTTCTCTTTTTTGATATTATTAATATTTGCTAACTGAGGAATTCGGATCAATCATAGCGAATGTAAGCCAATTCTCACAGATCTTAAGAAATTGAAAATCCGAGCATGTGCCAAAAATCTTACGTAATCATGATTTGATGGTAGAGCAACCGTATGTTTTCTACAATGACCTGGCCTTTCTTCCGAGAGAGTTAAGTTATAATGTATACTCTCTATCCTTACTTACTTCTGATGATATATATTTATTATGCAGTTATGCTGCTGAAATCTCAATTATACTGTAATTTTCTCTAAGTCTTGAAACAAAATCTCGGCAAATAAAGAAAGGTGACAACAAAAAAATAAAGCAATTTCGTAAAATTACATTCTGTTTCCACTCTGTTATTTATTTAAACCCATAAAGATAATTCCTTTTATCATAATTCCTTGATAGTAATGACCAAACAAATTTGTGGTGTATGCTTGGCAAGGATGTTCAGTGCATCATAGCAGTCCAACATGTGTTTCCATATAATTAATAGTTTAGTGACAGTCGTTTCACATATTTTTCTGAATTTCTTCAGCAAATGAGAGAATAGTGAATACCAGTCTTTGAAAGCCTAGGGTATTAATATAATTGTTTATTTACTAAAAATACACACTGTTATGAAAAGCTGTATAACGGAAATAAAGCAAAGGTTGTGAAATTATGACTTCTGATTTTGGCTGGACAGGATTTGGGGTCTTAGTATTAAATTGGTACCTATATTATTCATTAAAATAGAAACCATATCTACGTATATTGATAGTAACTAATGTACAAGAGAGGTAGCTTTATGAACTCATTTTAATCTTCAAGATAAAGTTATGGAGTCCTCTCAAAAATCTTTTCGTAGGAAGCATTATTCTTAACTACAAAAAAAAATATTATTCCCTTTTACCAAAAAAGAACTTTAGGATAAGGGTTATGGCTCAAAAAAAGGTGCATTATTTTTACTTCTAGAGGCTCTAAACGCTAATCAGATTAAATAAACATGCAAATAATAATGTAACATATACCACAAGTATTTTTCATTCATTACCCAATCAATTACTCCTTATCTTATCCTTTCTCTTCATCTCTTGATTTCTTATCTAATTCACTTGTTCCTTATCTAATTCTTTATCTCATTTCTTCATCTTATCATTATTATTCTAAACTCATCATTTATTTAAAGAGATGCTAAATCGTCTATTACTAGTATATTATCCTAATAAAAATCAAGTAAAAATATTAAAGATGAGATCCCTTTTTTCTCATTCTGAAGAGTCAGTTAAAAAGAAAAAGCACAGTCCTCGTAATAGAGATTTTTCAAAAGATCGTTTAATATATATAGGGTTCTTCATCCTGCATCTATTACAACAAAGAACCAACCGCCTACATCATTTCTTTGGGAAAGCTTCATTCTTGTCAATATTAGCCATTGCATTGAAATAGTATCCTTTCAGTAACAAGTCTGAGGGGAGTTAAAAAAATAAATAATAAAATGCGTTCTCTTTTAAAAGAAAGATCAATAATAACTAGGAGCTGTAAAAAGACAATTTTATGCCTATAAAGCTTTAGATCTAAAGCATGAAATGCTTAGTAAACTTTCTTTTTTCTATTTGAATTTGTAAGTCTATAAGTCTATTAAAGCGTAGGTGAGCGAAAAATTGAAAAAATAAAAAGAAAAATAACATCAATCACAGATAGTTTAATGTAAGAGAGCAGCAACACCCCCCAAGATCAAGGCACCAAGGTGCCCAGTTAACATATTGGCCTCAGCAGCGGATTCAGAAGGAGATGAAGTAGACGTCACTTCCATAGAAACGGCTTCAGAAGTACTGCTAACAGTAGATAGGCCATCATAAGAAGAAGACGCTCCAGAAGTAGCGAGAGAAGTAGCCCATATCGAAAGAGTACTCAATGAGGACACAGAGGAGCTCGAGCTCGAAGTAGAAGATGAGGAAGCAGTAGAAGCAGTAGAAGTAGAAGAAGTAGAAGAAGTAGAAGAAGCAGTAGAAGTAGAAGAAGTAGAAGAAGTAGAAGAAGCAGTAGAAGTAGAAGAAGTAGTAGTAGAAGAAGAAGAAGAAGAAGAAGAAGAAGAAGAAGAAGAAGAAGAAGAAGAAGAAGAAGAAGAAGAAGAAGAAGAAGAAGAAGAAGAAGAAGAAGAAGAAGAAGAAGAAGAAGAAGAAGAAGAAGAAGAAGTAGAAGAAGTAGAAGAAGTAGAAGAAGTAGAAGAAGTAGAAGAAGTAGAAGAAGTAGAAGAAGTAGAAGAAGTAGAAGAAGTAGAAGAAGTAGAAGAAGTAGAAGAAGAAGAAGAAGTAGAAGAAGAAGTAGAAGAAGTAGAAGAAGTAGAAGAAGTAGAAGAAGTAGAAGAAGTAGAAGAAGTAGAAGAAGTAGAAGAAGTAGAAGAAGTAGAAGAAGAAGAAGAAGAAGAAGAAGAAGACGACGAGATGCTGCTACCACAAATAGACTTCAAGTAGCTAGTTGCGTCATCGGCAAGATCGCTGGTTGGGCAGGTGAAACTGAAGCATTCCACAATGTCGCTGGATAAGTTTTTGCAAATTGATTGTTGCTGGTTGAATGTGTATCGACCATCAGATTTAATAACGCTGGAAACGCAGGCAAGAAGACAAGCCGGAGGAGAATCTGCGTTTGTCAAAGAAACAATAGCCAAAAATAAAGTGCTGAATGTGATTAACTTCATCTCCGTTTTGAATAAAATGAAAGTAGGCCTGAAAGTAAGCCGTTGAAAAGGCAAGCTTAATACTTAAGTAGTATGAGAATAAAGGTGAGAAAGCAAACGAAGGACTATCGAGCTGATTATTATTATCTACTTTTTGCAGTTGAGAGATATCCTTAACTCGAAAACCCATATTTTTTCCAGAAGAAGGACCCTTCTGTTTGCCTGATTTACGCATACAAATACATAAAAGCACATTCACATATCACGTGCATATCTCATCTTTCTCTCAAATTTTTTTTTTTTTTTTTTGTGCAAATTTCCAAGGCTTTTGATTTATATCATGACGATTAGAAACCTCTGTTACAAAGCAATCTAAACTCAATAATTCCTGGCGGTAGAAAAAATGAGAAATTTAGTTTTCTTAAATAGAGGGGTGATCCGCCCCGAGTCTACACTAGCCCCGGATCTTCCTTTGGCGGCTTCTGTATTTGATATTATTACCAATAGCATGACAGTCGCTCTTGGCCCAGGGGAGTTTGATGGTGCTATCGAAGTATACCAATACGAGAGAACGGGAAAAGCAAATTTATTGGCTAATTTTGAAGTAGATCCTCAAGATAAACTTATTTGCTTCAGTCATTTTGCTGATAGTTGCCAATTGATTTTCATTTTCGCTCAAGGTGATATTGTAACCGCTAGTTACGATCCAAATAATATTGAGGACCTCGATTCTGTTGTCGTGGAAATTGTTGGATCTATCGACGACGGGATTTTATCTGCCCAATGGTCTCCTGATGAGGAAACCTTATCCATGGTCACCGGAGCTAAGAATGTTATCTTGCTAAGTAGACAATTTGAGCCGATTGCTGAAAGAGCTTTGGCCTCGGATGATGCTAATAAATCAAAACATGTTAGTGTTGGTTGGGGTAAAAGAGAAACACAATTTAAGGGTAAAGGTGCAAAGGCTGCCGAAAGAGCTATCCTTGAAAGTCTTAAGAATTCAGGATTGAAAGAGGGCGAGGCTATTAGAGACCCAACTATGCCTGCGACAGTAGATGAAGGTACAAAAAGTTCTTTTGATACTGGGAAAGTTTCTATTTCTTGGAGAGGGGATTGCCAATTTTTTGCTATCTCTATGATTGAAATTATTAATGAGACAGAAAATCGTTTAATCAGAGTGTTTGATCGTGAAGGGAATTTGGATACTGTCTCAGAGCCTGTTAATGGTCTTGAAGATCATTTATCTTGGAAGCCACAGGGTTCTTTAATTGCTTCAACTCAAAGAAAGAATCCTAATGATAAAAATGATCACACTGTGAAAGACATTTTAATCAATCCAAAATTCGTTGATCAAAAGGAAGAGCTCGAAGATTTGGATTTAGTATTTTTTGAACGAAATGGCTTGCGTCATGGTGAATTCAGTTTAAGATTACCATTGAATACGAAGGTTAAGGACATTTCATGGAATAGCAGCTCTGAAGTTTTGGCAATCATTTTAGATCACTCTATTCAGTTGTGGACTATGAAAAACTATCACTGGTATTTAAAGCAGGAGATTTTTTCAATTGAGAATTACAAAATTCATTCATTGACATGGCATAGTGAAAAGCCTTTAACTTTTATGCTTGTTACTGAAAAGATTGTCGAGATTATCGATTTAGCCTACGATATTATATCTGGCCCAACGGTTTCCCCAACAGATGTTAGTATGACTGGTGTAATTGATGGAAAGACTTGTAATCTAACACCATTAGTAATTGCTAATGTTCCACCACCAATGGCTTTCCGTGAAATTACAGTGAAAGATAACGTTAATGACTTCGCCATTTCTTTGAAGAATGATAAGTTTGCAATTATTACAGCTAATGATATCTATTTTGCAAGATTTTCATTAAAAAAGAAAAATCAACCAAAAATTTTTGCAACCCTAACGAAAGATCAGCTATTGCCGGAATTCTCTGATATCAATTTGAGGCAAGTTTGCTTTACGGGAAACAACACTGTGGGCGTATTAGCGGATATTTTGCCACATGGTGATTCCAAAATCATTATTATTGATCTATCTGATATCAAGGCTCCAAATGTTATTATGTCTCTTGACCCACCAGAAAAAGTTATTTTAATGAAGGCACATTCTAGCTATAAATCAATCACTTTTGAAACTATCAGATCCACCATATATAATATCAATCCTATTGATTATTCAATTAATGCTATCTCTCAATTGGGTCAGTTATGTTATGAATATCACATCGTTTGCAAGTCAACGGAAGTTGGCGATGAATTAATTAACGAGGCAGACCTGTTGGTATTTGGTTTAGCTTCTAATGGTAAGTTATACGCCAATGATAGACAAATAAGCAGTGCGATAACTTCAATAAAGGTTACCCAATCGCATTTATTGTTGACTACTGCTCAACATCAATTGAGATTTGTTCATTTGAACAATGATTTTACTACCTACAAGGTCACTGATGACGAGTTGAATATTTCACAGAAGACTGCTGTTGGAAACCATAATAATAATAATGAACATACTATTTCCTTCGAAGATGAAAGAATTAGAGCTATTGAAAGAGGCTCATTATTAGTTTCTGTATCGCCTTCAAATTTTTCTGTGGTTTTGCAAGCTCCAAGAGGTAATTTGGAGACAATTTATCCAAGAATTATGGTCTTGTCAGATATCAGGAAGAATATCAAGTCAAAAAATTACAAGGCAGCATTCATTACGTGCAGAACCCACAGAATTGATTTAGATATCTTGCATGACTACGCACCAGGTTTGTTTTTTAAGAATTTGGAACACTTCATTGATGAAATTGATAATGAAGAATACTTAAATTTGTTCATTGGTACCTTACGCGCCGAAGATGTTTGTGAAAATAAATACCGAGAAACGACTGCTTTACCATCGTCTCTTAATGATGGAATTGCCCATGTTGATATTTCAAATAATGCCATTGGTACAACTAACCACGATTCTAAGATTAACAGAATCTGTGAAAGTCTTTTATCAGTGTTGTTGACATCAAAATATCAAACAAAATATTTACGTGCTATTATTACTGCTTATGCGTCCCAAACCCCACCTAATCTCAACGATGCTTTGAGATTGATTTCTGGCTTCTCTGATAATGATGAAAAGGAAAAATCCATTGAATATTTGTGTTTTCTTCAAGATGTTAACTTATTATATAAGACTGCCCTTGGATTATACGATATTCCGTTGACCTTATTGATTGCTCAGCAATCTCAAAAGGACCCAAAAGAATATTTACCATTCTTGCAGAACTTACATGAACAAGAACAATTGAGAAAGCAAGTAATGATTGATGATTATTTGAAAAATCATGATAAAGCTCTCAGTAGTCTACATGAAATTGAGAAGCAACAAAATACTGCAGAAATTAAGGAAGAATTTGATAATTATATGATTTTACATGGGTTATTTAAACAAGCCTTGAAGTATTATCATTATGATAATGATAGAAAAAATGAAATCCTCAAACATTATGCTGACGCGTTGTACAATGATCATGAATATCACGAGTCAGGAATAATTTATGAAATGTTGGGATACTACAAAGATGCTATTCAATCAAATATTTTAGCTAAAGATTGGCAGAATTGTTTGAGCATTATCAATTCTAACTTGGATAAATTTGGTAAAGAATTGGAAGAGACTTGTGATACTCTTGTTGAGAGTTTGACAGAAGCTCATCGCTATCAAGAGGCCGCAATTATTGAGTTCCAGTACCTTAATAACATTGAAGCGGCCATAAAATTATATTGTAAAGATCACCGATATGATGAGGCAATTTTGATGACCAGTAAAAATAAGAAATTTGAATTGATCAGTGAAATCATCGATCCTTTAATTGGTGAAGGGTTTGGAACTATTGTGGAGTTGGTCAGCGATTGTAAAGCTCAGATTGGGTCACAATTAAAGAGACTTCGTGAATTGAGACAAAAGAAGAAGGAAGATCCATATGGATTTTTTGGAATTAGTGAAGCTGCTGGTAATGGTGGGGCTGGCGAATTCGATACACCAGATGATGTGTCAATTGTCGCATCAGAAACATCTACCAAAGAATCGTTTTTCACTAGATATACTGGTAAGACTGCAGGTACTGCCAAGACTGGAGCTTCTAGAAGAACTGCTAAGAATCGTCGTAGGGAAGAAAGGAAACGCGCCCGTGGGAAGAAGGGTACCATATATGAAGAGGAATATCTTATTAGTTCTGTGGGGCGTTTGATTGATCGTCTTCGTGAGACTGAGCCTGAAGCTAAAAGATTGATGGAGGGGATGATCAGATTGAAGAAGTTTGAACAAGCCTATCAATTACAGAAATCTTTTGAAGATGTGTTATTATTGTTGAAGGATAATGTGGCAGAAATTTATAGTATGACAGAAGATGATCGTACTAGAATTAATGACCAAGGAGAATTATATTTGATAGATGTTATCCCAACCCCAGTCATCAAAGATTTTGATGGCTATGCCGTTCTTAATTATTGATTGCTGTTTGCCGAAATGGTGTTTTTATGTATTTTAGCCTTTCAATAGAAGCTTATAGTTTTGTTTTCTCGTTCAGATAAGGGAAGTGGCTCCTCATCGCAACTTGTATTGAAGTAAACATGTGCTGAAGACGGTGCTATCTACTTACAGCAGCAAAGCAAATTATACATTTTCAGTGTAGCCGTGGCAAGTAATATTAATTGAAAGTTAAGGGTGCTGTTGTAGTGATGGAGGAGACCCAGTTGCTGCTATTCCGCTTAACTTGGTAATGAGGGCAGATTGTCTACGAATAAGCAATGGTAGTTTCAAGACACTAATTATGTAAGTATTAATCAGAAGAACCACCCTCCTTGAGCATTTCAAAAAGAAGGACGGTAAATAGTGATCATGTCTTCTTCCAAAATCTTTTTTTATGCATGCCAATCCCAGTTTTCTCCACCAAGGCTGCACTGCACCGGTTACCTTTTTTTCTTATCTACAGAGAATATAACATAGCACAACATAACGGGTAATATTAAAAGAAAATGAAGGAATTATGAGTTTAATTTTGAAATGAAGAGCAAGCGACATGAGAAAGACTAAAAAACGGGACCAAGAAAAAAAAAAAAAAAGGTTACAGATAGTACTAGTTGATGAAAGGAATTAAAAGGGGCAAATTTTATATCACAAATAATAATAATCATTTGCCTTTGGTGGAGTCCAAGAATTTTTCGATTTCACCAGTACTACCCAACCAAATCCCAGATTTATCATGGATTGCACTTGGAACCATGTCCAATATTCTTTGTCCCTTATCATCGACGGCCATGCCACCCGCTTGTTCCAACAACATGGCCATTGGGAAACATTCGTACAACATTCTCAATTTCCCGTTCTTCAGCTTGGAATCAGCAGGATAAGCAAACAACCCACCATAAAGTAAGGTTCTGTGAACATCAGCCACCATTGAACCGATATATCTAGCGGAATATGGTTTGCCGGTGGATGGTTGTGGTTTCTTTAGCGAGTTGACAAAGTCAAAGATGTGTTTTGGCCAATACGCGGCATTACCTTCGTTAATGGAATAGATTGGTCTAGTGTGAGGGATGGTCAAATTTGGATGAGTCAAGATAAATTCACCCAAGGAAGTGTCCAAAGTGAACCCGTTGACACCATTACCGGTGGTCAACATCAAATGAGCAGAAGCACCGTACATAGTGTAACCAGCAGCCACCATTTCGTTACCACTACGAAGAACATCATTGATGGTACCTTTTGAGTCAGGCAAGAGTTTGTAAATCCCGAAAATTGTACCAACCGACACCCCTGCGTCCAAATTGGAGGAGCCATCGATTGGGTCGCAAACCACTGCATAGTTACCAGGACCTTCAAACACAATAAGGTCTTCTTGTTCTTCAGAAACCACGACCTTCACGTTTTTGGAGGCCTTCATGGCGTTGATGAAAATTTCGTCACCAATTACGTCCAATTTCTTTTGGTCGTCACCAGTGGCATTGGTGGCACCGGCAAGACCAATCAAGTTGACCAATTCCGAACGTCTAATAGTGTGGGCAATAAATTTGAAAGCAAATTGAAGAGAGTTCAACAAGAGAGTCAATTCACCCGAAGCTTGCTTGGCCAAGGATCTTTGCTGCTCAAGGATAAATCTTGTAAGAGTGACGAGATCTGTTTGGATGTTTTCATCACTGGCGAGGGACGATACTGTTTGGGCCATGTTGTGTGTGTGTGTGTGTGTGTGTGTGTGTGTGTTGTTATAGGAATAGAGAAATATTATTATAAGAGATTAAAGTGAAGGAAAAGCGGGAACTTGCTGGGATATTTATATATATTTTTTTTTTTTTTTTTTTTGGGTCTGAAAGGATCCGGGAAGTCAGAAATCGCTTACTTTATGTGAGAAAAACATATATACAAAAGTTGTGGTGCCTGGAGTCCGGGGTCGGGGGGTGCCGCCACCTTGGGTCTTTGACAGATGATCAGCAACCAGGCGACAGCATCCCGGAGCTTTTTCAAGAGATATTTCGCAATTGGCGGCTACTACGAACAGTATAAATGAGATACAATAATGATGAACAATAATGTGATATTATAATATTAAATAATTAACAAGGGAGAATATAAGATAAGTGATATATTATAAATGTGGGTAACGGTGGAAGCAGTAGGTGCTATGCCCCGGGGGTTTTGCGGTGGTGCGGTGGTGTCACCGCGCAGGAAGAAGTGAAAAATAAGAGTAACCAGAGTGCGGCCGGCGCGGATTGGGATGGTGGAAGCAGCGTTGCTTGCCGTTTCAGTGGAGTGGATTATAGTAAACATTCTCGTTTTACTTGCTTAACAAATTGTTGATACTTGCCATTGCTACTCCCAAACGACTGCTCAAGAATCACTGCCTTCCGCAAGACATCGTTCGAACGAGTGCTGCGGCAATTCAACACTTTTGCAGGATTGCAATCAAACCGCTTTCTTTTGGGTATCTGTGAGACTCCTTGGTAATAGTGAATATTGGTGGCAGTAATTGATGGGGGTGATATCGATAATCCCAACATCATGTCGTCACTTGCCTTATTTCTCACTAGCCCACCGGCATCACTGATGTATTTGATGGAGGAAGCTCTTCTCTTAGCCTGGTGGTTATCAGGAATGGCAACTTCGGTAGTGGCATTGGCGGACTCCCCCATTGATACTTCAATGATCTTCATTATCGATAGCACCGAGGTTAATGTAAATAGAATTCCCATTATCGATTGTTATTTGGTTTATTGAGGAGAGGTAATGGAAGAAAAAAAAAGTGTTTTGCGTTAATTCTCGATGTAGTATGTAGCTATGGTCTTTTAATATATAGCGTATATGACAATGACTAATGTTGATGTTGAATGAAAAAAAAAAAAAAAAATCTTTTCTATGAGTAATAAATGAGAGGGAAGAAAGACAAAATAAATCCTTAATATAATAGAAAATAAGTAATAACAATAACTGATTGAGTTTTCTAATGGGATTCGTCAAAGTATATAAATAAACACCGATCTTATCATGGCTCCTCCGTCGGCACTCAGGCCAGAAGACAAATCCCTTTTGATTCACAACTTTTCTTGGTGGCAGAGCGGTGCATGAGGGTGTCTACTTGGTGTACCACCCGGTCTGTACGCAATGTTTCAGGTGGCCGCACTAGTCTAGTGAGGGCTCTAAAATTCATCAACCACCCACGCCAATGCCCTGCCGTACAAACCAAACAACATGCTTCCAGATCACAGCTATTCACCACGCTGATTATTGTTATGCGATGGTGTGATTTATATTGTCCATAAATTGCTGTTTCTGCGATTCCTGTTCGAACAGATAAAATAATCAGTTGGTATTAGCGATCTTAGGGTTTTATATTAACGCCTTTCGCAGGACGCACTGTATCCTATAATAATAGTTCTGTTGTTTGCCAAACATGAGCTACACTAGTGCTTGTCCAGGTACATGATAGATATTTAGGTGGCTATACATCGTATAAACCTGGATGGCAGTTGCAAAGAAGTTGCTAAAAAAAATCACGCAAATTTTGAAAACAGAAAAGAAGAAAGTGGGACAAGAACATTAGTGACAGTAGTGGGTTTATTATTATGAAGACCTGCCCTTGTCCATGACCCTTTTTCCATTTACTTTTATCGTGAAAATCAGTGATAGAACTACAATTGAAGGGATAGTGTTTTTCTTCAACCGCTTGAAAAATTACCTTAAAATTGACTTGACTATTTTGGAATTTGTTCAAAATTCACTGTGGCCAAAAAAAAAAAAAAATAAAAGAAAATAATGTAACGTACTAGCTATTCATTAGAATCGCAGATATCTGGGTTGACAATTACAATGCGATTGAAGATTATTTACTCGAAGGGAATTAGCTAGTGATGAGATTTCAATACTTGTGAAGACAGATAGATCCTGCAATGCCCAAAGCCGGCTGAACTGGAAGTTACCTTGTGAAACATGCTAAATGTCCTAATAGAAATACCCATTATTATTTCTCCTTCAACTGCACTCACGACACCTTGGATAATAATGATAATAATTAACCTACGCGTCTTGATTGATTATAAGGTGTGCCAAAGGAACGGTTTTTTCAGCAATCCTTGTCATGTGCGACAGATCAATTTAGTTGACAGGCACATAAGGAAAAAAAAAAAAAATAATGATAAACAAAAAAAAAAGAACAAGGGCGGCTATTTTGTCATTGATTTAGTAACGAAAGGTGACCACAGCAGCATCAATTGCCTAATAAAACACATCAACAATGTCCTCTCTCTACCGTGTTGACAGTATAAAGAGCATGGGAAAAAGAGCGGTATCCTCCGACCTCACAAGGAAGCTCTCCACCCGTCGAATCTTAAGCAAGTTTCGAAGGGATAAACTGAAGCCGAAGCTGAGAAGTTCCAATGACAATGATAATAGTGAGGGAAGCCTGGGTAGTCCTGATAAAACATTGAACAATTATCTGGTGTTGAGTGATGATGTACAGCTGACAACTCCAGACATTGAAGGTTATGCTGCCACTGACAAGCCTGTTGATAAGGATACAATTGATAAGAATATAAATAATCCAATACCCCATGCTGCTGAACTAGAGAAAGTAGTAAATCCCGAAGAAACAATAAAAGTAAAACAACAGGAGGAACTTGCAAATGATGTGTCAAATAATATTCCTATAAACCCTGAAAATCAGGAAAGACAAGAGGAAAGTGCACCTCTTTTACCCAGAAACACTAACGATATTAAAGATGCCGAAACTTCAATTGATGCACATTCAATAGAACCAATTTTACAATCAACACAGGATAATTCTAGAGGCCAGGCAAAACATACTACGTTATCTCATCCTGCATATCCTGTCATCGACGATACCATTCTTCTTCTAAGGTCTCCTCAGAGCTACGGGGCCATAAATATAGTTGATATACCCGAATCATCAAGTTTGGTTGGTAATCATATTCATGTGGATGAAGGAAACTCGCTATTACCAAAACCGGTAACTGCACCTAATATTATTGGGAACCATTCTCGCAAATGGCCTACCCGCGGGAAATGGATGGCTTCAATTCTTATCATCGTCATTGCTGGCTTACTAATCTGGCAATATATCGTCCATCAAACTCTACTTCTTATAACTTCAGTGTCAAATTTTCAAGTGGATAATGTGCGGCTACAAAGAATAGACAATTCTGGTGTTTGCATAGCTGCCAATGGCTCGTTGAACTTCGACTTTGAAGATCTTCATGGCTGGAGACGTTGGTATGGCCAAATTTTCAGTAGCACTGTGAGAGAAGTTAGTGTTATTGAGGCTGAGAAGGTTGGTGTGGCGATAGAGTTGGTCATTATTGATGATATTAATGCTATAAATGAAAATACTTTCAAGGTTGCAGAATTTCAATTGACAAAGCCAATTGCTCTAGACTTTTTAGCAGATTCTCCAATGAATATTACTAATCAATATATTGAAATCAAAGAAACTGATATGGCTGGTCTCTTGAGTGCCTTGGGCGACATATACAGTGGTAACAACTATAAAGTTGATAATTTGAAAATGTTGGTCAGTTTGGATGTTCAGCAATGTGATGTTGAGTCAACAATTTTAGGACTTAAGATTCGCAAAAAAATTAGCACTTCTTTGTCTCCTTTATTGGAATTAGATCTTGAAGAATCGAAACGTTTCTTTGATATCAAAAAGTCAGATATTATAGGTAAAACTTTTCCATTCACTATAATTGATAATGATTTACTTTCGGTTGTTGTTGATGAATTTTCAATCACTAGTACCAGTGTGCCCCAAGTTGAAATATTAGCTAATATTGAGTCATCTGTGGATTTTAAGAAAGACATTGTTGATTATAATGTTGGATTGAATGAGATTTTATGGTCTGTGAAGATGCAGAATTGCCAAGGAAAACTTGTGGATTTGATGGCTGTTAATGTTGGGAAACTTGAGGTGGAAAAAGTGAGTATGCATAAAAGAATTCATAGCCTACAGATACAAGTACAAATTCCAGAAATTTCTAATAGTTTGCTTGAGGATTGTGGTGACCATTATTCAATTCTAAATTCTTTGCTTATTAACGTATTAAAAGACTATGACCCTCTAGATGAACTGATGCTATTTATATCTGCTTCACATTCCAATAACCCAGCGTGGCTAAATTACGTCCTTAGCAATGTGGAAATTCCAATCAGTATCAATTTTTTGAAACGCTTTTTTACTAATAGCAACAACTTCATGGCTGCCAAGGGAGACTTTATTAGCAATTACTTGCTCGATTTTGAGCTCAGCAAATCTGAGCTTTATTTACCAAAACAAGTTTCTGAAAATGATATTAATCCAGTGTTGACCAGTTTGGAAAGTACCATTCAATTTAGAATACCTGATTTCATTGACAGTACACATAATATAATTGAATTTCAAGTAGATTCGTTCTCTGGCGATTTGGAAATTTGCCATTGTGATTCTGAAAAAGAAATAGATATCCTAGAAGTTGAATTTATAAATAATCAATCATTGAATATCGAATTTGACTATTTGGTAAACAAGTCAGTAACAATGAATTTGCATTTGACAGATAACGAGATAGTAATTGTTAATTCCAGTGATTTGAATCTAATTTTAGTGAACGATTTGCTGACCATAAGTGATGGTGAATCGGAGATATTACTTTTTAATTTTGCCCCCTTAGTGAGCCTTAACATAAGTAAATTTGCTCTACTTAATGGTGGTGATGAGTTTCAATTTAAGGATATTCCTTTCTCGGTTAACTATAACCTCAATACCTCTGATTTGATACCCACCGTTGTCAGAAATCACAATGTTACGTCTTTGGTAGACTACATGATTCAGAATCTTATTATTCACATCACTGATATTGTTTATATTTCATCTACTTCTGATTCTTTAGTTGTCGCTGTTAATTTGAAGATTTTCACTCCCGATGACTTATATGATGATCCTTCAAAACAATATAGTCTTATTACGGATTATATATCCGAAAAATTGATTGATTTGCATTTTGGTTATAATGGAACCAAGCTTGGACATGCTATTATGAAGGAAATGGACTTTAATTCTAGTCGGTTGTATTCAAATGTCTCGATATTGGTTGACCTCAATCCTTCATCGTTTGATGGAGAAGATGGTTTGGGCAAGATAATGGTTAGAGAATTATTGAGTAATTTCATATCCAATGAGTTCCCAAAAATTGAAATCTTTGGGCATTCAGAGAGCTTTCCATCTTCCAAAAAGATATCGGAGGTTCTTGAAGGAGTGAATATTAGTTTCCAGTTACCTGAGTATAATTGTCCAGTGAGTCCTACGAATAAGCATGAGTATCTACTATCGACATTAAAGGAGGATGATAATCGTGGAGAAAGTACAGGCTTATCATTAACAAATGACATATGGGAGCACTTTGGAGATCCAGGAACTTTTGGTAAAAGTCTGCCTGGTGGGTTCATTATTAGTGTTACTATGCACATTATGACGTCTGAGATTGAATTTGAAGTACACAATCCAATTGTGAACTCTTTTGTGGATGTTCTAATTTATTCGGGGAAAGCAATATATCATGATGCTAATGAGGATGGAACTCCAATAGAAATTGAATTGGCACATATTAAGACGAATACAATACTAAGAATACCACCAGGAGTTTATAGGACACCAAGGTTACCAATAACTTATGAATCTAAAGGCGTTGCTGGAGATATTTTACGTAAGGCAATCAATGGAAAGCTAGATATAGAAAGCAGAGCAGAATTTCAATTGAAGATTGGTGATTATGATATTGATATGGACTATTCTGGTGATGGGACTGTTGCGCAAATAAGATTATGATGTTTTTTTGTTCTATTCATCTCTCATATTATTTTATTATATTGCTTTGAATACGATAATTTTATTTACTGTTGGATCTTATTTTTTTTATGGCCTATGGCCTAACTATTTTTTATGTACTATCGAGGCAATTTCTTTTCTTCAGCTTAATCTTCTTTTCTCTAGAGCTGAACTCACTGAGATATTCTTTTTTTTTTTCACAAATGTAATATATTATATTATACCTTCATTTATATATCAAAATCAGTTCTCATGATCTTTATATTTGATAAATCTGTCTAATTCCTTGATGGTAGCATAACTCAAAGCCTTCAAATTAGCATCGACATTTTTGTCAATTTTTCTCTTAAAGATATCTGACTTCAAAACTTCCTTGAGGCTCTTTAAGATTCCACTGTAATTTTTATTGACAAAGTTTGGACCGTCATAAACAAAACTCTTATCACTGTAAATATCAAACACTGACGAAATGAGGTCAATGAGAATGCGAGGAGGTAAAATATCTAACATAGATGTTGGTTCTTTGGCGAATGGAGCTTCATCAGCAGCGGCTGCACTTTGGTAGACTGGGTTCAATACCTTGTTGAACAAATAGTCACCAATGATTCCATTTAAATTCACAAGTGGCAACTGTGCCAAAACTACCAATAATTGGAGGAACTCTTGGTAATACTGCCCAATCAACTCAACAAATTCTTTGTTTTCGGCAGAATTGGCATGATTCGACTTCTTTTTCTTTTTTGGCTGTGATTGTAAAAGTTGGATGTGATAATTGATGGTGGAAAATGAGTTACCATTGTTGATAAGCGCTTGGACAAAAGTGATCAAACTTTGTTCTTGTTGTTCATTGTTGGCGGTGGTGGTCTGTAATATCTTGACTGAGGCATTAAGGAAGCCAAAAGTCTTGATCTGGGTGTGTAGATTGTAAATCACTGTACCATCAACAGTGTTAGATCCATTGAAACTCTTAAGGGCTCTGAAGAATGGTGAGGTCGCTTGATTGGTGATAAAGGAAGACCAGTACTTCTCGGCTTGGTCTTTCCATATCGAGGGAAGATCGGTAGTCGATAGGGATCCAAATAAGATCGCCAAGTTTATAAAACAGTCCAAAGCGTGTAATTCAAATTTGTAATTGTAATTCACAAGACATTGGTACAAAAACTCAAAGAATTCGGCGTCAAGAAAAGAATTGATGAGTTTGTTGTTGTTAAAGTATTCAATGATTTGGGAGTCATTGTCGGATGAAGATTCAATCAATTGTTCCAATGCCGGGTTTGTTCCAGCAAATTCAACGATCGTGGCGATTAAATCAAGAGAAATCTCCATGGCTTGGATTTCGTCATTCGCCTTTGATTTTTCATTGTGCTTTGCCATAAATTCTGGCGAATCGACATTAGCGTAATCTGCAGGATTCAATTGCGTTGCTGCCAACATGACATCCAAGGTTTTTGAAGATTGTTTCAAATAACCCAGTAAATTCTGATAAATTTCAATGAATATCTGGTCTCTTTTCGCTTCAAAATCTTTAACGACTTGATCTTGATCATCATTGGCACTGGCTCCTGCAAGGGCCAATTGGACCCCTGCCACTTCAAAAACTTGGAATTTGATGTTTTCAATATAGATTCTGGTGACACTATTGATCTTAGTATCGTCGATCATCGCTCCAAACTCAATTAATTTCTGCAAAGAAAAGCCATAGTTAAAAATCAAACGTTCAATGAAATCCCCAGATTCCGAACTGAAATCATAAATCAAATCTAAAAGAGTATTGAACAATCTAAGCGACACTTTCAAGTTTTTATTTTCATCGTCAATGATCAAGCACCATTTGAGCAAATTCACTGCGAATTCCGCAATGGAGTTCATCTTTTCATTATCAGCGTTGTTGGTCAAAATCTCATCAAGAATACTTTCTGATCCATTAATTAACGCAATGATCAAACCAAAGATATTTTCTGTCAATTCAAACAATAAAACTTTTTGACTATTATTAAAACTTGTCATGTTCATAGAAAACTCATTGAAGGAGTTCTTCAAGTTGTTCAAATTCATATCAATGTACTTCCAAATTCTTCTCTTCTTCCATAAATGGGTAGACATGGCATACCCGTCCTCGAATACGATGATCTTGAGTAATTCTAACGTCAGGTTCACAATGTCGAGGTTCTTGCTGTTTAGGAAACATACTTGAAGTTCGCCATCTTTGGCATTATCATTATTATAATTTTTAGATGTAGATGTAGATTGACCAAGAGGATCATTGGAAAACAATAATCCCAAAATATTCTGTTTGAAAAACTCTTCTCTCAAAGATGGGTCATTACACATCACGACAATGGAGTTCAAGGCAATAATTTTATCATTAGGAGAGGCTATAGTAGAATTTAATTGGCTAATTAGTTTGTGAACCGTACTATAATGCTTTGATTCCTTTGGTAGTTGGTTATTAGTGGTTGAATCATTTGATTGTCCAACAGTAGGGAACGGGCTACCGCCACTTAATATTTTGGAAATTCTTGATTTCTTTTTGCTTTTCCCCATTAGTAATATATAATGTGTGAATAGTCAATTTTTAATTAAAAACCAGATTTTACCAAACTTCTGGGCTCGAATATTTGATCTAACTGTAGAATTTTTCAAAAAAAAAATCTTTACTCCTCTTCTTTTACCCGGTCGATAGTCATCGGGATTACGTAAAGTATTAGGGTATCGCACTATTGGATTTTCCGATGCGGAAGCATCCCGACCTGGTTGATTATATCTGTCATAACGCCATATACACTACACTATATGTATGAGGGACTGTATAGTCGGTGTTATCCGATTTATTATATTACCTTCCGGCAAGATACTTGTTTTTATATACTTGTACTATAAATTTATATCCCTTTATCACATTCATGTAATGATTGAATCACCATAATCATTTCATGAATAGTAGTATTTAATTATAAGTCCCCATTATAATATTTCTTTTCCAATTTACCAAAAACTTTCTGGTGGTGCCAACACTTTCCCATCACTTGTCCAAATATTGTTGTTTCGGGATTCACGATAAATCCCGGACGTGAGAATGTGGTTAGCGAGAGGGTAACACATATAAAAGAGGAATTTAAGTTTGTGGGGGGTACTGCAATAGGTAGGTAGGTACTCCGGGGGATGATGGCCCAAACGTTTCTTTACTTGCTGTGCTGCTGGTGGGGGGTGCAGCAATATAAGCAAAAAAAAACTGATACATTGAAAAAGCTCTAATTGAAAACGCTAAGAAAAAAAGGCAGCAAGCTCCGAAAATAAAAATACTCAAGAAAAATCCTCGATCTCCTTCTTGACCAAGTTATAGTCCTCTTCATTCTTCAATTTGGTTAAATGTTCCTCACTGAATGGATCAACCTCGGTCGACTTGAACTTTCTTGCTGGAACCTTATGTTCGAATAACATGTCCAATTCCACAAAAGTACGGCCTTTGGTTTCCGGCAATCTAAACCAGGCCCAAATCATGCCAAGAAAACATGAGCCGGCCCAAAAAAACCCAGTTTTACTACTCCAGTCCCAACTTTGTGGATTCAACATATATGGAGTGACGATGGCATTGAAAATACCCCCGATATTGTAAATGTTTCTGGAAATAATCACGGTTTTGATTCTCAATCTGGTGGATGCCATCTCAGAAACAATAGCGTAACAAACCGGGCCCAAAGTCATGTCATAAACAAAACATGCAATGATAAGCAATGACCCAACGGCCCATTTTGGCCCATCCAAATGCTTTGGTGCTAATCCCAAACAACCAGTAACAAACATGAGAATAAACATTGTCGCCAACCCACCGAAATAGATTTCAAATCTCCCAGTAAATTTAGAAAGGAACCAGCTGCAAAGACATCCGGCAATACCAAGGGCGTACATGATAATGGTGAAATCAAAGGAATAATCAGTACTCAACCCGGCTTGTTGGAAGAAATATGTAGAGTAAACCATCAAAGCATTACCACATTCATTTTGGAATAACCAGGCAACAACGGTGATTTCTGTTCTTCTCAAATCTACCCCTTTGAAACAATCTAAGTACGAAGTCCCTTCATTTTTTTCCTTTTCCAAATCATTGGTCAATTTCATGAACTTGATCATGTTTTCAGAGGTGATGTTGATATCTGGTTGATCCTCATGTTGGGTCAATAATCTCTTGATTGAGTTTTTTGCTTGAGCGTATTTGCCCTTTTTAACTAACCACCATGGTGATTCTGGAGCAAAAAGGATCCCAATGAAAATTGGCACCGGCCATATCCATTGAATGGCATAAGGAACTTTATAAGCCCAATCAGTAGAGTCATTGGCCTTCGCTCGCAATACTCCAGAAGCAACTAATTGACCAAACACCCAGCAGATGTTGATGTAAGTGGTCAAGTAATAACGTAGAGCCAAAGGACAAACATCAGAAGCATAATTCACGGCCATTGTCTGGAAGCAACCAAAACAGATACCAATAAGGATTTCACCAACCGCCAACACCGCCAAAGTTGGAGCAAAAAATAAAATGAAAAGGAATCCAGTGACAAAAACCAAGAAAGTGCCCATGGTTTTCTTATAACCCAAATTATCAGCAAACCAACCAGCAAATTGTAAACCAATAATCTCACCACAGTTGACACACATAGTGAGACCAGTCTGCCATTTTGAAGGAACTTCTCTAGTACCATCAGAACCAAGAACACCAAACTTATCTTTGAAAGCCGGTAAAGCGTAGAAGTTGGAAAGCAACGCCAAATCATATCCTTCCATGATCAACGATGAAGAAACAATCACCGACCACATGATGGCTTTTGGGTATAATTTCAACCCGGTACTGAGGCTCATGATTTTTTCATCATCGTTTATGTCTCTAGCATCGTTTGAAGCCAACCCAATGTAGTTAGCAATAAAGTCATTATTGCCAGCGTCATCTTTGGATTTTGGAGCAGCAGTAGAAGCTTCGACATGTTGGATGTCGTTTTTTATATCAAGAGGATCTTCCATTACGATATGAAGTATATCTCCTTGGATGTATATTCAAGATTTTTTTAAAGAATGAAAAAGAACCAAAAAGAAAAGAAAAAAATCGATGAATTATGATCTTTACCGTCGATGATATTTATAAGATAATTTATAAAAATGAGGGTGTTCTGCTAACAAGCAGTGTACATTCTCCCGCATGGTGAGACGTGGGGCTACATCATAGTCTGGGGAAAAAAAAATTCCTCCACCAAAAAAGAAAAAAAAAGAGGCCGAAAAAAAAAAATTGGCGATGATATGATAATGACCATATCAGCCCCACCATCATCAACTTACTGTGCAGTTTAAACAAAATATGTCTAGAGTTAGAGGCTTTGATTTAGTTACCCTTGCAATGTGTATAGGTGTAGGGATCTATACTGGTATGTGATATATTATATTACGCTTGCCACCACACTCTTTCATAGGATCAATTAATAAATAATAGTCACTAACATGTATCTGTTTTAGGCAATAAGTTCTTCACCCCATTAGTGGTGTAAGTGTATCCTTCTGGTTATTTTAGCCTCCCCGCAAATGGCTTAGGCTTTGTCCTACTATTGTTGCGAAATAGATTATTGCTTCATGCATTATGGTTTATTCTCCCCCACAATATTCTTAGCAGGAGATGACATATATATTATGTCACATCAACAAGTATCGAACTTTTTCCACAATAGAGAGAATTATCTGTTACTAACAATGGACCTAGAGATCAATTACAGAAAGATGGTAACTTGAGAAGCGATATTCCAGTTCCTGAATTTGATGCTGATGGTAACAGAAAAGATGTTCAAAGAGAATTAGAATCATTGAAAGAAAAACTTCAAGAAACTAAAAGCCAATAACTGATATTGATTTCCTGGAGAAAATAATAATAACAAAAACCATCAACGTCCAGGCGCTCTTTCCATAGACTACGAAATCCCCTTTTACGTGTGTAAATAGATCAATAACTATAACAAAAATCCAAATCGTATTAATATATTAAAGTCTAGGGCAAGCAAGTAGAACAGTCTAGCAAACGTAAAACAGAAAGAAAACAAGTTTATCAACAACAAAAACAACAGAAAAGGAAGAGCTGAGAAATAAAAATAACAAATAACTTTGAGTAATCTAAAAAAAAGAAACGAAATGAAATGAAAAATTATAATGGTATCAAGCACTGTCTCAAAAAAATAAAATAAAGAGAAGCTTAGAAAAGAAACAACAGATCATAAGCAAGAACTATAATATAAGAGGGTATGAAGAAGAAGGGAAAAAAAAATATTTGATGGCATTCCATCCTTTAAGAAAGAGTTTAATATCAACTGATAGAATTTGAAACCCTATGTCTATTTTTAACGTTAGTTTGGTTTTTAGTATTTGGAGTAAGACCAAATGACTTCAAATCGTGGGAGCGGCCATTACTATTCAATGAAAGGGTTTTGAATTGAGGTTTGGTAGTTGTGTAAAACAGGTTTTCTAAATGAAGAGAAGAGCGCCTTGAAGTTCGAGGCTTTCCTAAAGTGAATCCATTCGAAAAAGTATAAGATACAGGAGATGATGAGGATAATGATGTTGGGGAAGATTCTGCAGAAGTATCTCCTTCAGAATCTTTGAAAATCGTCAATTTCTTAGGGATTTGAAGTGAAAGCTGTGGAGGCTTTGCAGTATTGTTATTGTTAAACTGATTCGAATAAGAGTCTCCAGCACTACTCGGTCTAGGAAGTGAGCATGATTTCAAAGTCTTAGAAATGCAAAAGCGTTTGATTTGCTGCACTTCTTTATCCATCTTACTGGTCAAACCGTTAAGATCAGAACCATTCATGGCAAAAATCTCATCATTTGTTTTTCCAGGGTTCAAAGAGTCCATCAATCTCTGTAACTGAAATTCTTCCTCATGATTATCATCCAATGAAAAGGTGGCGTCTCCGTCTCTATCATTGTCATCCACCACACCACCTTTTAAAAACGAAGTTAATTGCCCCGAAAATTTCTCATTTTGGCCAAAAAACGTCAAGTCATTCAAATTGATTTGAATGGAGCTTGCACGAGTTGCAATAGAGTCAATGGTCGACATTGTTTCAGATATATCGCTTTGTTGCAGCGCAGGAGAAAGCCGGCAATTACTATTTTCATCGATCAGAGAAATATCTGATGGTGAAACAACGGGATGATCGTTAATGAAAATATCTTTGGTTTGGAAATCATTAAGCAGGACAGACCTTTCACAATCATCATGATTAGTTGCATGGTTAACCAAGAATTGTAGATTCAAAGCACTATTATCATTTCCATACTTCAACACTGTGATAAATTCATCCTTTAGTAGCAACTGATCCTTCAAAGACTTAATTTCTAAGTATGAAATTTCTAATTCATTTTTAACTCTGAGATTCTCATCAAGAATTCGTCTTAAAAGCTTTTTGAAACGTGAATTTTTGTCACGGAGCTCATTAAGCATGATAAAATTCTTTTCCTCAACAGAAACCATCTGAATTAACTTGTTAAGAAACATCTTTTGCTCATTGTACTTTGGCACAATTTTTTGGACAACAGTTACAAGTGTAATAAAATCTTGACTAAATTTATCAATAAATGGTTCCAAGTTATTAAAAAAGTCTCGGTGTTGGGTAAGCTCTTCCTTCATTGCTTTAACATTGCTTTCTTTAATCTTCAAACAAAGTTGACTTTCAGACAACTTTACAATATATTGACTTATAGTGGATGACATTCTAATAATTTTTTGGTTCAATTCTTGATTTTCCTTAGCATCTTCGTTGAGCGCCACTTGAGGGTTGATATTGGTATTGGTATCTTGCAAGTTTTCAATCTCTTTTTTCAATCGGATGATTTCGTCTTGTTTTGAGATCAAACTGTTGTCAAGTTCCTTTCTCATCTTCTTTTGGGTATTGGTTGTGCTTTCATTCAATTTTCTCAAAGACTCAATTACCTTTAAGTGATCCTCATGTTGTATATTTAAATCATGATTAACTTCTTCCATCATCTTCACTTCCTCAATTAATTCTGAAATTTTCTTGGTCAAGACCTCTTGTTGTTGTTTGGACTCAGCTCTTTCATTTCTCACCCTTTGATTATCTTCCGTTAATCTCGCAACCTTAAATTCTAATTTAGATACCTCTTCTTTGAATGAGTCGTTTGAAGATTGAAGTTCAGAAAGCTTATTGAGAAAACTCAAATAATCAGTCATTTTGTCCTCGATTTCTTTTTGTAAGTTCTCATTTGATTCAGTAAGCGTTGCGACCAAGGCCGATTTATGCTGTAGCTCCTCTTCCTTTATACGCACATAATTTTGATATGCGAGCTTGTCATCATTGATTGTTAATTGATGCTTCAACAAATGTACCTTTTCATACAATTGGTTCATAGATCTAAGATGATCAGTGTTGGTTTGTCTGGCTAGTTGAAGATCTTTCCTTAGATTTTTATTTTCAAGAAGAGAATTTTGGAGTTTGACTTTGAGTCTACTATTGGTAGTCAGGTAGTTGACATTTTTTCCCTTTATTTTGGTGATTTTCGCCTTGCTGCGATCAATATCTTTTCTAAGATTTTGATTCTCATCGGTGACCATTTTATTTTCTTTCTTCAAAGACTCATGAACATCGTGAAGTTTGGCAATCATTGCCATCAAATCCTTGTTCTCCTCGTGAAGATCAACTATTTGCTGGTGTTGAATTCTATTATCCGTGTTACGTTTTCTAAGCTCCTCATCAATTTTAAACCGTTCTTCATCCTCATCAATTTTGTGTTCTTGTTCTTCAATCACCTCTTCTACAAGAGTGTCCAGGGTATCACTGTAAATGGAAGCATCAGCTTCTTCTTTGACATCGTCATCATGGTTATTATTTTCATACCGTTGACTTTGAGATGCCCAACTCACAATTATTAGCATATTAACTATGTATTCCCATACTAATAAAATACCACTCCATGAGTTCCAATGCATTCTAAATACCGCCACACGAGCTATTGTTGATACTATTAGTATCTCTATAATCTGCTTTTGGCTCATCTCCGGAAGATATCCCTTTAGTAAGGCGATAGTTTGATGGAATGCCTTAATCATTAGGGAATAGAGTCTTTATTTTGGTAGGCTTCCTTCTTTATTTGTATTAGTTATATTTCTTCCTCTCTTACCAGGAATAACATGAATAACAAAAATCTATCTGAATTGATTATTGGTCGGTGTTTTCAGATGGTAATTTAGGGATAATCTGAGTATAGGCGTTTCCACATATATGGGTTAAGAGAAAAAAAAAAATGTTGGCACCCATGTTTGTTTTGTATACTGTTTTCCCAAAAAAAAAAAAATTAAAAATGGTAAACAAATCGCTGTTTACGTAAACACCCACACATTAGAGACGCACACAACAACGAAAGTCCGTCGCAGTGCGCGGATGCACAAAGGGGATTTCCTTATGCTGTACTATAAGAGTACTGAATATAGATAACCCAAGATTATTTGTGTATTTGGTAATAAACAAAGAAAAAGAAGGAGAAAAAATAAAACAAGGGATATTCGTACAGGATAACTAAACAATAGTGGTTAATTTAGCAGACAATTCAATTTGGGTCTTGATCGAGCTGACCAAGTACTCAATCATCAAAGTATCTTGGATGTAATTGTTGAAGTTGGAGTTGAAGCCTTCGTAGTTAGAGCTGAACAACAACAAGTTGGAGATCAAGAATTTTCCAATCTTGTCAACCTTGCCATCAACTTCAATTTCGCCAGCCAAAATTTTCTCCACGTATGTAATGTTAGCATCCAACAATTTATTAACCTTGGCCAAATTCTGTTCAACTTGAACTAAGTCATTATAGGATTTGTGCAAATCAATCAAATTTGCTTCCCCAGAGTTCATTGACTGGTTAAGAGCCAAAGATTCTGCCGAGGTGTAAGTGATTTCGTATGGTATTTGGGTGAATAAGCTATTTGAGCCAGATTCGGCATTTCCAGAGCCTACTGAAGTGGAAACAAATGTGTTCACTATTGGGATAATGGCATTATTGTCTTGGTCTCTAGATTGTAATGTTAAATGAACCGCAGCATGTGGGAAAGTACCATCCGCAGAGTTAAAAAAGTCGTGGACCAAAGAAGTAACAGTATCTAAGCTATTAGAAGTTTGGAACCACCCAATGATCTGGTTCTTTGGGTTAGATCTTCTGTAAAGTTGGAATAAGCTCTTGTGGTTGTGTTCGTCTATGGTAACTTCATCATCTTTTTCTTCGTGAGGAATGATATAGCTGTCGTGGATTTCGAGTTCTGATCCGTCGTCTGATCTGGTACCCAAGAGAGCACCGATAGTTCTGATATTGTCTTCGGATCTCAAAGAAGATTCAAGAATAGACAAAAGAGCCGGTGATTGGATCTTGACAGTAAGTGGATTAACGGAGAAGGCAGATACACTTGCATTGGCAATTGGTGTTGCTATGTTTGGTCTCACCAAGTTCAATATTTCTTCAGACATTGTGTAATGTTATTGTGTTTGATTGTGTTGTCTTTTTGTGTTTTTTTTTTGGTACTAGTTCTTTCCTTTATTTCAATTTTCCCCTGGAATTACTTGAATACTGTATATATCAATACCTGCTGACGATCTAACAATACAAATCTTCTTCGAAGAAAGCAAAATAATACCTATCGGTTGACTACTCATCCTTACAGTGATTTGTTTGAAATATAAAAAAAATTTTCCAGGTGCTTCATTCATGTGTTACCCGGATCTTGTCTCCTGTAGTGTGGCGGTTAGTTATTCCTCCAACATGAAATATGACATGTATCGCTCGTTTTTGTACTTTTTCATTATTATTATTATTATAAGTAGTATTATTATTATTGTTGTTATTGTTGATTTCATTTTATTTTTCTAAAAGGCGTCGGATTGAGAATGATTCTGAAAAAAAGATAAGAAAAGAAAAAAAAAAACCTAATCTAAATTTTCTTTGCTAGACAAAGTAGATTTCTTAATATCTTGATCCTCAATTAACTGCTTTTCTGGATATATTTGTTCCTCAAGAGATTCTTTATCTGGATATGCTTTATGGAAGTTTTCTCTGACGAAATCAGGTATTTCTTCCTTTTCACTATTATAGAGATAAATTCCATTCTCTAGTGCCTCTCTACGCTCATCACGTTTATAAAGAAGGTAGGCAAAACTAAAGCAGATAACGAATCCCATGGAAAAACCAGCACACATCAGAAACCCTCGATGGAAGCGAGGACTTTGGACGGTAGGAAATTGAATGTAACTCATCCAGGCAGTAGACTGGAGCCCAATTATATATTGAATCATCCAGGCAATTGCCCTAACATTATTATCACGACGAAAGAAATCACTAATTAAAGTGTTGAATACTGAAGATTGAGACCAAGACCAGTAAGCAAACATGAACCCAACCCATTTAGCCAGTTCCTTGACATCCCATATTGCAAGAATCACATTCCCTATGAAATTCATGAGAAATGAAAAGATCGTAAACCCGAATCTTTTGTGAGTGAAGTCGGCTCCAAAACTTACTAAATACACGTAAAAAATCCCAACTGCTGGGGGTACAGCACCTAAATTATCAATCTTTGAAATCGAGTATCTGTTTAAGGACTTAAGCCATAAAAGAAATGACCCAGAAGATGCACTGTTGGAATTGAATCCTTGGATTTGAATTATTGATAATAAATAAACATGCCAGGTACCAAGAGCTTTCTTCCAGTCTTCCTTGTTGAAAAAAGATTTTGTAGAAGTTGAAATATCATTGCCGTTATCATGCATGCGTTTTCTAGCGAGTAAGATCTCCTCGTCGGTGAGCCATATAGAATAACAGGAGAATGGGGTCCCGGGAATCATAAGAAATCCAACAAGAGCAATTGCCACGGAAATAATTCCATCAATCAAAAAACACCATCTCCAACCACTCATACCATTGTATCCATTAAGGGTATCATATACAGAGCCTTGTATGAGACCAGCAGTTAATACTCCTAAGAACTGGCCTGAAAAGAAAAGAGCACCACGTCTAGATATTTCTGTAGGTTTATACCAACTGGCCAATACATAATGGATTGAAGGATAATAAGCTGCTTCAAAAGCCCCAACAAAGAATCTTAGAGCTTGTAATTGAGAAAGGTTCTTTACTGAAAACAAAAAAATGGTGAATATTGACCAACCCATTTCACTAATAAGCAATACATAGTTGATAGGCAATCTTGGAAGAATATACATCATTGGAAGTTCGAAAATGATGTTACCAACAGTAAAGCAAACTTGAGTTTTTATTAAATCATTGCCTTTCATATTCAAATCCTCCTTCATTCTAATAGAATAATGTCAGTATACTTCCGAAAGGTTGGTTATAGTATTGAAAAACAATTCACATACCCAGAAACGTAGGAGTTATTAAGATTAGCTGAGTCCAAATATTTATTCCAATAGGCCAAGAAGGAATAAAAGGCAATCAAAAAATCTAACTTAAGGATAAGCTTCTTTTCTTGGGGGGTTGCCCCTGGTTCAAACCATTGGTACCATTTCCGTTGGTTTGTCAATTGTGTTGAATCACGATACTCGAATTCATCAAAGAATTTCCACCAAGGTCTCTTGGCTTCATCTCTAAACTCCTTGATTTTGTACGATTTGCCTTCAGTAGTAGTTAAAACTGGGTATACATCACTATTTCGGGACATAGAGTCATGGTCTTTGTCATTTTTGTATTCATTAGTATCAACAATATGTCTCTTGTGAGGGATATACCAAGGAATTGCCATGCTAGACAGAATTTATTGTATGATATATGAAAAAAAAAAAAAATTGAACATGAAACACCAAATCCATAGAGACGTATATTATTATATTTATATTCATAGCATGAATAATATTATCTTATATCATTCTGACTTTGTTGATCGCTGGTGCCACAGTTTCACCATAACTAAAAAAAAAAAAAAAAAAAGATTATACATCCAAAGATTATTGTATTATTGTTTAACAATAATCTTTTTGGATACTGAGTACTTTTAATATATATACTGATAGGTCGAAGAAAAAAAAAATAATCCAAAGAACCATCTGGTAAACAATAGATATTTCTGACACAGTTCCAAAGCCTTGAATTTGCGCAAGATTTCCCCCCCCAACACACAATTTTTAGACTATAAAATCTGATTGCCTAATTTACGCTCCTGGTGATGAATCGCTTTTTTTTCCCAACCTCGGATCTTTGGCAACAAAAAAAAAAAAAAACTGTAGAGAAAAGGTAAAACCAAAATGACTTCTGTTGCCTCTACTTGGGACTCTTTTGCTAGAATTTTATATATTCTTAGTCATATTCCTATTGTAATGGGCTCTCTATCTCTCAACAGTGATCATGAAAAGTGCCACATAGAAGTAAAAAAAAAAGTTCCAATATTAAAAGTCTATAGTATAATAAAAATATAATATAAAAGTAAATAAGAGCACAACAAGTTGAAAAAAAAAAATTACATTCACACAGTCTTCATCTTTTTGTCAGCCAAATCTTTCAAGCACATCATCTCCTTTTTAAAACTTTCATGATGACTTTTAGCATTTTGCAAAAATTCATTGTAATTCTGAACATGATTACTCAATACTTTGCTCATCTTAATATCTAAGACCCTAATATAACGATACAAGAAATAATTATTTTCATCCAAAGGATACTTAAGCGGACTCTTCTCACTAATCCAAAACATTTTCTCATTTTCAGGCAACTCATTTTCGGAATTTGCAATAGTGCCCACCATTCTTTTCAAATGCATCCACTCTTTATATGTGTGAATTGTAGGTCTATCCAGGCCTGATGTTGTTTGGTTTTCAAGTAACATCTCAATTGCACCCAAAACTTCTACCAAATCGAGAATATCCCGCTGATTTTTCAAAATTGATTTCAAAATCCTCATGTTATTCTTGGATGAGTCGGAAATGTTATCTATGAGCACCTTCAGCAAATGAGAATCCACCCCAAGCTTATCAAACCCTTCTTCAAGTCTGTCAAATGTTTCTTCCTCGTCTACAATCGAATTTGAAGTCATCTGAATTTCCTGAGTCACCACACTTTTCAACTGGTCATTGATGTTGGCAAGTTGATCAAGTGCTGAATCTTTCTCATCTTTTAATTTGGCAGTGGCTATGCTTGAATGAGAAAAATTAGAGCGCGTACATCCAATATCAGACTCTAAATCATTGATGGTTTCTCCGTGTTTCCTAAACGAAACAATTTTGCCATAATCGACATTGAAAAGTATAAATTCCATAAACTTATCCGAATAATCCACACAAATGATAAATAAAGTATCCCCAATATTAGAAATCAAAATGGTATTCAATGGGATGGCTCCAAGTGCCCACACTACAAAAAATGATTTACCAAATGCAGAAGTCGGTGAAGGAGTACCATAACCAAGGGTGAGCAAACAAAGTAAGCAGAAATAGACAGAATCGAAATATGACCAGCCTTCCATTTCCTTGAATGCTAACGCACCAACAAGCCAAAAACAGATGAAAACCCCCAGAACCACAAACAATGAAAGAAAACGCTGGAAATTATGTGATTTTCTTCGAATTAGCTCCATAAGTTTAAACATATCTTCATCGGTGAAATTTTCTTCATCGAATTTAATCTTATGATTGTTGGAATGATGGTGAAGATCATGATGCAATATATCATGATGCAATCTGTTACTGTTATTTATATTTTCCGGATCACCATTATATTCAATGACTTCATTTTCATCAAGATGTTTTTTTTTGCTTTTAGGTTTTTTCTGATGATAATTGACTCTATGAAGATTGCCTAAATCTTCATCATTTGTTTCTGCACCTGTTTTGTAGCTTTCATTTGGATTCTTAATTTTCAAAGATGAGCCAGAATTATGAATCATTGTATTATATCCAGCCTCTTCACTTTTGTGATCATGATTTACTTGTTCTTCTTCCCTTTCATCGTAGTCACCATCTTCATCATAATCATTATCATCATCATCATCATCATCATCTTCTTCTTCTTCTTCTTCTTCTTCGTCACCTTCTTCGTGCTCATCATTGTCTTCTCTTTCATCTTTGTGTTCACAGTCTTTATCACCTTCATTATTTTCTTCTTCTTCTTCTTCTTCTTCTTCTTCTTCTTCTTCTTCTTCTTCTTCTTCTTCTTCTTCTTCTTCTTCTTCTTCTTCTTCTTCTTCTTCTTCTTTACTTGCTTCGCCTCCTAATTTTTGTTCTAATGGAAGCACCTCTTGCTTGCTTTGCAATTGTTGCTCATATTTCTTTTGAATTATTTTACAATATCTTTCATACCATTTTCTCCTGCGTTTCTCAACCTGACTCCAAAACACTATAGGATCATTATTACCAAAAACCATTGATCTAACGGTAGAAACAACCAACCCCAATATTAAAAGCCCGAAAAATGCATAAATCATCAAAAAAGCTTTCGCCCCAACGCTTTCCGGAACAATATCCCCTAGACCGACAGTAGTGACACTAACCACACAAAAGTAAAGTGCAGTCCCATATGTGATATCCATGAGTCTAGTGAAAATTCCTGAACCTGCCGATAAATAAATCGCGAATATCACCACATAGAAAATCAAACCCCGCTGTTGAGTACTAAGATTGAATTCATCATTATATTTCTTGAGAAGATACCCAGAGAAATTGCATAAGAGAAAAAAAGAGTTAGTAAAATAAAGGAACGCAGTGAGAACTGCATAGTAAAAACCTTCGGTTTGGTGTACTTTCCCATCAGAGTAGGCAGGGCTCCGAAGATAAACTTTTTCGGCAATGATAATGGCAACTAAGAGCATCGAAGCAACGAACCATCCAATAATGGAAATTATTTGCGCGGCCATATAATTCAAATTTTTTGAAAAATTCATAATTAACGAAAGATCAGATATCGTTCCAAGAGCAATACTTAATGAATTAACAACGATGATCCAAGCAGGGTCATTAATATAATTTCCATTGTTATCTACTCTCCATTTATTAACTAACGCAGCAATAGAAATCATGTTAGCCAATGGTCCAATACACGAGGCAAATAATGGGAAGTATGAAGATAATGTGAACCAAAACACAAAATATCTATCTGTGGGCTTAACATTCAAGGATAAAGCCATATCTTTATTGACTCTTAAAATTCTATCCGGAATATGGAAAGCATTAGCATATTCACTTTGCCTGGGCATATTTCCATCAATAGAGCTTTGCAAGTTGATCCCACCATTTTTAATATGATTGTCATCATTATCGGGATTTCCTGTCACATTTTTGGGACTATTTGCGGTTGATGGAACATGTAAGGGAGAAGCTATGGCAGCCAAGACTGATGACCCATCGGTCGTTGATTTTTTGAGCCGATCAGCGATAATGTGCCTTTTAGTACTCTCAATAAACTCCAACTGACGGTTAATAATTTTTGTAATCTGGTTCAAGTGGTTCAAGTGTTCATGACTCGTAGTGAGACTCGAAGTGTCTATGAAATTGTTTCTTTTGTTGATGTTATTGTCGCACAGGATGTCTGGCTTGATATAATCGGATAGCTTGTCATCGATTTTTTCAGGAGTTTTATTCTCCCGATCCATAATGTCCTCGGCCAACTTAATCCAAACGTTTGACAATTGCAACAAGACGAGTCGGCATTAGTTCGTTGAGTGCAAAGGGTCGCTAAATGTTTACTTTTGAATTCCAGGCACGTGCAGCTCATCGCTCTTCAGAATTGTAATGCTGTTTTGCAGAGTTATCCTGCTGCCCTGCGAGCATTAACGAAGGTATTAGAATTAACCACGAGAGATATTTTTGCAATAATTAAGTAGATATTTCGCTTCTTGAAAATAGTCTAAAAGAAAAAAGTTCAAAGAAGGTATGTGACAGTTTAGCCAAAATGTATTGATGCAGAATTTATGAAACCAACGGATATTGAAAGCCAAAGAGAGGTAATAACTAAAATCAAAGAAACAAAATCAAAAAAGTTCATCAAGTCATTTAAAGCAAAAAAAAAACAAACAAACAGATATATAAAAGTAGTAATAATAATAATAATAATAATAATAATAATAATAATAATAATAATAATAATAATAATAATAATAATAATAATAATAATAATAATAATAATAATAATAATAATAATAATAATAATAATAATAATAATCAGTAGACAAAAAAAAATCTAGATCTAGCAACTCTTTTCCTCTATAATATTATCCTGAAGATAATTGGAAATTGAGTGAAACCTGCGAAGAAAGCAAAGAAGAATATTAAACATTGTTCTTTTCTTCTATCTTTTTCTTATAAACTGCTTCGGCAGTGTCATAAATAAATAAATATTGGGTTCGTGATTGGACCAGCATCATCCGTTGCTGTCTCAAATTTTGAACAATCTCATTAATTGGATCGGGTTTAGAGTCAAAATCCTTTTCCCAAACATTCTCGGTAGTTGGAGTAACAAAAATATCACAACAATTCAATAAATAGTCTAAGGTCATGAAAGTACCAGTGCGTCCCACCCCGGCCGAGCAGTGGACATACACAGGGTTAGTGTTGAATTTTCCAAGACAATTCTCACCATTTATTTTCCAAACCTTATTGGAAATTTCATTAATCGTGGCATATCCATCAGGTTTTGAGAAATCACTCCACTGATGATAATAGAAATGATATACTTTCTTTGGTTTATAGCCACTAACTTCAAACGGACTTCCGTGTTTTCTGATTTTGGGCGCAAGCGTAAGTTCCGTCACGGTATAAGAATCAAAAGCCTCACTTTTTTTAAAACATAAGCTTAGTGAACACTTAAATCCTTCATCATATGGATTCTCGGAATCCAAAGAGATTTCATCATATAGCTTTTGGTCTGGCCAATATTGATAGCATTTTTCACGAGTCCCTTCTACCAATGGGGTCACCATGACAATAATGATCGGTTTGGAGTCATCGGCCGGGTCTGATTCATTATAACACATCTGCCAGAAATGAGGTACTGTAGTTTCGATTGGCCCTTGAGTGGCGATGTAATAACGCTTGAATTTGGAGATTTGAGGAATTGAAAGTTTAATGTGCGAAGCATTGATATAGTCCGAAAATTGCAGAGACATCCCCATCACTGGCAATTTAACCCGGTTCTTATCCCACGGTAATACGTTGGAGTATCGATTGCGCAATCCATTATCTTTGTGTACCCCATCACTCAAACTCCAAGGAGATTTGTTACCCAACACTACTCCTTCATGAATTCGTTGATCTTCAAGACCCTTGATAGTTTCAAAATTATCGGCGAGATCTTTGGTGGCTTGTTGTAAATACCATGGGATAACGGTGGAGATTTTCCCCTGAGGTTTTGGAGAGTCTGTCTCTAGCCAATTTTTGATGTTCTTTGTAGTTTCTTTGACGATATCTGGGGCATTCATCAATTTTGACCGGCCACTACCATCGTTAGTAGTATCATTGGCTAGTGACTTAGATGAGTCCAAAGTCTCCCCATCATCAGACTGTGAGAACAGGATGTTACTGAGTATGCGAGGTATAAGATGGGGCAGCTTCATAATAAGACAAATCACGACGATGTTTCAATAACCTCAAAAATAGAATGAGATAAAAAAAAATTAAAAAGAAAAAGAGGCCAAATGTTATATGGGTGTTTGAGACTTCCAGAAAAACTGTTGGAAGATCAATCTATACACGTGATAAGAGAGGCCAGTTATAAGCCGTCGAAAGGTGTAAACTGAATAGTTCAAATATGGATCCAGTTGTCGGCTTATTTTCCATATTTTAGGCGATTTCTAGATCATATGTGTATCTTTTCTCGTGATTTTCTTTTGACCAGCATTTTGTAATAAGATATTCCACGCATGAGCATTTAACCGTTAAGGATTATTACTACGTTGGAAGCTCGTATCAATCAAGAAATGCGGCGCAAATAACAAGGAAAAAAAAGGGGGTGATTTGATGTTATTGACTATATTTTTTTCATTTCTATTTCCAAATTATTAGCGGTATTTTTGCGATAATGATGGGATGATAATATTCTATTGTTATTAAGTTTTGAAGTGTTGATGTAGAAGTAATCCTGGAAGCCAAGGGACATGCATACAATATAACATAAGGTACAGATGTTTCGCTTCAATACCTTACTTGTTTAATGAGATTGCAAGATTTCTGTTTTAGAAAATACAGGTTGTTGTCTCAGGAAAACAAAGCTAAAAAAAAAACAAAAAAAAAACTACATAGATACTCTATGTATACAAAAAATAAATTAAGGTGTATAACCGTCCGAACGTTGAAATTACTGAAGCGCCTTTTCTTCAAGTGTGAAGGCAGTTATTTACAGAAGTCAGGAGGAAGAAGCAATGCCCTTATAAGAAGAAAAATCGTAGTGAAAAGCGCTTATTATCCCCTCAGAAAAAGCTTTTTAATGAGTGTATGTAATGATTTATTAATTGTTTTTTAGGCTCATCATGTCAATGGATAACACAACCCCGGATTAAGCGGAGGCGGTTTTTGTGATAATTAAGAACTGCAAACCTCCAGCCCACTGGGATAATTACATGCAACGGACACTTATATGTATTTCTGTATTATCCATAAAGAATTCTAATGTTTTTGAATAGTGAGCTCGTTAGCAACGAAAACTTCATATAAACAGGAAAACCTTCTTCAGCAGGTGGGGGGCCTCTGGTTATGTAATCGATTACATCAAAGAAGTTTCACGTGTCTCATCCCGTGACTTTTTTTTTTTCTCGTTGTGAGAAAAAGATTTTCTACGAATTTTCATAGAGAGAAAGGGTTGATTGCAGTTAGATGTATTTAACTTAATATCTAATCAATTACAAATTCAATAAAGATGGCTAACTTATCTGAAGAATCAAAGGTATGTGCTCACCGTCCATATGCTGCTTGTTCATATTTTTAAACATGTACTTTTCATCAAATACTAACGAAATGATTAGGAAAGAATTGTCAAACTCTTGGACACTTCTAAGACCATTGCTCACTACTGCTGGATTCCATTTGTCATCTACTTGGGCTGGAAAAACACTGATGCCAAGCCAAACTTGATTAACCTCTTATCTCCTTTCCCAGCCATGTAAATGGTTTAAATGATGGATTACCGGTGATGATATGACTATATGAATTATTACTATTTTTTCACGATTATTATTTTTTTGTTACTCACTTGGCTCTTTTTTTTTTGTTCTATTGGTTGGTAATACTGTGATTAATGTCAGGTGAATTAGTATAAAGAACGAAAACTAAGCTTAGTGGCAAGATGTTTCGTTTCAACTCTGTATATATGCGAATTTAATTCTTTATGTTTCTCATCATTGGGGTTTTTATCTTTGGGTTGAATTTCGTAGTTTATCATAGATGTTCGTGTAAAGCGTTTCAAATTAAGAATTTGTAAATAACAGGAATTAAATAACGGAAAATGGAGAGAGAGAGAGAGAGAGAGAGAGAGAGAGAGAGAGAGAGAGCACAGAGTAAATAGCAAATCGTCAATTTTTCTAAACACAAATGTAGGTGTCTTTGCAAATATATAATAATCATTTATTGTTGTTCACAACCATCAGTCGGAAGAGCGTTTTCCAAATCTTCCGGATTAAAATTCATTGGTGGCAGAATACCTGTGGATGCACCTGGCATATCATCCATTAATTCTGGTGGTGGTAGCCCACATTCGTGCAATTGTTCCAAGTTATCACTAATCAATTTTTGATATTCATCATTTTTATCGTCAAATTTTGGATCATCATAAATACTCAAGATTTTCTCAACGTGTTTTAACTGTGACTTGTAACGCTCCATATCGTCTTTGGAGACTTTTGGGTTAGTTTCGTTTTCTCCAATGTATTTAGGCAAGCCTATCGATAGCTTTGACATTGGATCGTACAATAACTCTTTAGATGTCAATTGCACAACCATATTGTTCAACAACTGCTCTAGACCTCCTTCGTCAGAAATTCCTTCTGAAGGATCGAATCCCAAACCACCCAAAGTTTCATCAAGATTCATATCCTTCATCAATTTGGCCAACAAATCCTCTTGATTGGAAAGCGATGGCTGCTGTTTATCCGCTTCTTCTTTCTTTATTGATTGATCAATTTTTGCATCTTGATCTTTCAATCTAGACATTGTTCCAGAGATCACTGAGCTGAAATCTTTTGGGATATCTTCCTTTTTGGTTGATTCTTCCTTATCATCAGCAGGCTGTTGTCCTCCTAAATCAAACGTCGAAGCTAATTGATTCATCAACTCATCTAAATGTTTTTTCGATTGTGGATCCTTATAGCTTTCCCCGAATAACGATGCCATTTGTGTCTCTATTTCCTTTTCGAGTTGCTGTTCAGTAAGCTCATCGTTGCCTTCCTGATCAGCATCATTTTTTGCAGGAGCTGATTCACCATCATGTTCGACACCTACAGTGTAAGGCTTGTCTAATATTTCGTCGGCAAAATCGTCTAAATAATCATCCAAATCGTCAAAATCGTCGTTATCTGCCATTGTCTTTGTCAGCGGTCACTGCTCGAGTAATCTACTGGTTCCACTGTACCAAAATATTCTGTCAAAAGAAAAATCGTTGTCTCTTACTTTTTGTGTTTGCACGTGACAGTGCGCGGTAATTGCTTTTTTTTTTCTTTTAATTATTTTAATTTTTGGCGATTTTTCTCGAATTAATTTTTTAGATCCAAGTTGATATATATTGTAGTGTATTATATTCAGAAATATATTTATATATATATATATATAAATTCATATTTATATTTATATAAAATTAGAACATACAACATTATATTGTTCAAGATTCATTCACACAAAATCACTCATTGACTACAGTTTACAATAATACAAAATGAGCAGCTTACGTTTGGCACGTCTCCAAGAAGAAAGGTAAGTGAGAAATATACCCTTCCTCCTGGGTGTTTATTGGAGTTCTTTTTTTATTCTTTTTTTTTTTTTGTGTGTGTTTGTGTTGGATATTCGCTAGTTATCATGAATGCCTGGCTCATAAACATTCAATAGATATTGGTACTAACATATGGGTGTAGAAAATCATGGCGTAAGGACCATCCGTTTGGATTCTTTGCTAAGCCAGCTAAAAACCCTGACGGATCAATGAATTTGCAATCTTGGACGGCTGGTATTCCAGGTAAACCAAATACTCTTTGGGCCGATGGGGTCTATCCTATTTCCATAACGTTTCCTGATGATTATCCTTCGAAACCTCCAAAGGTGAAGTTTCCTGCCAATTTCTACCATCCAAATGTGTATCCTTCGGGAACTATTTGTTTGAGTATTCTTAATGAAGAGCAAGATTGGAGACCTGCCATCACTTTAAAACAAATTGTATTGGGGATTCAAGAATTGTTGGGCTCCCCAAACCCTGATTCTCCTGCTCAGGAACCAGCTTGGAGAGCGTTTGGTAAAGATCGTGCCACTTATGATAAAAAGGTTAAGGAGCAAGCCCAGAAATACATAAAATAAACTAGGTGACAAATTGACTCAACATAAAAGAAAAAGGGCAAAAAAAAATTGTGCTTTTTTATCAAGAGAGGAAGAAGAAGGATCAGCTTGACCCATGTGGTCCAGGACGTTGTTGTTTTTTCTTATTTGCTCTACCTCAAATTTGGCTATATTATTCATCATTGTTTACCCCAAGGAAAGCGTCTTGATTTTAAGGATTTCACTTATTTATTTGTTAAAAGGTCCGAAGTGTCTACATCTGGAGGGCGTTAGGAGATTGCGGTTATTTATTTATTATTTAATTTTTTGCTCAGTGGTTGGTTGCATCCCGAAAATGACATTTATTGGTTATTTATGATATTGAAATTATTTCGAATGAGTCAATCTTCCTTTTTTTTTTTTAACCCTTAGTTTACTCTTTTCGTCCTTCTTTCTCATGATACTCTTGTTGAAACTCTCTTTTGTTGCTGTTGTTGCCTATATTTCTTACTATTATCTTCCTCATTTCTTCACTATGTCTTCTTCTTTGAGTTTCATCCTATTAGTTTGCCTTGCTTTTGCTTCATTTTTTTTTTTCACTTGTACTATAATTTATAAACTGATTTTTTCCTTTGTGTTCCCATACTTTCTGTGTGAATTTTTGTGTTGATACTTACCTACCCATCATTGCCAATCAAAAAAAAAAAAGAAGAAAAAAAAAAGGCTACATGGAGATCTATAGGCAGTAAATAATCTGGATTGGTTTCGAGTCCTTTAATGGGGGGGGGGGGGACGGTAAATTGTGTTAATATTACGATACCTAATATTATAATTCAGTAATCGATAAAAGAAAGTAAGAGCAAAAAGGGCCATAAACTAGTACCATCTTTATCCACCATCATTCCTAACAGTTGCAAATATATGACAATACTAATAGGTATAATATATAGATTATAAGATTTAATACAAATATATGTTTATTTTTAATCATATATTTTAAGATTGATCTATATTTAACTGTTAAAACGATTTTTGAAAAACTAAAATGCGGTAAAGATATAATATACTAGTATAGCACAAGAGGTAGAGCAAATAAAGAAGCAAAAATAAAAGGATAAAAAGAAGAAAACCAAATAATTAAAATTAATCCCCCTTAAACAAGTGTACAATTGGCAGAAAGAAAAGCAGATAAAAAAAAATAAAAAATAAAAAAAATTGAAAATAGTAATCGCAGCAAAGTCAATTCAAGCGATGAATTCTATGTTATTATTATTGTTGTTGTTATTATTGTGGCCGTTGTGGTTATTATTAGAGATGGCGGCAGCCAATCTTTGTTTTTTTTTTTTTGGAGTTTCCAATTCCAAATTTCTGAAAGAAATCAAATTCTTTTCGTCAAACATTTGTTCAGCGATAGATCTGATCATCAAGTAATCCGATTCATCAAAGGCGAAATTCTTGAATTTTGCGACAGAATTAGGATCCTGAAAGGCGTATCTTTGAATTTTATTCATCAAATTCAAAGTGAATTGAGAATCAAACACATGAGATTCAAATTGTTGCAAGTCATTGAGGTTGAATGGCGATAAATCGTTTGTAAGTAATTTTTGAGAATAATCATTACCAAACACGTTAGCAAAGGCTAATTCATTGACAGCCGCCTCATCGTTGCCATCACCGTATTCCATCATGTTGTGCAAATAATCCATGAAATCGACTTTCAAATCATCATTGACAATGTTATTGTTGGAAGATTGGGGACAATCGCTACCTCTGAGAACGATACCAACCGCCAAGTAGTTCAAGTTACGTTCAAGCTTGAATGAATTGATCAAGAAATCAAGTAAGCTCATCTCCTCTGAATAATTATCTTTGATGAGTCTCTCCAATTTATGATAGATAGTGTTAGGGGGCACAGTACTATTATTTTTCGATCCTTCAGCAGAAGTTGGCGAAGGGGCGGTAGTAGAAGATCTAACGGGGTCAGCTTGTTCGAATAAAACACAAGAGATAGCGTCGTTTTGGATAGCGAAACTGTCAATGATCCCACAACACAAGAAGTAATTCAATACCCGAACGTCAACCACTCTGTCAGCATTATACTGACCAACGGCACTAAAGTCTTCGATAATTCTTCTAATGATGGTGGTGTTGAAAGAATTCACCAAATCATTAAGTTGCAAGAAATTTCCCAAGCAATTACGCAAAGAATCAAATAAGAGATCCTTTTCCATAGTTCCATTAACTGTGTCATTGGCAACTTTGATGAACTTTTTAAATGATGTATTGATTCTCGAAAAATTATTCAGATAGTACTTGCCATCGCTTGACGATTTTGCCTCAAGATTGGCCAAACAAAGGTCATCATTTAAAATGATGTATGAATCAACGATTTGGATTAAATTGATGATCAAACTAACAAATAGGTTTATTGAAGATACCACGGGAACCAATACATGGCTGTTGTTAATAGGCAATGATTTATGATTTTCTCCACTCCCCATTTCGTTGGTGGAGTATGCGTAATCCATTGGGGATTTGATTTTATAAAAATCATGGAATTCGGTGATATTAAAATTCTTTGGATCTCTGATGTAACATTGCAAATCAGCAGCAACAATTTCCAAGTCATTTTTATTAGCTTCTTTAAACACTTGGATCAAATAGTTATTTCCGTTAGTTTGCTGATCACTGGCATTTTTCAAAAAAATATTGTAATCGTTGTTATGGAAAGTAAACTTCTCAATCAAGTATCCTTTGATTGGCTTCAATTTGAGAAAGCCTTCTTGAAATTTGTTGATATGGCCATTGAGATTATAATAACTGTTTTCTTCCAAAAACAATTTAGTTAACTTTGGCATAGCTGAGCCAGGGCTTGTTGCTGATATCAAAATGTTGATTCTTCTGACGTCGAGAATAATATAATCAATGATCTTATAAACTTGATCATCCACAACTTTATCTTTCAAAAGAATCGAAGATACTTGCAAATTTTCTTTGATCAACTTGTTAAAATCGAACATCACCAATACCAAGAATTGTGTTATTTGCGATAAGTTTTTCATCGACAATTTATGGAATTTTATGAGTGCATTGTCATTGAGTGATTGCTGTTGAAGATTGGAATTGATAAAGTCATTGGTATTTAGGAATATCTTGACCAATGGAAATAAAAACTTTAATTTTAAATGCTGTAAATCTGCTTGCTTGGTGCTATTATTAGGGAAGACTAATAAGTAGTAATCAATGAATTTATAAAGAACATGGATCAATTTCAAACAAGAATGATGAATCTCCAATAAATTCTGGAATGTTGAGACTTCATTAGGATGGTCACTTATTGACTCTGGAAGCAGTGAAGGTAAAGCGCCAATGACCCTTTCTAGTTTTGAGAAAGTTGCTGAAAATTCCCCAGGCATTTTATAACTAATTATATTGATTCAGAAATATTAAACCAATTACTAATAATAGGGGGATAGGTAGAATATATAGACAGGGAGGAGTATTAAAAAAAATGTGGAGTGTTTTTTTTTTGTTTTGTTTTTTTTTTATTCCTTGGTCTCCTGGCTGTTACTCTGTAGATATTTTTGGGTATTGTGGGTGGATGAGTAAATTAATGGGAGATGGAGGACCGATAGAAAATACTCTGAGAGATTAATTGGGATGTCTGACGGATAACGTGGGTATTTAAATCGAATATCACTAAAACGAAACGGCAAACTGAATTATTAATTAACGATATCTGATAGATGGGCGGCCAATAGATATACATATATATTTATATTTATGTGTGATATAAATTGTTTTGTAATATATGGGCCGGTGTTTTAGGACATTTTTTTTTTAGCGTCGATCAAAGTCGTATGATTGAGAAGAGAGTCGCCGCATGTTTTTTTTTCTTTTTCTGATTTTTGATGATTGGCGATGCAAAAACTAATTGCCGTTAGGAATTTTCTTTGTCAACGGGCAGACATTCTTTGGGGGGTGGGACGATGTTATGCGTCAACAGGCTGCCGGTCTGCCTGTCTCTTATGCACCTGCAATGTGTGCTTGTGTCGCAGTACCAAACCTTATTTTCCCAAGTCTTTTTTTTTTTCGGGTTGTCTGTTCATCGATTATGTAATTGATTACCAGATGTGTTTGCAGGGTAATCGCTTCTTCTTCTTTTTTTTTTTTTTTTTTTTTCTGTGATGAGAATTTTTTTTTTTTTTTGATGTTTTCCCTTCGAATCAGAGTTGTAGTAGAAATACCAATATTACTACTGCGGCTAACAATAATAATAATAATAATATCACAATGTCAGCAGACAACCAAGAAAAATCTCACGAAAAAATGGATATCGACAGCAATAATCCAGCACAAGATGAAGAGGTAGCTGTCGAAGAAGAAGAGGAAGATGACCAAGACGTTGAAAAAATCAAGATCTTGCCAGGAGCTTCGGAAGATGGTACAGCCGCCTCTTTCCAAATAATAGAAGAAGATCATACCTTGGGTAACGCATTGAAGCTGATGATCATGAAGAACCCAGAAGTGGAATTCTGTGGGTATTCGATTCCTCATCCTTCCGAGCCAAAACTCCACCTCAGAATCCAAACCTACGGTAACATCACTGCCGTTGAAGCCCTTCATAAGGGTTTGGATGATTTGGCCAGTTTGTGTACTGTTGTCGAAGAAAAATTCTCTCAATCGGTCGCCCTGAACAATTACAAGACCGTTATTTCATGAATTGCTATTGTTCAATCATTTCCATATCCCCCCCCCCCACTCTTTCTCCCCTCATATATTGTATTATTAGAACCTACCTTCATAAAAACGTTTCATCTTAGCCATAATTGCTATTGTTTATTGTTCTTATTGTGATTATCGATGTAGTTTATAATGTTTTATTGTAACCTTCCTGTCAAGGCTTCGTAACCCCATTGAAATTTAAATTCATACCCACACACACCAAAAGAGAAAAAGATAGAGAAATTATTCAATCAAAGAAAAATATATCTAGCCAATAAACTCGAGAATTATGAGCGATAAGCCGACTCTTAATGATATCCTCGAAAAAGATGATGTCGAAATTGCTGATATCGATGATTCGCAATTGAACAACAAAATTGACGATGATAATAATAACGTTGGCGAGGAAGATTCTGAAAAATTTTGTGTCGAATGTACTGACATGCCAAGCTCTTTGCACTGTATTAATTGCGATGACAATCTTTGTGATGTTTGTTATAAAGTAATCCATAATTCAGGGAAACGAAAGCAGCATGTGTCAGAAAAAATTGAAAACTCTTTGATCAACATTGACCAAGACATCAAGGATGAAACATTGAATCAACCAGTGGTGATGGATGAAGAAAAAGAAGAAAACGAATACACCACTGAAGATTTGGATAAATTATTGGCCATCAAAAATAAAAATAACGGCTCAGAGCAAAATATTAATCAAATGATTTTAAAAGAGATCAAAAAGCAATCACAGTACATTCCATTAAGATTGACTGCCGAAGAGCGTCAATTATTCAAATTATTGGATTCTGCATTGAATGTCTGTGATTACACCAACAAGATTGATATTTTCTCGTACACATCCAAGTCAAAAAGAATCATCACTCAACTTAAAGAAATTTGTTCCATCCTTTTAGGACTTGTGGTATCTAAAAACATGAAGATTGGATCGGAATTGATTGTCAATAAAAATTTTAAAGACAATGAAAAATGGTTCCAGAATGTCTTTGAAATTGGTAGAAGATACAAGATTATCAATCCGAATAGATTCGATAATTTTGGAAAATTGATTTATATGATTATGGACTCTCGATTGCCAGAAATCGAGTCGCATATGGAATTCGATTTGTATAAACCAATTAAAACATTAGATAGTTATTTGAAATCCAGACCAGAAGATGATGGCAAAGCTCTTGGGATTTTTGATGACGATTTGATACTCAATGCCACGGCAGAAATTATTTCTAAAGGCAAGCCACGGTCCCAAATTAATAGAGAAATCAAAATCAAGGAATTGTCGATTGAAAAACTTGCAAAGAAGTATTCGTCTGCTAAAGGGTTTTCCAAAGAAGAAATCAAACAAGTTTTGTATTCTGTCGGGGATTTCAATGCTTATATCAATTCCAATAGATCTTCTGTCAATAGAATGATTAAAAGATTGGAGTTTTTCAGAGATAAAAAATCGCATGCAAATTACTCTCTTAATATTAGGGTTGGGAGAGATGGTGCTCGTTTGACCCATGATCATGATAAGCAATACGAATATGTGCTACAGTCACTCAAATTATGGTCTGTCATTATGAAAGAAATGATTCATTTGTGGTCTTTGGCCGATGATGACTTGTTGAACAATTCCAATGTTTATAAATTAACAGAAACCGGTCAAGGATTGAATCGTGTGAAATCTTGTCCCACATTATATCGTCAGATGTTCAACATTGTCGAATTGGTGAAAAAGAAATCGGGATACTGGATAGGTTCTTCTTATATTCACTTAGGTGACTCGACAGTTCCTAATGCCCTATTTTTCCTTGACAAATACTTACAAGTTCCAAAGATTTTGAACCCAATCGACACTTGCTTATCACAAATTGAAGCTGACTTTCCAAAAGATGAATTCTTGATGAATTTGATTAGCGAGGAATTTGGATCGGTTGACGATTTGTTGAAACTCATTTGTTCTCATTTCTTTAAGAAAGCATTCAATGGTAGTGGAGCAAATGATTTCTTCTCCGCTGGGTCTTGTGTTGATGGAAGGTTGACCAGCACTTGGGAATGGGCCAATGATATCCACAAGTACGAATATTTCAAGTTCTTTTTATTATCTGGCTTCACAGGGTTTAATGGATAGCCTGTGTGAATCTGATATTATCTTGATAGACTACATACAAAAAGACTTTGAACAATTATACACTACATAAAGCTATATTGAAGGACTTTTAGTTGCTACCTTGACATTTGTATCAATTCCTCGTGCATCCTCACTTGATAAGTTGTAAATCAACCGTGGAATCTCAAAACTATCGGACAACGTTGTTCAGTAGTATATCGACTTCCATATATGGACGTGACAGGGTGATGTAATCAAAGTCACGTGTTCTATCACGTGAAAAATTCGATGCTGACAACTGCCGTTTTGAGACAGCCACGCAAAACTTTGCGTTGCACCTTTTCTTTTTCTGTAGTTGAGATCTCGATAATTATGAAAGGCAGGCCCGTCACCTGTCAAATTAGTGCGATTATTCAAGTGTGAAACCAATTTTCCGTTGAATGTCTCTTTTTTCGAACAAGAAAAGAAGAAAAAAAAAAACCTCATATTCCAATTATTGAAGAATGAAATGAAAAAAAAAAAAAAAAGAAGAAAACCCCATTCAAGTTTATTGTATGGGTTTCCGTGGAGAGGAAGGTTTCTTTGTGTCTGTAAAAGCTGACTCGGACGGCACCCAAAACTCAATATATCTAGTATTGTGAGACTCGTCTATGAGGTTGTAGTATTACAGCTCAATTTTGTTACCGGTAGATTAAATGTATAGATCGACGATTTGTTTCACCTTTTTTTTTTTGAACTAAGTTGCTGTACGATCTAACAATAAGGATTCGACCTATTGATAAATGACCTGATTATTTTCCAATGGGGTATTTTCTTGTAACACGGCACATTATCTATGGGTTTGCCATAAAACGTCTCGTTAAGACATAAAACAGCTACTCTTAGAAAGATCTACCGGGTAGTATTTATTTGAGGTTTAGAACGATTTACGTGCATAATATGAAGGCTATTTTCCTCGGGTTTATTTTAACTGGTGGTATATCATACGTTTGACATTTCACATATCTCAATCCGGTTTCGCACACCCTTGTAGTGTTTGGTTGGGGTGTATCAAACGGTTTCATTTTAAAGGAATATGTGAAGATGATAGTTAAAAGGATTAGTATTTCACTATTAATGCTATCACATGGCATTGTAAGGGTTATATATATTATTGTGGAAGCAACAGCAACCCATGCCTCGCTAAAGCTACAATGTAATTTATCTTGCTTGCTATTGTTTCGAGGTATCTAATTTAATTCTTGCGGTTAGGATTCTATCATCCGAGGAAAACGGAAGGAGAAAGAGAGAGATTAAAGAAGAAGTCAACAAAATAAATGATGAAGGATTCTGCGCTATCTAACCATGAGAATTAGGGGAATATTGAAAAAAAACATAACAATTCGTATATGGCTTCAACATAATCATACGATATATTTAAATATGATTGGTACCTGTGTTAACATGTCAAGCTCACACATGTCGCTCAGGCGTGGAATTTTAAAGTTGAAGATGGCATGATAATCATGACAATACTAATTAATTAATTAGCATGGCCACTGGACAAAAACTTTATTTCTCCTTTGCTATTATTTTACCATTTCTTAGAAGATATACCATAGAAATCGACAAAATTAACCCATTTTTGAAAAATAGATTTGTTTCATCCATCGTAAGTTCCAATTCCCCTATCGGTGGAAACAATAGTAATATTTGGTTTGTACGTACGTGTCACGATCTCAGTCACCACCCCCATTGCTCCGTCAAATGCTCCTGAATCATTCGATCGAGGAATCAAAAATCTTAATTTTTAGCTTCCTAATTACAAAAGATCTTATAATGTCTTTGATCGGGGGGTCGTTTACAAGATCTGCGTTGTATAAGATTATTAATCGCAAGATATATCGTACGTATCATCTACAATAACTGAAAATATTCCTGTTTTCTCCTCAAAAAATTGTCAAGCGGAAGTCAATGAGTGAAAAACATCTACTGGTTTGACTTTGAATCTTTTTTTTTTTTTTAATTTATTATTTTTTGCCTGACCAATCGTTGAACTGCTGCTTTGGCTACTATATATCTTCTCGCAATTATTGGTAAGTTTTGCGATTATTATTATATACCTGAGGGACTTCTCTAACTTGAGTCTCCAAAACTCAAATTGCAAGGTGTTTAGCAATCAAGTGATACTGATTAAACTTGGAAATCTGGTCTCCTTATCATTCGTAGGAATAAACTACTCTATGGTTCGGCGTCATGCAATCCTTTTCTCTTCTGAAGGCACGGATATACATACGTATGCCTATTTCTTTTTTTTTTTTTGTGGTAATTACCACTAATTATCCTCTAACTTTGACATCTTATCTTCATATCTCGCCATATCTTTCTCATTGGAATCCAGGCTGTGTAAGGAGCTGAGAAAATCTTCGATGGAGGTTACGACCCAACTTTTGAGGTGGCCTATATGCATATATTAAATACAATATGCTATATCATAAACCCTACACTTTAAATTATTTTTAAACATGATCTCTTTGAGAATGATTTTCCAAGTCAAGCATTTTGCCATGATGTTTCAAGTTTGCGAATAATTTATGAAATCGCCTCAGGGGGAATTAATCGGACGCTCGGCCCCCCTTTCCTGTTTTAAATCTTTCGGAGAAACACTCACCCACAATAAAATAATCAGCACACAAATGATAGTTTCTATGGATATTTTTGCTTCAAATTCGACTTTGAGAAACATGTAACAACCAGAAGCTTCAATGAAAAAGTTGCAAAAACTTACAGTGATGGAAGATATTTAGTTTTTATTTTTATCTATATCTGCGTATATCTTTGTTATTGAAGGAATAGGAATTCCTTTATAGGAACTGGGCTGGTATCTTTTTTAAATGTAGAGAGCTCTGTATTGTTCAAAGCCCGAGGATCATACGGGTCTTTGACTTCTTTGTAAGTGTATCTATCAGCATCTATGGCATCGAATTTTAACAATTCAGCGTATTCGTAAGTTTCGCCACTGATCAATCCTTCCACAAATTTACCAATAACCGGTAAAAATTTGTAACTATGAAACCCTCCGCCCGAAGCAAATATCAAGTTATCAAATAACTTCTTTGGAGCGTAATCAACGATAAGCTCATTACGCTGGCCTCTAGCTGTAAAGCACACTTTAAAACCAACAGCATAAGAGTCTTCATCATTAGCAACGTCCGGTAAAAATTCCCGGATAAAATTTTGATAAACCAAAAGAGATTTTTTAGGTAATGAAGAAATCTCAGTTTTTGGAACACTGTAGCCATTATTACAACTAAAGTATCTCCAATAATGATCATCAGCGCCTATTTTTAAGATCCCATCATCAGTGGATGGAAAAATGTAAACCCCGCCACGTTCTGGAGCTTCCTTAGCGTATTGTAATCTCCAGTTGATTTGGGGGATATTTTTGTATTTTGGGATTAACTTGTCGGAGATTTTTAGTAGGATATAAGTAGAACCGACCGATTCAATTCTTGGTAAGATCTCTTCTGGGATGAAATTTGGAGTCCATCCACCAGCAGCGATCACCACGTAATCTGCTTCGTGAAGTGTACCATCCTTAGTCTTGACAGAGGTAATATGCTCACCGAATGTTTCTACAGCGGAGGTAACTACTTCGCCATTCTTGTTTATTAATTCAATAACTTCACCAACTTCTGGCCCATACAAGAACTTTATGGTTCCGTTCGACAATTTTTTGGACAAGTACTTGATCCACACCAAGCTTTTATCGGCCAATGCCACACCGGAAATAGTATCCAACACACCGTATAGGTTATCAATTTTGCTAGCGATATCCAATGGGTCCAATTTATCAGACCAGCCTGTGAGTTTGGCTCTCCAGGTATCTTTTTCATTATTTAAATCGTATGAGAAATCACGAAGCCCAATTTTGGCAAAACTGTTAAGATTGTCCTTCTCCTCACCGTTATCGATATCATCGAGCCTTAAGTAGCCGTTATTAGTATAGATCGAATCAATGTCTTTTAAAGCTTCTGGAAAGCTAGGGTCGGTGGCTTTTGCTTCGACCAATTCTTTATTCCATTCATTGAATACTCCAAGGGCTTCAAGGGCAAGATTTTGGTAATGGACCTTATCGAGGTACGAGAATCTCACAAGTTTGGAGATATCGGTTGACGCGCCATTGGCACCTCTCAAGGGGCTAAACTGATTATTATCATAGTCACCTCTGTCATAAACGGTGATGTGGTTGTACCCTTTTTTAGCTAAGTGATAAGCAGATGAGAGACCGAAGACACCAGACCCAATAATCGCGATTTTTTTGTCCTTATTCACAGAAGAAGACATATCTAGATGAAAAAGAGCAGATAAATTTGGAAAAAAATAATGTGAATTTCTATTTTTTATTCAGAAATGGTTTAAAAAATTCTTAAAGTACATCATAGAGCTGCTACAGTCCACATTTATATGATTGGCAGTATATCTGTTACACAAAGATTTAATTGAAAAAAAAAAAACAGAAAGAAAAAAAATCACACACAAACACACAAAATCACACACAAATACACAAAATCACACAATCAGTTTCTTTTTTGAAACTGTGAGATTTCAATGTTCATGGAGATCAATAATGGCTTTTGAGGGCCTGCATGTAAGGGCACCGGGAATCCTGGATCTCTAAGAAAGTATGACCCATGGTCGACTAAAGTTTTTGCAAATTATTCAGCCTCTATTGTATTAGCCAGTGATCTCAAATATTAAGAAAGTCGCTCTCGCTATCCTCGAAGCTATAAAGAGCTGGTACTCTTTACCATCTGCAATGTGCGATTCGACATCTGGTCGCAATATTTGCAATCCCACTGTGTTTTTTTCAAGAGCGCAGATATTCACACACGCGGAATCCACTGTCTGACACTTTCTTGCATCAGAACTGGCTGAATAATTGGCGCTCGGGGTGGGCATATGATTACTATAGGATATATTGTGAGCCTTCAAAACTCTTAGTGCAGTGAGAACCAACTATTAGATTATTCACATTGGTAATGATTGCTTCCAAAACTTTTTCATGAATCTCAGAATATGGTCGCTTTACACATATTTAGTACAGTGTCACTGATTTAATTATTCCTCTTCGTTGTGCATCATGAATTATCTGCTTATGATTGTATGGACATAAATTAGGGTGAGAAAAAAAAAATTAGTGGCACTAAGAGATCGTCCCTTTTCAAAAATTTTGTTTGCGGCAAATTGCTTTAAAATAGTCGGACTTCCAGCCATTTCAGATGCTTCCAAAAATATCCAATCGATCAAAGCAATAGTCTACTTCAAAGGATGTCTAAGGAAAAGGACTTGTATGAAAGTACCGTCATTGGTTCGGAAGTATATTCCTTTAGTGAAGATATCAAAATCACGGAAGAGTACGCTGATCCATCATTACAGTTTCTTGAGAAGTACAAGAATGAATTCGAAAACCAAGAATTTAGTGAGGCCGAAGAAAGAGAGTTAAACAAACGTCTTTACTTATGGCTCTTCCCTTTGCTTTTAACTGTCAGCACCGTCTGCTTTATTGATAAGGCGACATTGTCGTACGCTTCTATTTTGGGGCTCTTTGAATCTACCAATATCAATGCTGCCCAGTACGATGATTTGAACTCTATTTTCTACGCTGGTTACACTGTTGGTCAGTTATTGAATTTTGTGTTACAGAAAACAGACATGGCCAAATTCATGACTTACATAATTTTTTCTTGGTCCGTCGTTGTGTTCTGTCATTGCGGTGCTTATAATTTCGGAGGTCTTATTGTTCTTAGATTCATCCTCGGTTTAATCGAAAGTACTGTTGTCCCGGCATTGGAAGTCACCATGCTCCAATTTTTCACTCCTAATCAAAGAGCTACTTTACAGCCGATTTTCTGGTGCTCAAGTGGTAATTCTGTTATTATCGGTGGGTTCATCTCTTATGGTGTTCTTTGGGCTAAACACTCGATACCGCCTTGGAAAATTCTTATGATTATTCTTGGTGGATTAACCCTTATAGTCACTGCCTGGGTGGCCTACATCTACCCATCTGACCCAGCGAGTGCTAACTTTTTAACTAACAAACAGAAATACTTTTTGATAAAAAAAATTCAAGGTGAGACCAAGGCTTCCATCGTCCAGCATGTCATCAAGAAAGAGCAACTTATTGAGTGTCTCAAAGATCCAATATCTTGGTTATTTACCCTTTTCTCTTTTTTTCTTATGATGGCCAACAACTTGGGATACCAGCAAAACCTATTGTTCGTTGGTCTTGGGGTCAGTAGATTGGGCTCGACTTTGGTTAACGTTGCCTCTGGTGCGTTCTCGTCGGCTCTCCATATTGTATTCGCGATCCTAATTTATTATAAGCCCAATAGTAGTGCGTTGGTCACTACTTTGTCTTGTCTTCCAAGTATGGCCGGGGGAATTGCAATGATTACTATTCCTTGGAGACATAAATTAGGTCTTCTAGCAAGTCTTCTTTTAGCAAGTAACTTCTATGGAACGGCTTATATTGTTGGTCTCGGATGGGCCACATCGTCGTGCTCCGGAAACACCAAGCGGTTTTTCCGCCACTTTATGTTCATGATTGCCTACGGTATTGCCAATATTATATCTCCTCAATTATGGAAAGGTAATCAAGGGCATGACAAGGATGGAGAAAAACGTTATTATGCTGCGTGGACCGTGCAGATTGTATTGGCTTGGGTTGGGACCCCGATCATCACTTGGGTAATTCACTCCATTTTGAAAAGCAGAAATAATAAACGGCTGGCTGCCATTGAAGCTGAAGGTAAAGATGCTCTTGGTGCTGTCGTCAAAACTGATAAGAGTGGTAATGAAATTATTGATAAAGTCAGCATTGCTAACTTAGACCTAACTGATCTTGAAAATAAGCGATTTATTTATCCACTATGAGCAATAAATGGGTGACCAGAATCCCACCATAAATATTTTCTTCTTATTTATATCTTACTCATAAAGTTAAGTTTCTCTTAAATTTGTTTCTTTGTTCTAACGAATAGATTATATCTTTCAATTTACAAGTTCATTGCAATATTAATTTCTACTAATTTAAAATAATTTTTTTTAATGAGCCTGACTGTAAATATTATTGGATTGTATGATGGTGCTCTGACATTAATTATATAGTTATCTACTTAGAGTGCTCACCGGGCACCCATGCTGGATAATCAAGCTTTTCCACGTCATCCCACATGCTGACAACAACCTTGCGAGAGCCATTGGACCACCCAAGTCTTCCGTGGCTTACTTGGTAGTTATCGACAATAGCAATATCTCCTTTTTTCCATTTGTGATTATATTCCAATTTGATGCTATTTTCCAAGATAGCCTCCAAGAATTCAGTGGGGATGTCTTCTTTGTTATCGTATTGAATGGTAGATGAAAATTTTCCATGCTTTTGTGTATAGTAATAAGTAGCTAGAGAGTTGAAAAACACAGGATATTTGGCATTATCTTCTCTGTACTTTGAGGAAAAGTATCTGATTGGAACAGTGTGCTGGTGAACTACAAGATTGTTGTCGTCGTCCCATTCCCAATCTTTGGTGATTCTCTCAGAAGCTTGCTTTTCAGCTTTCTCCTTTTTAGTGGCAATATCATCTTCAGGGTTAATGTCTTGTCCAAAGCAGTATTTATTCTCCCAACTGGTATTGTTATCTGACCGGTATTTCCAAACTTGCTTGAAGTAGAGCTTTTTCTCCGCCAAGTCTTTAACGTATTGCGGGTATATCTTATTCAATGTTTCAAAGAACTCGTAACCGTGAACCAATGGAGTTTCCCCACCGATGGTGGAGTCATCAATGTCTTGACAGATAAAGAATAAGTTCCTTGGGAAAGTGTCAAACCTTGAAAATTCGTTATGCTGGTGGATGTTGATGCTAGGATCCCCTTCGTTAGCACTGGTGATATATTTAGCAATATCACTTCTTTGGGCTGTAGATCCTGCCTGAAAAAAAAATTTATTATTGCTGTTGACACTGATGGTTTCAACAATTTTACTGAGCGATTCAGGATCAATAAACCCTGAATCCCTAAGAACGATAGCTCCGTGATCAGCTAACGCTTTTGCAAAAAACCCAGTCTTTGCTTTATCAGCCAAAAATCTCAAGAAGATATCCAAGTCTTTTCCGCTTTCCTTGAAATTGTAAAGAGCTGGAAATTCTTTACCATTAACAATGTGCGCATCTGGTAGTGGAGCTCTAGTGATTTCAATCATTATGTGGCGACAGTAAAGGTATAAAAATTCAATAAAGATGAAAAGAAAGGAGTTGGCAATGATAAAATGGTTTTCAGGGGATGAAGAAAGACTAAGGTAAGCCTTTAAGCAATTATTGTGTGATTTCGCAGAGTTATAAGGAAATACTTGGTGTGAGAGGAGGCATGGCTTATTAATTTTTAAGGTAGAATTTCCGTTGAACCACAGTTTCTGCATTTCTCAAAAAGGTAATCAGTGAGAGATTTGCTCATAAATTATTAAGATGTTTCAATAGCAATCTGGCATCATAATAATGTTCGGGTGTGGTCGACTCCGACATTTCGTACTAGCTACCGGCAGAAGAGTTTACATTCACTGGTGGGTTTATTTTAAGGGGCGATTATTTGAGGGAGTTTCTGTTTCTGATAAGATGTACTCTTACTCTTTGATATTCTAGGCTGTTTTTTTTGGCAAACTTCAGGGTTTATTGTGCGTCAATTTTCATCCTAAAAGTAAAGTAAATACACACACATTCTTCGGTGGTTGAAAAGTGTGGTTCATGTGTGGCTAACGGCTATACCGCGTTGTGTGTTCCACTCTATTGTTTCATATCGTATTAGAACCACCTTCACAATCAGGATTGGCTACGATTATGCAGATGGATTAAATCCATTTAAATATCCTTAATTGGCTCTGGGTTTTCCATAGAAATTCAATTGGTTATTGCTCGTTTATTACATCCTCAACTCATCAGAGTCCAGTCTAAACTGCAACAAAATAAATTATTTTCAGATGTCCGAGGAAAAAATTGTGAGTGAAATCCTCATCAACGTTGATTCAGAGCTGGATATTTCAAGCAAAGAAATTAGAATTACTGAAAAAGATGCTGATTCTTCTTTGCAGTTCCTTGAAGATCATGAACAAGAATTCAAAGATGTTGAGTTTACTGCTGCCGACGAAAAAGAGTTGAGCAAGAATCTTTATTTATGGCTTTTCCCATTAATCTTCGTGATAAACACCATTCTTTTCGTTGATAAGGCCACTCTATCTTACTCTTCGATTTTGGGGCTTTTTGAATCCACCAATATTAATTCCGCACAATATGATGATTTGAATTCTATTTTCTACACCGGTTACACTATCGGTCAATTATTGAACTTTGTCTTACAAAAATCCAATATGGCCAAATATATGACTTACATCATCTTTTCTTGGTCCATCATTGTTTTTTGTCATTGTGGTGCTTATAATTTCGGAGGTCTTATTGTTCTTAGATTCATCCTCGGTTTAATTGAAAGTACTGTTGTCCCAGCATTGGAAGTCACCATGCTCCAATTTTTCACTCCTAAACAGAGAGCTACTTTACAACCTGTTTTCTGGGTTTCTTGTGTTGGTAGTCCAGTTATTATTGCTGGTTTCATTGCCTATGGTGTCCTTTGGGCCAAAAATACAATTGCTCCTTGGAAAATCTTTATGATCATCACCGGTGGTTCCACTTTCTTTGTCGCAATTTGGGTTGCTCTCTTTTATCCATCTGACCCAGTTGGTGCTAAATTCTTGAGTAATAAACAGAAATACTTCTTGATCAAAAAGATCCAAGGGGAATCTAAGGCATCAATTGTGCAACATGTCGTCAAGAAAGAACAAATTATTGAGTGTATCAAGGATCCGATTTCCTGGTTGTTCACCTTTTTCTCATTTTTTCTCATGTTGGCTAATAACTTGAATTATCAACAAAACTTGTTATACGTCAGTCTTGGTGTTACTAACTTGGGCTCCACATTGGTTTCCGTTGCTGGTGGTGGGTTTTCTTCTGTTTTCCATCTCGCTGGTGCTGCTTTTATCTACTTTAGGCCAAACAGTAGTGCCCTTATAACTACATTAGGTTGTATTCCATCTGTTGCCGGTGGTATTGCTATGATTACTATTCCATGGGGAAACAAGATGGGGCTTTTGGCCTGTCTTGTCTTGGCTGCCAACACGTACGGTATCGCTTACATTGTTGGTCTTGGTTGGGCCACTTCTTCTTGTTCTGGTAACACTAAGAGATTTTTCCGTCAGTTTATGTTCATGATTGCCTACGGTATTGCCAATATTATCTCTCCTCAATTGTGGAAAGGTAATCAGGGAAATGACAAAGATGGTGTCAACCGCTACTATGCTGCTTGGGTTATTCAAATTGTATTGGCCTGGATCGGTACACCTGTTATTGCTTGGATCATTCACTTCACTTTGAAGAGTAGAAACAAGAAGAGATTGGCCACTATTGAAGCTAAAGGTAAAGAGTCTCTTGGTGCTGTTGTCAAAACCGACGGGAATGGTCATGAAATTATTGATAAAGTCAACATTGCTAACTTAGACCTTACTGATCTCGAAAACAAAAGTTTTATTTATCCGTTATAGGCAACAAATCTTCCTTTTTATTTCATTTTTTTTTCTATCCCAAAGTCCAACTTTTCTTAAGGATCCCCTCCCTCTATTGTTTTACCAGAATTATAAGTCGTAGATCTTAATAATTTTGCTCAACATGATAAAAATACATAGTTGCATCACATATATGATGACAACTTTCTTTAAATATCAATGATACTGTCTATTCTAATTTTATTACTGCTAAATATTTTCATATTTTGTTTAATTTAAACAATTATTGTGTATCTCGCTGGAGGTACTTTGGTTTTAACAATAAATGATAAAATTCTGCACTTCAATAAAAATAATTTTGTCATAAACATCAATACTGTTAATTTGACAGCAAGATGGTGTGATGGATGATGCCAGAAATTTATACGGGATGATGAATACAACAATAAATCATACCGAATCCTCTGGCAGTGTAATATTAGCTTAAAATCCAACAAAATACCATTACGCTATAACATTATACAGCACACACACATCATATAATATTTGAGCAAGGGTTATTTATAACTTTCCCATGCTAATAAAAAAAAAAAAGATAAAAAGAAAAAAATATGGGTTCATCATATCCCCTAAATTAAAGATTGTATCAGCAAATCTAACTTAAATAAAAGAAAGCCCACCAAGCCAGCCCCCAGAAATCTTTATGATTGATTCCAATCATAACAGAGATTTTCTAGTCTTTCCTGTTAAAATATTATTTTTGCCAATCCATAAAAAATTACTCTCAAAGGTTGCTAAGCAGCAATGGCATCAATTTATATATCCTCACTGAATGAGGACTAAAAAAAGTAGGTTACTTTGAAAACATACACATATTCAACTTAGGATCTGAACAATTTTTTTACCATTGAGTAGAATTCAACAAAAAGATAAACAAAGGATTAATACTCTACAATTGAAATATATTGAAGAACAAGAATATAAGGACGATCCCCAACATAGAAAATGTCACTATTGCGGACTCGAAACCGTCTCTCAAGACCAACAACATGAATCACCAGAACTCCAAGTCAAGATCAAAATGACCCATTTCCTAATTCAATGCCCATTATCAACCGAATTATGGTCAAGATTGAAAATCTCAATTCCATTAGCGTGTAATAACTTAATCGCTCCCAATCATTCAGAATCAACAATCAAAAAGATCGACCGCTATCTATGCTATCAGCGCAAACTCTCGCGTCTAAGATATCATAACCAAATTAATTGGAACACATCAATTAACAACTTGATTTATATCATTACTAATGGGAGCTGACTAGTCGATTAAAACAAAAAATTATCAAAAACAAAAACAAAAAAAAAATAATTGTCAAAAACAATAACAAAAAACATTTTACTTAAATATTAACAATTATCACTAAAGGGTTTCTCACCAAATGATATGGTTTTCCCTAACATATATAGTGAGCATTAGCTTATAAGATTTTACATAGATATATATAATTATATAATTATATATTTATATATTTATATATATATTTATTAATAAATCGAACTATGAAGGAAAAAAAAAAACATGTGGCAGAGAAAAAACAAATCTGTTTTCTTCGTGGTTATTCCCAGGGATACAGGGTGTGATACCCTGTGATAATGTATTTTGTTATGAGCGTTGTTTGCTCAATAGCCGTTTCTTGGGGGAAGGGCCGCCTAAATAATTACAATCATGAAGGCTGAGAGATCATCAATTGGTTGGAACTACAATAGAAAATAAATAAAAGTATACAAAAAATGACAGAAATACAGAATGTTAGCATTGGCACTGAGTTGAAAGTATGTCTTTTAATCCCTTCTGTCCTTCTTCATTTCTTGCATGGAAACATGCCTTCTGTTATCTTCAAAATCAAGATCATTCAATACTAATATCATTGCTTGTCGTTTAGGATGGATTCAAAACCACTAATAAATGGCTTCTGAACAATCTATCGTGGTTGACAGATATCGAATATTTCTACAAACAGCGTGCCCTCATTGAAAAAGAATACGCCACCAAACTTCAAGCTTTGTGTTCGGAATCATTCAAAAGAAAGGCCAAATGCACCACCGTGGTCAGCGTGGGTGACGAGCCAACAATCACTCCCGGATCACTTGAGAACTCTACCATGGTTGTCTGGAATGAGATTTTGAATAAAACAGAATTGATTTCGAAAGACAAGATGAAGTTTGCCAATGATATGAACGTCAACGTTGCTGATAAGATCACAAATTTCAAGAGAACTGCCGAGACGTTACAAAGGAAGTACGGCGAATTAAATGATTTGATTATCAAGGAAAAAGAAACTGCGGTGAGTGATTTGAAGAAAGCAAAACACGGATATGACAGTTCTTGCGAAGATGTGGAGCATGTCAGATCAAAAATCGAGAAATCACTGAAGGAAAAATTGCAGAAGAAATTGGGAGAAAAAGAAGTGAAAATGAATATTAGTAAAAACTCTTACTTGATTAAAATCAATCAAGCTAATAGATTGAAAGATAAATTCTATTATCAAGATTTGCCAGAAATTTTGGATGGCCTACAAGATCTTAATGAGTTCAAAACCATTGAATTGGGAAAGATTTGGAAAGATTGCATTACCTTGGAAACCGATTGTAATAACTCTCTTAATCAACATTTACAATCATCAGTGGAAATAATTGATAAGAATAATTATCAGTTAGATACTATCATGTTTATCAAGCACAATCTTTCACAATGGAACGAACCACCAGATTTCTATTATGAACCATCCCCAATATGGCATGAAGATGATGATATGGTTGTGAAGCCTGACGAATTAAATGATTTGAAGAAAAAAGTGGATCAGGCAAATAAAAAATATTCGGAATGCGATCGTACTTGCGAAAATCTTCAAGTCAAAATCAGCGAAGTCAATCAAATCAAGATGGACATGAAAAAGAATGGGAACGTTGATGAAAAATATAACAAGAAATTCTCGTATTATCTTGACGAAAATATTCAATGTTTGAAGTTGTTTGTGGTCAGTGATAATAAGAAGGTTTCTGCGGAAGTGGAGCTTGAATATATCCAGTCAAACGTTGGTGACCAAGATTTGACCATAACCGGGCCGATAGAACAAAAGAAAAAAGGCCATTTGAGTTTTTTCAAAAGAGGCAATAAACAAGGGACGAAAACCAATGGTTCTAGTGGCGACGTCGCTAGTATTTCCACTAACACTAGTGGTGAAGTTGCTTCATTAGCTTCGGAAAGAAGAAGTGTCAGCGGTGGAGGCGGCGGCGGTGGAATCAAGTCAATGATGGCATCGAGATTTCATCATTCAAGTGCGCCATCTGGTGGAAGTGAGAAAATCACTATTGATGAGGGGAAAGCCTTGTACGAATATCAGGCTACCGCTGATGATGAAGTGCAAATGAAGGCTGGAGAAACTTTTGAGGTTACAGAAACGGATGATGGCTCAGGATGGACCAAAATCAAAAAAGATAATGGTACGGTAGGATTAGTACCAACTTCGTACATTGTCATCAACAAAGTTCAGAAAACAATTTCTCGAGCACCTTCAGGAATTAGTGCTCCACCTAGTAGGAAATCATCTGTGCCTCCAAAGGTTGCCCCAAAAAGGGGTGCAAAAAAGCTACCTCAGGCTAAAGCATTATACGCATACCAAGCGGAAGGTGATGATGAATTGTCCTTGATTGCTGGAGAAACAATTGCCATTACAGAGGCGGATGATGGTTCAGGATGGACTATGGGGGAACTGAAGGGTGCCAAGGGGTTATTTCCAACCAGTTATGTCCAATTTTTGTGAATAAATATAGAATCAAAAAGTTAAAAATATTTGATGATTTGTCACATATTAAGCATGCGATGTGTAATTTTTTTTTTCTTTTTCTTTTTCTTTTTCTTATTACTTTTTCTTGACTACTTGGAATAAATAAGCTTCCCAGATCCTTTATATCTGAATTTAGTGAGGCCCACGATAAATAAGAGCTAAGTAGTAGAAAATGTCCCTTAACGACCCATCGCAATGGATCACGTTTGCAGCCCGGTGCCGTAAGTTTGTGCAGAGCGGGAATGAAAAATTTCGAAAAAGAACAAATCACTATCAAAAGACTCGTAATTGGACACAACAGAAAACATATTTTCAATTTTCCAGTGTTGGAGGTGTTTGCGCGCGTGTGTGTATTCTGCTCCTTTCACAATTTATTATAGAATCATCAATTTCACGTTTATAGATTTAACATTGCTGTTACAATTGTCGTTCTATAGCCAGAGTCCGAAGTTTGACACCTGATAGAGTCATTTTTAATCATAAACAAAAGGGACGTTTTACAATAACCTAAACATTACATTGCAAATTCCAAAGAGGCAGGACCGTTTATAATAGAGATATATAAGAAATTAATTAACCATGGGTGGCTCTATATCGAAAATGCTAGTGAGTATTCATTCATTTATATTTTGTCTGACTTTTTTTTTTTTTTTTTCTTTAAACAAACCTTCTGCTGTCGGTAATGGTGACTGGTATCTCACAAAGGAATTCAATATCCTGAAATAATAATAACTTAATATGAGACAATTACTAACAATTCTTGTTAGAAAAAGATGTTTGGCAACCGTGAAATGAGAATTCTTATGTTGGGGTTGGATTCTGCTGGTAAGACCACCATTTTATATAAGTTGAAGCTAAACAAAGGCATAACAACCGTACCTACGGTCGGTTTCAATGTTGAAACCGTGACATATAAGAATATCAAGTTCAATGTGTGGGATGTTGGTGGACAAGATAGAATCAGACCTTTGTGGCGTCATTATTTTAGTGGGACAGACGCATTGATTTTTGTCATTGATAGTGCCGATATTGATAGAATTGCCGAAGCCAAAAGGGAAATGTACAAGATCATCACCGATAAAGAAATGAAAGATGCATTATTGTTAGTCTTTGCCAACAAGAAGGACTTGCCAAATGCTTTGAAACCTCAGGAAATTACCAGAAGATTAGAACTAGAAAATTTAAAAGACCACATTTGGTGTGTGGTTGCCAGTAATGCTTTGACTGGGCAAGGTTTGATAGAAGGTTTGTCCTGGATATCCAATAATTCAAGGGATGCGAACTAATCAAATCCCCTGATAACTTTTGACCTGGGGATGGAGTTTTCACCTCGATTTTGGTTTTGCTGAATGATTTGGTTATTGCTTGTGCGTGTTTTTTTTTTTTTTTTTTGTCTGTGTGCTTTCTTTCTACTTAGTTATCTTTTGCTTAATTTGGTAATCCTTTTGTTGATTTTTGTTTAAACTAGATTATCGTATATCCAATGTTTTTTTCCGTTCTTTTCCGCCTTTTTCTTTTTTTTTTTTTTTGTGTGTATCTTTTCAATAGGAAAGCTCAGGGCAAACAGCAAATTTATTATCAGTTTTCTCTTTTTATTCTTTTTTTTCACTCCTATCTCATTTGACTCACTCTTCGGAGCCTCTTCAACTTTTCTCTTTACTTTTTTTTTTCTGATTCTCATACTATACCCTAATATTTTTTCTTTGCTTCATTTATATCTACTTAATGTTCTACTTAAATTTATTACTTTCAAATATTTCATTCGCTTTCTAATTCGTTCTGCTTTAATTGACACCAGAGCATTCTTGTATCTCTTGCGTCCCATATACCCTAATAACTGAAAAAGTATAAACTCCCATCACCCAAAACCTGTGCCCATTTTCATATATCTTAAAACCAATAGGATACTTGACCTTGAAAGTACAGATTTATTCTTTTAATAAAAGTAAATTCTCGTTAAACATCAAACTATATCATAGAGAAAAAAAAATCCTACAAAAAATACCAATAAAAAACAGGGTTTGAGAATGAAAAATTTATTAAAAATTTGTTAGTTTTTGGTACATTGAGTCGAACATTTAGTAATCACCTGGGATTTCAAAGACAACTTGTTTACCAGTCAACTTGTTGTAAACGGATTGGAAGGATTCCAACTTGTAGTCAACGTTGGAAGAGTCCTTGGAGTCCAACAAAACTTTCTGGACCTTGTTACCACCGACCAAGTATCTGACTCTCTTACCAACAATTTCAGTTGGGAAAACCAAGTCTTCCAAGATCTTGTCGTGAACGGCAGTCAAAGTTCTGGATCTTGGTCTCTTTTGTTGTTGTCTGGAAGTTCTACCTGGCTTTGGCAAGATTCTTCTTTCAGCCAAGAAAACAACGTGTCTGTCTGGGAACTTCTTTTCCAATTCTCTGGTCAATCTGATTTGGACTTTGTGGTAGGCACTCAAAGATGGAACTGGGACAAAGACAACAATAGCCTTCTTACCACCGGCGACATCAATCTAAAAAGGAAAAACTTGTTAGTATACAAATCTCTCTAGATTTATATAAAGAAGCAATACCAACTTCATAAAATAGTGTTGTATGTACTAGATAATCATCAACCCACAGGGAAAAAAAAATTCTCACATCTCCAGCGGTTTCAACTTTCGAATCGCACAACAGTCAAATAAGAGGCTTCATGACGATTAATACATTGATGTGATGAAAAATTTGGATTCTTTCTTGTCCTCCATACGATCAAATTTCAACGTCATGATTTGACAACTATTCGACGATCGTTATTTTTTTTGGACTGCTTCATGACCCATATGATTACTTGATATTTAATAGCAGTACTAACACGCTTCTGTTGAAACTCCGTTGACCTTGAAAATTTACAAACTGCCCAAAAATGATCCAACTATACTTCATTTAATAACACTTGAGTCCCCCTTGATTTTCTTTCCAGTACAATACAACACCATGGTTTATTTGATAGTTTCCGAGTAACAAATATTGATGTGAAAAAAAAAACTTACTTCCTTGATGGATTTGAATTGTAACAATCTCAAATCAGCCTTCAATTCTGGAGTGTGAGCTTCCAAGTCAATGAAGGCTTGGGCAACTTGCAATTCAAGTTCAGTTGGTTCAGAAGATAAGATCTTAGCTTGGGCTGACATTGTTGATGATGTTTTTCCTATTGCTATCAATTATTCAATTAGGTCTGTTTGACAATTTTTGGTTAAACCAGTTCAATTTTTTTTTCTCCCCACCCTCCGTCTGTGTGGTGTGCGAGTAGCGAAAAAAACGAGAGGAAGAAAAAAAAAAAAGGGAAGAAAGTGGGCTGTCAATAACGTGACTTGCCCTATATGATAGCACGTGACAGATTAGGGCTAATGAAAATTAAAAATGTTACCAATACTTGGGTTAGTAGGGGGATCTACAATTATAATCAACTAATTAGCCAAAAATAAAGCAGAAGAAAATAAGCAAAGCAAACGATAATTTATTATTAGAATAATGATACACAAGATATTCGGCTGTAGGCCCTTCATTCTTGGGTTGTGAATTCACCATTACTTTCACCAAAGTATGCCTTATTAGCAATTCCATTCACGAACAACCCAGTCTCCACCACCCCAACAAGGCCCTTGATATCATTATGTAACTTTTGTGGATTGGAAATCTCACCAAAATCAGCATCGATTAAGAAATTGTTATTGTCCGTCACCACTGGGCCTGCTTTGGCGGATCCACCTTGTCTAACAATAGCCTTGACGGCTCCCAATTTGTATAAATCTTTAAGGACTCTGGCATAGGAAACTGGCACCACTTCGATTGGAACCCCTTTCTTCCAGGCAACTCCTAAGTGCTTTGGTGATTTCTTACGGAAATCAGCAACGACAATGAACTTCTTCGAACTGCTGGCAACGAGTTTTTCTTGGAATAAACAGGCCCCTCCCCCCTTGATCAAATTCAATTGATAGTCGACTTCGTCAGCCCCATCAAAGGCAATTTCGATTTCTGGATATTGCTCAATTCTCCCTAACTTCATGCCATTATCGATGATTAGTTGTTGGGACTGGAACCCTGTTGGAATACAGACAAAGTTGGCCTTGTTTGGCAATTGCCCGATTCTTTCTGCAGCGTACACTACTGTAGAACCAGACCCAATACCAACAACGACTTCCCCGGTGGCTTCGTGAGGAAAGTTTTCATCCACCGCCTTGTAAGCAGCTACTCTTTTAGCCGATTCCAAAGGATCGGATAATGGTGGTAATTCATGTATTTGCTTCAACTTACTAGTCATCTTGCGGGTGAGTTGATGATTCAATGGCCGGGGTAAAAAAGTGGAGACAGATTTGTGGTTGATTAGAGGTAAAACACAAGAAAGGCTTCTCAACATAAAACTGAAGGTATATTGAGGTCCACAGAGACAAATAGAGTGTGATCAGAGAATATCTCTGGGTGGTCGGTTTAATGTATATCTATAGAAATAACTGGCAATTAATAAAGCTGTCAGTCATAATTTAGGAACGTTTTTTTGTGATTTTTTTTTGGTGGACCCCGAAAATTGCACGTGCGGGGAATGGAATAGATTATTAGTATTAAATCAGAACAACTATAGCAGAGGAGAAAGCAGTAAAGTAGCAAATAGATAGTAAAATAATAATAATGCAAATTTTTATATAGTATAGCACATAGACTTTTCCTTTTTCTGTTGCAAATAGAACCAAAAATGAAAGGATGTGAAAAAGATTTTTTTTTTTTTTTTTTTAGGCAGATCCACACCACTATTGCATTCAAGCAACTCTAGGGCCAGTAGTAGCATTTCTCACAAACTTATTGTAATTCCCCTTGGAGCCTAAAATCGTATTAGCCCTGGAATAGCCACTTTCTGCTGATTCACTGGACAAATTGGTGATCCCAGAATACCTGGAAAAGTTAGAGCCTCTGGTTGTCACGGACGCAGTGTCCGAAAAATCATTATTCCTGGAAGGCGAATTATTGTTATTGATAAAGAAGTTGTCAGTACTGAGATTGGTGTTATCAGTGTACTTAGATGATGTGTAAGATTTACCAGTTATGTTGCTGGGCGACCTGCTGATAACGCTATCAGTATCGTCGTTAAATGAATTCATGTCAATCACCGAGTCTTGTCGCGATTTTGCCTCTGCATGATGTGGCACAGGCAACTTTCTCATTGGACTGGCACTTCTATCGGTACCAGATCTGGTGTTTTTCATTGGGCTGACACTTCTGCCATTACTAGGCATGATATTTCTCACTGGACTAGAGCTTCGAGTCCTTGAGTTTGGGGCTTTTCTCAAAGGTGATTTTGTGGTGGAAAATGGCGATTGCAACAATAGGAATTTAGCGTTAGTACTCAGTTGATCGATAGTGCAAGTTTCCGTTACAGAATCAGCATAATCATAAAGTCTTTCTTTGTTTAGCAGCCTGCGAGGCGATCTAGATCGAGATGAAGGCCTCGATGAAGGCCTCGATGATAGAGCTTCACAGTGGTTCTCATCGTACCCTTCTTTTTTCAATATGTTTCCCGTCAGTGTTTGTTGTCTTGATTGTTGGGAAATTTTCATACTATCTGGTGGACGGCGGGCCCCATTTGGTGCAGACATTCTCATTGATTCAGTGGTATTGGATAATGATTGGCCACCTTTTTTTGCGGTTACTAACTCCCTAAGAAGTCTCAATTCATTGGCGGTTACGTTGAGATCCCTCTTTTTTGGAGCTTCTGTTTTTGTCTGCTGAATATCTTGGGTATTTCTCAAAACTGCAGTAAACATCGGTTTAGGGGATGGACGGTGTTTGTTTGAAGGTGAAGGTATTTTCCCAATTGGATGAGCTTTATCATTACCAATAGAACTTGGAGAATGACCCTGTCTAGTATTCGAGGAAGCAAACTTCACGGCTGAGCTGTTGGTTTTGGTGTCGCTATTGAGTTTATTTATAACAATAAAGGCCTTGTACCCAAGATAGGCTACCCCAGCCACGGTCAGCCAGAATGCCACATGTTTGAAGAGTTGGTAGGTAACATATAAGAACCAGCCAACCCACGATACTATTAAAGGTTTGAGAAAAAATCCAACGATTGTGACAGCCATCCCAAGAACGAAACTTTGAAGGTGAATAGTCTTGTCGGAGGAAGTGTTGATATAATTAGAATTTTCGAAGAACGCGTATAATTCATCTAACATTTTTCCAAATTCTGGAAACTGCAAGTTTTGGCGATTGAATAGCTCAGATTTTTCGCCAGCAGACGCTGTCTTTTCAATGAACTTGTCATGGAAAAAACCGGTGGTTACCACGGTGTCGATACTTTTCCGTCTCTTGGGAAGGCGACGATGATCTTTCATTAGGAAATCGTCTTCACCGTCAGAATTTCCTGAGGCTATATTGTTCTCGTCTTTGTAGGCTTCCATTAAATTGTCGATATCCACTCCGATTTCTGATATCAGATCGAAATTTTTGCGGTTGTTATTAAGGATGTTGATTTTTTCTGAGGATGTCTCAAACATTCCGTGGTGTGAGTTTTCCAGCAGCAGCAGCAGAGCCCCATCGAATGATCCGATGGCTGAATTATCGTCGCCTGGTATTAGCCCCGAAGCGTATCTTTTTGATCTGAACAGAGCACACGTTGTATCATTATCTTGTTCGGTGTCATAACCACTACGGCTGGATGGTGCTGATCTTCTTTTATCCTGCTCTGTGGCCCAAACCATCAATTGATTTCCTAGGCCCATAATAAGACAAAGTATTGGTATAATATATATATATCTAAGGGTGTGATTTGAGGTGATGAATAGAGGTCAAAAAATTGCCATGAAAGTGTGTCAGGATAGGAAGACTGGGATTGGGAAACCACATACTTTTAAACAATGCGGTAATGGACTGGCTGGCAGTAGATCTCCTGTAACTTATACATATAACGGATCTGTTTTATTTACATTTCGAAGGCGGTAGACGAGGTGGTTTACCACCCGGCCTTCCCTTCCTCGATTGGGCCAAAACTCCATCAAACTGGCCAGACCCCCCGGAACACCCCCTTATCTTGTTTGATGTCAGGGTGACCCCTTGGTGCACTCTTCGGGTGCCCATACCCGAAGCGTTCTTTGGGTTTTCCTTTTTTTCACGTTTTTTTCACTTATCTCATGTCGGGGATATTCGTGACGGTAACGATGGACATGGATAGCGATAAGCAGGTGGCTAATAAGTAGGCAGCTAAACAATAAATAGCAGAAATACCTCTAAAAAACTAAAAAATATACAGGCCCCACTCCACTCGTTTGGAAATAGATCGATCGTTCTTGATTGGGCCGACTCTTCTTATCAACCGCACACTCATCATCACCTATCAATAGTACCGCGATGACCACCATATTAGACATTGGCAGTGTGATATACACCGCAGTGAAACCTATTTTCAAGATCTATTTGATCATTGGCTCGGGGTTCCTTCTTGCAAGGATGAACATCTTGACAGTCGAGGTCACCAGAAACTTATCAGATATGATTGTCACCTTCATTTTGCCCTGCTTGACCTTCAATAAAATCGTTGGCAGCATATCTATTAGCGATTTGAAATCAATTGGTGTCATATGTCTCAGTGCTGCCATATTGTATTCGCTAGGGGCTTTTTGTTCGTTGCTAACAATACTAGCCACCCCAGTGCCAAAGAAATGGCGAGGAGGATGTTTTGCAGGGGGGATTTTCCCAAACATTTCAGATCTACCCATCGCATATATCCAAACTTTGGACACTGGGCTTATATTTACTAGTGCTCAAGGCAATAAAGGGGTGGCTTACGTTTGTATTTTCCTTGCCACATTTTTATTTTGCCAATTCAACATTGGTGGGTTTAGGTTGATCGAATATGATTTTATACATGGTGATGGCGATGCCGAAAAAAATAATCACGCGAATGATGATTCAGAAACAAGCAGAACCCCTTCAATGGCCGCTAGGCTGACCCAGAATTTGAATTATCGTGAAAAGGAAGATGCTGATAATGAAATTGGTCTTACAAATAATGATGACATATCTGTGGTAACCAGTCTTTCATCTTCGGCGGCAGATAATTCAGACGTTGAAGAAGCCGTCAATGAGCAATACGTTCCAACGGTCAATGTCACCGATGTGAACCAACAAGAGAGGGTTGCTTCTTTAAATGATGATAAGTCTTTGGGACGAGCATCAACTCACAATCATGGATTAATACGGATGGCCAGCGCGTTGACAAAGCTCACCACCAATAGCTCAGGATTTACAAGAGATTACAATCAATCATTAAGTCACGTCCAATCAAGGGCGTTGGAGTTAAGAACATTACCATCACAGAATGTTAGGCACGTTATAGATGAATATAGTCGTGCCAATAATCAACCGGTCATCAATCGGATGAGTACATTGACAAGAATTGCCACCACCCAATTGGGGGCATCGTCACGTCAGGATATCAAAACTGCTGGCTCTCTGCTGCCATTTGTGGAGAAATATAACCTTCATTTTTTGGTGTTTATCCTACAAAATTTCCTAAGACCATGCTCGGTGGTTCTCATGATTTCTCTTGCTGTTGCATTGATCCCATGGCTAAAGGCATTGTTCACTGTTACTCCAAGAGTGCCAAATATGCCTAATGCTCCTGATGAGTTGCCGCCATTGAGTTTCATTATGGATTATACTGCGTACGTTGGTCAAGCATCGGTGCCATTAGGGTTGTTAATGTTGGGTACTACGTTATTCAGGTTAGATCTCTCTGGTTTGAATCCCAAATTCCTAATCAGTGCCGCTTGTTTAGTGGTATTGAAACTTTGTGTGGTGCCGATTGTTGGTGTGTCGTGGGCTTCTAAGTTACGGGAATTGGGATGGCTCAATGATTCAATGATTTTCTTTGTCATTTGCATCACGTTTTCCTTGCCGTCGGCCACCACCCAATTTTACTTTACTGCAAGTTACACCGACCCCGATGCTGAAGATACCACCCAGATGGACTGTTTATCGGTCTATTTATTAATGGAGTATTGTTTGTTGGCGGTGAGTTTGCCGTTTGTCGTAACTTATGTGATTATGAAGCAACTTTGAGGGTTTGTTTTCTCTTCATTTACTCTCTCTCTGTACACTCACATAAAATATTTAATTTTCCTTAGTTTGATAGATAATTGTTTACTCATCTAAAATACTTCATTCTCCAACCGGCATTTTCCACTCATTGGTGGTAGAAACTACTGTTACTTTTAAATTTCGAACTTGTCGTAGATGATATTCATTTAAAGGGTTTGTGTGATGATCTCTGTGTAAACTGCCTGTGTCTGTCTAAGCATCAACAGTTTCCATGACGATGATTGGCAGCTTCACGGCCGATTCGCCGATTTTTTTTTTTATTTTTTTTTAAAAAAAAAAAAAAAAAAATTTTTCTCGCCAAGTGAAAAACCGTCTGAGATTTTCAAAGATGAGGAGGGTTTGAGACCAGCTTGGGGCTGCATGTCAGTAATACTTTTCCCCTTCACATTCCTTCATTCACCATCCACTGAATAATAATAAGTAACAGCCTTCATATGAAAAAGAAAAGAAAAGAAAAGAAAAGAGAAAAAAAAAAGGAAATTTTTCCTTGAAGTTCGATCCAATTTTGGCCTTGTTGTTCCCGGTCAATGCAAAATGTCCTATATTCCCCCCCCCCCCCCTCACGCGCATGGGTGAGATTAGGATTGTTGTCCGAATGGGACAACTGTGACAATTAGAATTTAGTGACCAGGAGAGACACGCCTGTCAATGTCAAAATGTGACAATTTTTGTCATATCACAATAAGGACATTCGCGGGTATAAAGTGTTGAGATTTACTGAATGCCTACAAAATGTAAAACACAAAGCTGAGAAGAATAGAAAGCAAACAGGCCAGAATAACAACATGTTATATCGCTGCATATACATGTATGTCCCTGGTCATAAGCGAGTCTCATTTCATTTAAAAGCGTTTCGAATAAAAAGCACTTTCAAATTCTAAATACAAAAAAAATTCCACAAAAAAAGAAATTAACAATATGACCACTATTGCGCGACTATAATTTCATAGATGATAAATTAAACAAAAAAGAATTGAAGGAAAACACACAAAACAAAGTAAAACGGCACTTTTAGCACTACTGCAATCATATAAAAAACATACATACACACATAGACACAAATATAGCGAAAGATAAGAGAATGGAGTGCCTCAATTCAAAAGAAGAAGAAAAAAAAGAAAGATAAGAGGTCACAAATAAAACGTAAGAGATGCTACAACCCCCCAAAAATACTGTTAATGAAAGAAAAAAAAAATGCTCACAACAATCAATTGATTAGATAATTGATTTTCAATTTACTGGTCTTCTTTACCAATTGATTTCGTTTCTTATCTTTGGTAGTGTTATAATGGTGATATCTTTCCGTTCCATTAATGTTAGACCGATCTTCTTGGTGGCTCGCAGAATTATCATGATCAGAGTAGGTAAAACCAGTGCCACTTAGTGGCATCGTATTATCCACAGATTGTGGTATTGTAGAAAAGTAATCAATTAAGGGATTAGAATGCGATCTCATTGGATGAGATACCAATCTTGAATCGAGGGTAGAAATTGACGGCAAGACATTTGTAGACTTGTCAATACCTGTAAAGTGAGGGTTAATTGGGGGTAGTTGGTAGCTTTGAGGGTAGCAAGGCGAAGAAGGAGCAGATGGATATGGGGTCTTAAGGGACAAAGGTTGATGTTGTGGCATCATTATTGATGGACTGCTAGATGGTGCCAGAATTGATGATGATAAAGAGTCCACAGGAAAGTTATTTCGAAACTTACCAGTGGAGTTCTGTTTTGACAATTTTTTGTTGAATCGACTATGAGGGTTCCTATGAGTCCTTGATACATGGGCGTTCAATTGGTCGATTCTACTGAACTTAACCCCACATTCACAGCAAACATGGTTTTTTTCACCATGGACAGAATTCAAGTGACGATTGCATTCATTGCTGCTGGCAAACCCCAAAATGGCGTAAGGACAACCATAAGAGTCACAGTAGTATTGGCGGTTGACATTGTAAAAATCAAAGTGCAAAGCTAGTTCATAAACATTGGCAAAGCTGTGTTTGCAATGATTGCAATTATAGAGCCCTCTTTTCCTGTTGATTTGGAGATAATTCACGATTTCTTGGTTATGACAGAGTTTGTAGTATTTAGAATTTTTATCGTGGGCAAACTGCAGCACCAACCTATCATATTCTATATCTGTTAAGCGAGACTGGGTCATGATTATTAGTCAATTTTTTTGACAGCCAAGAGATCAAATTATTAACTGTCGTTGTTGTTATGATCTTTTATAAGTAAAGAAGCGAGAGAAAAAAAAAATTGGGAAAAAAAAAAAAAAAAAGAAAAATATAAAACAAGCAGTTGAAAATCTGGCCTAATTACTGAGTGTTGGAAATATATTACTCAATTCCTTTGACCTCGAATTTGATGTTTGATGATGACCTTGGGGAAAGAAAGAAGATATGAATGTCCAGCATACGGAAAATAACGAGATGAACTAAAAGTTAAGATGATATCTGTGCTGTGAATTCGACATTATAATAACAATTCACAGATGCTATTCAAATGAAATTTAAGTTTTGGTTTCAAAAGTCCTTAAAAGGGTAGACAGGGTGTGCCACACCAGTGGTACCATCCTCCCCATTGACAAATGGACAACTACTAGCCTTACACTTAACTGAAGAGTGATGTCTTGGGTGGACAGTGGGCCTTGGGTCAGTACTACAGTGCATAATAACACTAACGGGTATTTAGATATTCTTGCGGAGGTTCCAGCTATTGAGGAAAGAAGGAAAAACTATTTAATTGAATGAAAAAGGGAACAATTAGTTGATGGTCTCTAACACAATAAGCAGCCAGCAGCCAACCGAAAACTACATCTTGTAGGTCAAATTAACATATCGACGATCCCTCCACCATCAGACTGCTATCAGTGGGGCACGACATACAATAAGCTTTTTTTTTTTTTTTTTCTTCTTATCTGCCGATTGAGTTGGTTAACTCCGCGCATCACAAGAGATGGACGGGGGGAAATAGCAGTAAAGCATAATAAGCATTGATCTTGAAGGAAAATGATGAATAACAATATTCAGTCGCGAGCTATTTTTTGCAGAAAGGTACAAAATTTGTCAGTGAAGATCTCTTTTTTTATGGAGTGACAGTGCCCGAGCAACGATCTTGAAAAATTTGCAGATACAAAAAATTAAGGTCTTGCGTAAAACGCGTTTCTTGAAATGAGGAGGAAACTAGCTCATTAGTTTGAAGAGCAAGTACTTACATTTTTGGGAAGAATTAATTAGCGATTAATTAACGGATTTCCAAATATTAAGGAATATATTTAAAGAATCGCAGTCTTTTGATAATATCAGATAATGGAATTGAATCAGCCGAGCAGAAAGAGATGCTGCCATATTTTTACCAAGGAAGAGTGTATCTTTATTTTTTTTTTTTTAAGTATACTCGGTATAGCGCAAACGAAAATAATATAAGGTGAACTGCACAAATGATCACCATCATACATACACCCGCAAATCTTTCCAGATTTGACAACAAGTGGTGAATAAGAGAAAAGAAAGAACGTTGCACTAGTAGCTGAAGTAAAGCGAAATCTAGGCAGAATGTGTTTTACAAATTCAGTAGGAGAGAACAATTACTCGTGAATTTTAAGGTTTTCCTCTAACAATCTTAATTAACCCATGCATAAATTATGCGCAATTTATATCCTACTCCCAGGCTTATAAAACCTCAAGTCTAAACAATGTTTTACTAATGCCATTTGTATCAACATTATAACCCCGAGCCACCTCTGTGTATGTAGCACATTCCGGAAAAGATATGAATACAAACTATAGGCTCTATTTTTCGGTGCTCGCCCTTTTATTCAGGTAGCTCATGCGTCTGGCTGCACTGAGAAACCTCCCTTTCAGAATATCAGCTAATACCCTTTCATGAGCTTGAATTCTTCCATATATAGATAGAAAAATCACAATAACAGAGTAATTTCAGGCTTCGTGTGCTTAGATTGATTTAAAAAACTACGTGTTTGTCTACGTTAACATAATCGCAGTACAGAAGTGATGGAAAGAAAAAGAACAAAATAGAAAGAAATAAAAATTAGGGGAATTGATGTGCGCTTCTCGGAGCTGCCCTTTTCAGACGTATGTACGTCAGTATTTTTGCTTTTGCATAGGAAAAATTTTAATATGGGACCTTTTTTTTATATAGTATACTCGTTAGATCATGCCCCCACCGCACCCCAAACAATCGATTTGCTTGCTATTTTCGTAAAAAAAAAAAAAAATTGGTAGCAAAATAATAGATATCACAGTTAGGAAGTAGTATTACACTTGTGATAGGAATTACTAGCAACAAAATACACAAAGATTTCCATTTTTGAGCTACTTCTGTTCTTTTGTTTTGGGGCTCTCTTATTATTATTATTATACTGTAACACTCAGTTCTACTGCCCTGTTTGTTAGGGACAATTTTACCCTAGGTACATTATTGTACATGGTGTGCTACGCCATGACTCGGCCATTGGCGACATATGATCGACAGTTATTTCCACAGTAAACATGATATGATTTACAAGGCCAAAAGGGGGACAAGCCAGGGAAGTAGATAATTATTGTCTCGAAAAGACTTGTTGTTAATCATTTTCCTTATCCGCTAACTCATACTATTTTGTAAGCCATTTGGTTTGGTTGGCACAACAATCTGAAACAAGTCCCGCAATCAACCATATCATCAATAGTAGTTAGTCTTAATGTTAATGTTTCCTGTTATTCCCCGAAAACAATCAACATGCAAGGACGGACGGCACCTGAATCATTTGTTGGCAAATAAGCATGTGAATGTTTTTCCTTCCGTCGGAAATTCTACCATCATACTTTGCAATTCCTCTTTTTGATCGACAGACGATAAAAGGCTGCTTTACGAGACAAAACAACGGAAAAATAATAATAATAAGAGATGTACCGGAACATTAAATATGTGACAGTTTTATAATGTTTAGCTTAAAGCTATTCCTGGGTATTATACATTATACATCCCGAAAAATCTTAGAAGTTCACAGCGAATAGGCTTCCCGTTTGGAGGCCATAAAAATAATCTCTTGAACATCAAAGTGTCCAAAAAATAGTTTATTTACCCACTTCATATATCCAGCCAGATACTGAATGGATTAGCAAATGCCGATACGAAGGTAATTCTGCAAAATACTCAGTAATTAATGCTGCAGCAGCACCTAAACTTAGAAGAACAAAATCGAAAATTGAGGAATAAAAAAAAAACGAAAAAATGAAAAAATATTTTTTTTTTTTAAAAATATTTTTTACCACTGTTGGCATATAAAGGTGCGTATTGCTTAATCAACTGTAAATTGGTATCAATCAATTGGCTTCTATAATATACTTTCGAAGTAAGTAAAGCAAAATTCCTGTGGTGATTTAAAACAAGCGATTATGTGTATACTCTATTTTTAGGCATTAGAGATATTGGACATATTACAAAAATACAAATCAAGGATGAATTTACGGAAATTGATGCTACCTTGAAAAACCTAGACCTTATTACCCTTGATACTTGTAGTGACTCGACCAAAGACACATAGAAGGATAAAGCTAGTGAGAAAGATAGTGATTATAAAACAAGCTTTCGACAACTTAAAATATGAGCGATAAGTGCATGGATAAAGCACCTAATGAACAAACAAAGAAAAAAAAATTGTTTTTTGCTTTGGTCAATGTATTTTACAGGCGTATACAAGAAAGTAAGACTTGGTGACTTGCGCTGTCTCATGCCATCGAAAAAGGATCTACAAATTAGTGATTACTATTGGACTTTGCTTGTGGGTACTCATGTACTTTGCTTGTGGGTACTCATGAACTACATATATCATTAGTGCCATCGCGATGGCTTCATGGTTGCAAATGTGATGACGTGCTAGATATATTGTTTCACTGGCTGATCTTTTTGAAACACGAAGCTTACCCAAAATGTTATTTCAAGTTACTACTGTAGTGATGTTCAATGTCACATTTGAATATCAAGAAGGCTACTTCTTTCATGGGCAATATTCAATGGTTGCACTCATATTTACTCATCTACTAGCTGGTCTATCTATTTTTTCTATCTCTTTCAAAGAAAAAAAAAAAAAAGCGTCCTCGAAGTTGATTGCAGCTCATTTTTCGTATTGATCATTCACATTCCAAAAATAAGCCACACACCAGAAATAAGCCTAACGCACCAGAAATAAGCTCCTTCTAAAACATTGCGAAACAAAAAAAGAAAGAAAAAAAATGCTCATGTAATAAAAGGGCACTAAGCTGTCATTGCAGTTTCAATGCTACCAAATGACAATTTGAGCACCAACCCCAAGCCCCCTCCCGTACAACAGACATTTGATAGATAATAAAACATAAACTTCTTCGAAAAAGATTCTATCTATTTAATGTGATGTATCAAAGTATAGATGAGGAAGAACCTTGTAACAAAATGGATATATATTCTACCACCTTGGAATGGCTACACGAATTTCGTTGATAATTTCTGGACTCTGCATTGTTACTCTTAGCCCCCCTTATGATTTGCTATTGCATTATTAAAATATTTTAAAATTCTCGCTTAAAATATATAGCGCTTGAACAAGAAAGTGGACGCTCGAATTTGAGCAAAAAAACAGCAATGTTATCTGCTTATAAAATTACAATTATTATACTGGACATGTTATGACAGTCACATGATATGGAATGTACAGGACTACTCATATAACACATTTATATTGTCTTATATACACGAGTATTCCATGATAAAGAATAAATGGCTAGTCTTTATTGTATACTGAGCATAATGAGAGTCACTGGGGAATTATTTATCCAAGATATCTCGATGGAGCTTGTGGTTGAACCATGTTCCCCATAGGAAATAGCATGAGCTCCAAAATCCGCAGCATTTAATGCTGGCCCAGATAGAGATCATATATATGGAAGCAAGGCCGTTTCCTACGCCGTAGCGCTTTCGAGGCTATTTAAAACCCGGCAGTATTCAATCGTATATAGAAGAGTAACAAAAACTGAAATCCTGCTCCTGCTTCTGCTTCTGCACACTGATTTACTTATTGCTTTATTTATTACTATTCTATAAATAAGTATAGGCTTTTAAAACAATACTTTCAATGTTTTACTACTGCTTCATATTTCAACACATCTATATAATTGTACAGTTAGCTACCCCCCTCCCCCCACATCTTTTGTTATTTATACCTTTGTCTGTGTAATAACAATTATCTGTGTATAATTAACCAGTGTTGTACAAACGCTCGAAACCATTAAACGGGGGTCTATATACCCCCTAGATGAGGATGAGGTTATCTCAAGTCCATTCATTTGCCTCTTTCTCATCCTTCATCGTAGTCAGTATGTTTACGATAGCAATCATCCTCTTATCTTATGCTCCTTATTATCAGTGCCCAATGTCCCCTTCATCCTGATTGTGAAGAGATGACCCTATTAAGTGCCATTAAAGGTCTAGCACTAGAGTGGTGACGTGGAGAAACAGTTTTACCCGGCTGTCTCATCCATCGATTCCCGCCTCTTTTGTTTTGGTTGATAGTGTGAGCGATGAGGTGCCATTTCATTTTTGCTGGTTTTATCTTATCAACCGCCTATTTTTTTTACTTCTTTTTATACCCACCAACGCCCAATTATCTAAACTTAAACAAGAAAAAAATAAAAATAACAAAAACAAAAATAAGATAACCCAGATTATCAAGAAACCCTTCTAGCTTAACATATATTCGATACTTTCCCATATTATTTATTTCCATACCAACTACTATTATTTAAACAAACCTCAGCAATGAAGCTCTCCAACTCTGTTTTGATCTCTATTGCAGCTGCCACTTCTGCTAGTGCTTTGGTGATCGGTAAAAATGAAGATGGGTCTCACATCGCCGAGGAATTGACCCATGAATCGTCTAGAAACGTTGTTGTCGTTTCGCCTTCCACCAAAAACAAGAACCCAAAAGCGGCCATCGGAGGTATCGTTACTCCTATTAACCCAAACAACAAGGCTGTCTCTGATGATGATGATGCTCCAGTGTTTTTCACAAACACTCAAGACAGACAAACCATTCCTCACCGCTACATGGTTGTTTTCAAGAAAAACGTTAGTCCGGAACAAATCAGCTTCCACCAAGAATTGATCCAAGCTGAACAAGTTTCTGCTGCTGGTAAGTTGTTTGCTCAAGACCCTACCAACCAATTCTTTGCCACCACTGCTGGCGGTGCCAATGATGTTGTTGGTGGTATTTTACACTCTTTTGATATTGAGAATGTCATGAGCGGGTATGCTGGTTACTTTTTGGACTCCACCATCGAAATGTTGAAGAAATCTCCTTTAGTTGAATTTGTTGAACAAGATTCCATTGTTTCAATCAAGGACTTCGACACCCAGCATGGTGCCCCATGGGGTTTAGCCAGAATTTCCCACAGAGATTCCTTGAACTTGGGGTCTTTCAACAAGTACGTGTACGATAATGAAGGTGGTAAGGACACTTTGACTTATGTCATTGACACTGGTGTTTTAGACACCCATGAAGACTTTGAAGGTAGAGCCAAATTGATCGCCGACATTCCAAATGACGGTGCCCTTGATGGCAATGGACACGGTACCCATTGTGCTGGTACTATGGGTTCCAAGACCTTTGGGGTTGCTAAGCAAGTCCACATTAGAGGGGTTAAAGTCTTGGGTGCCAACGGTAGCGGTAGTATGAGTGATGTTGTCAAGGGTGTCGAAGTTGCCACTAAAGATTACTTGGAACAAATGAAGAAGAATCCTAAATTGAAGGGTGCATCTGCTAATATGTCTCTTGGTGGTGGTAAGTCTCCATCTTTGGATATGGCTGTGAATGCCGCCAGTCGTGCTGGTTTGGTATTTAGTGTTGCTGCCGGTAACGAAAACCAAGATGCTTGTAACAGCTCCCCAGCTTCTGCTGAATTGGCCATCACCGTCGGTGCTTCTACTATCTCAGATACAAGAGCTTATTTCTCTAACTGGGGTAAGTGCGTCGATGTCTTTGCTCCAGGTTTGAACGTTCTCTCCACTTATATTGGCTCGAATAAGGCCTCTGCCACATTATCTGGTACTTCTATGGCTTCTCCACACGTTGCTGGTTTATTGGCCTACTTTATTTCTTTGACCCCAGAGTCGTCTTCTGAATTTGGCTCCGCCACTAAAATCACCCCAGCCCAATTGAAGAAGAACTTGATTGCTTATTCCACTCCAAATAAGTTGAGCGATATTGGTAACGGCTCTCCAAATGTGTTGGCTTATAATGGTGCTGGTGGCGACTTGTCCGAATTCTGGGCTAGCGCTCCATTGGAATCTCAATCTGTTGATTCGTCAATGGTTCTTTCCGAAGCTAAAGAAATTACCAATGCCTTGATTCATGAATTGGAAGCGACTGTTGAATCTTTGATTGAAGGTTTGTTGTGATGATAGGAGATAAAGATTGATGCTTTTTCTATTGTTATTTTTATCTTTATTTGTGGAATAGACATGACTTGACACAATAAATTGGTGTTTTGGGTAAATTGGAAATTGTCAAGTGCGCCGAGAAGAAGGTATAGTCACCTGGAAATGTTTTTTTTTTTCTTTTGTTATTTTTGTTGATGATTTTTGTTGAAATATCTATAGTGTTTTATTATTATTTTTTTATTTTATTTGATGATTTTATTATCTTGGTGGCTATAGGAGTAACAAGTATATAAATATTTGCCTTTAAAATTATGATATCTATGTTATTATTGCTTGTAGTTTTTGCTCTCTTTTCGCGAAATCAATCAATAACAGCCTTAAGTTTTTCTTTATTCCACTGGTGATGGGAAGTATGAAATCATACAGTATTTTATGAGATTGGTCGAACGCTAGAGAAGTCATGGACAGGACTTCCAATAATATTTCATTGTCGGTAGCGGCATAACACTTACAACCTGGAGATAAATAAGCAAAAGAAATGCAACATAGTACTTTATACTCAATATATCTATTCTTCATTGAAAATTAAAAAAAAAAAAAAAAAAAGAAAAACAGAATCTACTTCTTAACTACGAATTTCATCAATCTTGACTCAATGACCTCATCATCATCCTTCAATACCTCGGCAGTTTGCAACACTTTCTTGGTGTTCACCACCACTTTATCCCAATCAATCACCGTCACGTCCTTGCTGAAACTGACTGTCTTGATCCATTCGGAAGCGTCTTCTTCAGAATAGTCCAAATTGGTATAAATCCACTTAATGGCTTCTTGGGGATGTTGGTTGAAATACTCAACCCCTTCATTAACGGCGTTCATAAACTGGTCAATGGCGCCTTGATCAACCCCAGTACGGGCATTGATCACCCATGATGGCCAAGGAGTGTAGATTTCTCCAATCATCTTGATCTCCCCTGAATCATAATACTTCTTACTGGTGAAATACTCCCACATGAACGCATCACTGTTCATTGAAGGATCCTCAGATTTCAAATTCACAGAGTCCCTCAAGTTCTTGAAAGTCGAACATATCGGGAATTTTTCATAAAATGGCGCCTTGAATTCTTGTTGTAATCCCAAAACAAAACTCATCACGTACGACCCTGATCCAATACGACTCACCCCGATCCGCTTATTCTGAAGATCACTGACTTTGATAATATCACTTCTCGAAGCTCCCGAGCTCACGGCCCAACGAAGTGGCGAATCAACGTAGGTCCCTACCAAACGATAACTTTCTTCTCCATTGGCAATGCCTCGGATGAAAGCCTCGGTAAGCCCTACGGCAATGTCAATTGATCCATCTCCTAAAGATTGAATAAGATGTCCCGAGCCCGCAAGGTACGGGATCAATTCGACCTTGACCCCATGTTTTTCATACATTTGGTAAATTTGGGCAAATTGAAGTGGGGTGGAAAAATGTTCAGGAACAAACCCAACCTTGAGGACCGTGGTGGCAGCCATTTTTATTTTTATATTTATTGTATAAATTGGTGATGTTGGAGATGATTTAGCGATTGCCAGATACTATTTTATAGCAGGAAAAAAAAAAAAGACTCTTTAATCCATGACTCTATCGTCATATACTATGAGCACGCACTGGTGCACTTAGGAATTTCTCAACATGGGAGAACGTTGTATAAAACAAATTTTATTTAGCCACATGGACGCCAATCAGTGCTGAAGAATTTTAGCATTTGCAAATTCAATTAGATAAAAAGTGAAGATATGTCTACGGAATATTAAATTCGCCTAAAAAGAAAAAGATATGGTAAGGAGAATCCGAGCAACCAACAATAATAAAATTGGCAAAAAATAAGAAATAGAAGCAGAAGCAGAAGAAACTAAATTTAGCTAAATAATAAAAATATAGGAAAAATATACGATTAAAAATAAGTGAATAAACACCTCTTAAGAACAAGAACCACAAGTAGCAAGAACAGAGAGAGAAGAAGAAGAAGAAAAAAAAAAAAGGCAAAAACAATCATGAAACGAGTAATAATTCGTGAGAAAACAATAATTATAATTATAATAAGCAAACCTTTGAGTAAATACGGACATAGGTCAAGGCTGGATATTAAAGTCCAGTTTGGTATGAAAAAACAAAGAAAAAGAAAGAAAGAAAGAAAGAAAGAGAGAGAGAGAGAGAGAGAGAGATAGGAAGGATGTAACAAAATTAAAAGTAGGATCAGCAACACAAAAGTTATTAACAGAAATAATGGGCAAAAAATTAGGAAAAAGCAACAGGGAAACTGTAAAATTGAAAATATTGTATAAAAAAAATAGATAAAAAGTCATTGACATGTTAAAGAGGTGAAAGCAGACCAATTAATCTCAAAATAGAAATAGCATGAAAAACTCCCAGCCATATAGAAATGAACAATTTTCTCAAATCTTCAGCCCGTAGAAAGAGGGGAAAGTGGTGAGGGAAAAGAGACGAATTGAAAAAGTATTAAAAGGATGTTTTTTTATTTGTTTTTTTCTAGCCATTTTTGTATTTTTTTTTTTTTTTTATTCACCTTTTTTAATAGAAATATAACAGCAAAATAAAACTGAGGTCAAAAACAGGAGGCAATGAAATATTATAATTTCGCACATTGAAAAGCAAACATATTTGAAAAGAGCATAATTAAACAACAGAACGCTAGGCTTGTTGGGTGAGCATGCTAACGCATTTCATTCACATAATAATACAACAACCTCCTTCAGATTGTGGAGGTTTCTGGTTGACATTACGCTGAGCGGCATGCGACAGTCTTCTTGACTGATTTTCGCGTGGGCTTTGGATCATTTGAGAGTTTCTCTTTTCTTGTTCCTGCTTTTGCTGTTGCGCTAAACGAGCTTTCCCTCGTTCAGTGGTTATAACATGGTGGAAATGCTGTTGTTGGTTCTGAATCCCAAACTCAGGATGGTTCATCATATCTTCTTCAACTTCTGAATCATCGTTACTGGTATCACTGTAGCGATGGTAATTTCTATTGAGAGAATAGGTCTGAGAGCTCAGACTAGGATCGACATAAGAGTAACGTTGGTAGTAAGAATTTCTATTAGCTAACCCTATACCGGCGTAGCTTGCTCTAGTGCCAGCAGTCATGGTTGACGAAGGTCCATAGCGACCGTTATAATAGTTGGATAAATCTTGTTCGGCACCGGTCACCGTGGTGGTACCATCAGGATTTAAATGGAAGTTCAACTCGTCGGTAGTGTTGACCGCGAGCGGATGGCTACCCCCGGAAAACGTACGAGTTCCAGGACTATTGGAGTTGCTGGCCGACCGCTGGTTATGTGAGGTTGGCACAAGCAATGAGGCACGTCGGTTAGCCTTTGGGTCTTTTGTAGATATTGGTCGCATTGCCACATGGAATGTCAGGTTCTTGTCGAGGTTCAAATCCGCCAACTTGAGCCCAGACCGAAGCGACCGTGCCAGTTGAATGAAGCGAACTTGGGCGATATTCATTGGTTTGGGACCCCATTTTGGTTGCCAATTGGCAATTAGGAAGTGTAAGACATCAGCAACGGTCATGTCCAAAGGATGGCTATATGGCAAATTATTCACAGCAAGGAACGTGCTGTTGATTGTGAGGTCTTGAAGAAGCTCCTGACGAGGGGAGTTGAATATTAGATGTATAGTTATGGTTTCAGGAAAAGACATGATGATGGTATAATTTGTGGTGTTTTAAAGAAGGGAGAAAAGAGCATATACGGGTGCTGAATGTTGGTGCTAATATTAAAATATTATGACCTAACACTTGTAGACATGAATTGTTAGAGTTTGTTAATTTAGTTATTGTTTTTTTGTTTTATCTTGATAAGATGTGGCAAGGAGATAGAAATTAAGGAACGACGGCTTAACGCTACCAATGTTATTGGTCAACGGGGTAACAAAAGCGAATGATCAGCAAGAGGAGCACTGAAAGTTTAGTGAGAAGGTACACACCACTCAATCTAATTAGCTGTGGAAGAATCTATAATGTTTTTATATACACCAATCTGCCTCTTGTCCAACAAGATAAATAGTGGTACAATTAATGAAGTTTTTTTTTTCTTTGTGTGAGTTGCCGGACAGGAAAGCCCATGCCGGCAGAGAGATGGTTTCAGATTTTCCGGACAGCCGCACTCCGTGGGTCCACGAGAATTTTTTGCGATGATTGGGTTGATCGGATGATGATTGGCAATTAGCAAAGGTTAATCCAATATATATATATTATCATGCCATGGCTAACCAGTCTCCATCATCATCGTCTCTATCGCCACGGCAGAAGAACATAATCTCCGGGCTAACCGCTGGGGTGGTAACCACCGCAATTAACCACCCGCTAGACTTGATCAAGGTCCGGCTACAGTTGGACTCGTCGGTGCTGTCGCCATTACAGTCTTTGCGAAATGTCTTGAGACAATTGTACTCAAAGGACCCTTCCAGCCGCTCTGGAACCTTTGGTCGTACCTTTACTAACGTCTATCGGGGGCTATCCATAAATTTGGTCGGGAACGCCGTGGCGTGGAGCTTGTATTTCACCTTGTACGATGATTTGAAAAATGTCATCCACGTCACACACAGTCCCAACCACCAGCATTATAACTATCTAGTGTGCTCGCTACTTACTGGATCGCTCACTGCGTTTCTAACGAACCCCATCTGGGTGTTAAAGACCCGGCTATTGTCGACAAACAAGAATGTACCTAACGCGTACAAGTCCATTGGGCAGGGGGTTGCCAGTATCTGGCGCACCGAGGGACTCTCGGGATTTTTCAAGGGCTTCACTCCCAGTTTGATCCAGGTGTGTCAAGGGGCATTACACTTTACAATTTATGATTCCTTGAAGGCGTATCATGCCAAACAACAACAACAACAACAACAACAACAACAACAACAACAACAACAACAACAACAACATCATCATCATCATCATCACGGCAATACTCAACATAAGAACGATAAGTTGTCATTTTGGGAATATCTTTACATTGCCTCGGCGTCTAAAATCATCAGCACCACCGTGTTTTACCCATTTCAACTATTCAAGGCACGTCTCCAGGCATATGGTTTTAACAAGCCTGAACAAGCGGCGAGCACTAAAGGCCATTTCAGATCAGTAATCGCCCAGACATTTGCTAATGAAGGGATTGGTGGGTTCTATAAGGGGCTATACGTGAATTTATTGAGGGCATTGCCGGCCACCTGTGTCACCTTTATTACTTACGAGCACGTTCGGAACTACTTGTAAATTTTTCTCAGGGGACTCTTCCTGAAAATGTATTATAATATTATATTTTGTATCAATAGAATAATGATCGATAAGTTGTAGGTATACCTTAACTATGGTTATTGTTGTCGGCGCTTAGCAATTCGGTGGGTTTTTTTTTCCCACCAATTTTTTTTCTTTGATGAAAAAATTTGGGGTCGAAGGACTACAACAGAGACTTATAATAAGAAATACCAACAAACATGGCAATCAATATCCTCGGGAAATATATTAGAGCCAAGTACCTTGTGTCAGAAGGGCTTTTCAAGACATTCTACGGGATCGGTCCTCAAGAGGCCTCGAAAATATGTGCCAGAGTCGGTCTTTTCCCAAAGATGAGAATGCACCAGTTGAGCGAACAACAGATCATGTCTATCACCAAGGAGTTGGCGGGGTTGACGATTGAAAATGAAGCTAGAAATGTCGTGAGAGAAAATATTGCTTTCAAGAGAAAGATTGGGTCTTACAGTGGGATTAGACACTTGTTGGGTTTCCCAGTGCATGGGCAGAACACTAGAAATAACGGGAGAACCGCCAAAAAGTTGAATAAGTTGAACAGAAGTGGTTGATCTGCTGCTGCTTTGTAGATGAGGGTCTCTAAAAGTATAGAGATTTTCTTGCAAGCTATATCATTTTGAAAACCTGGGGGGCATCATATTATTATCGTTATATTCTTTGTTTATTATCTTATTTGTCATCATCATTGTTATTATCTTTCTTATTAATATTATTATTATGGATTCACCACCATCACTACTCCTGTCATTTGTATATAATATGTCGTCATTAAATAAACAGCATAGTGTGAAAGAAGAGCTTTTGTGGTATATTATCTAATGCTTTGCGATCATTACTAATGTGGTGCGCAAAGACCATATGTTATTACCGATCCTTAACTAAGCATCAGCGCCAACTCCGCTATAAATAACTGAAGATTTCCACCAGTTCTTGTTGTCAATTTTTCTTTTTCCCACTCTTTAATGATCAATATTATCAAACGTTTCTCCAGATCTCTCTCTTTTACCACTAATCCTACAATGTCCGCCTCCATCAAATCCCTTATCGACCTCACCAAAGCTCGTCGTACTATTTACGAACTCAAACCAGAATTGCCTACTGGTGTCACCGAGCAAGAAATCACCGCCCTCGCTTCTGCCATTATCAAACACACTCCTACTTCTTTCAACATTCAAAACATCAGAGCCATCGTTCTTTACGGTGACGCCAACAAGAAGTTGTGGAGCTCCGTGTACGAAGCCACTAAAGAATTCCCATTCTCTGGTAGACCAAAATCCCTTGCCGAAACCTCTTATGGTACTATTGTCTTCTTTAATGACCAAACCACCATTGATGAAATCTCCAAGAAGTTTGAAGTTTACAAAGATAACTTCCCAATCTGGGCCGCCAACGCCAACGGGGCTGCACAAATCGACATTTGGAAGGCTATTTCTGCTATGGGTTTAGGCGCTAACTTACAACATTTCAACCCATGGGTCCAAGAATCTGTTAAGGACAAGGTTGATGGTTCCTGGAATGTCGTTGCCCAATTGGCCTTTGGGGTTCCAGCTGGTGAAGCTGGTGAAAAGCAATTTGCCGACTACGAAATCAAGGAATTCCGTTGAACAAGCGCTGGACCCTGATTGTATTATATGTTATTGCGCTCTTTTTTTTTTTTTCTGATTAATAATATTCATTGAATGTATATTGGTATACAGTTTGATAATAAAGCTTCTAAAAAATTTCTAGGATAGGATAAAGGATATTGTAAAAACGATGTTATTATTTTAGTATATGCTTGACAGGTTTTTTTTTTTTAGTTCTGGCGTAATTATTAACTTGTCGAATGTACTTAGACTTAAATAGTGAAGGTGCTTTCAATATTTTTTGTCTGCAACATTTATGATGATACGGAGAATAAAAAAAATTACTGAACTAACTTACAACCAATAACTTAAAGCAAAGAGAAATTAACATTACACAAAGTCTAATATAATATACGGTTCTCCCATTTCAAATATCAAAACAAAAAATCTCCTCAATCAATCCAAGGCCATTTGGTCACCTGCGGCACCCTTAATATCAGTCAACTTCATTGGTTGACACTCCTTCACCTTAATCCCGAATCTTTGGTCCTGTGTCAACTTGATCAATGCTTCAGTGGTTTCGTCTTGTAACTTGAAATCTGAGTGAACCCAGTTAGCTGGGAAAAACTTGGTGCTACCAGTAAGACGTACAACTCTCTTTTCGTTGTCAAAGTTGTCCAATACCACAGTGGCGCTTTCTCTGGCCACATCGATTGGTTCGGCATGCTTGATGAGGGAACGTAATTTCAAGTGAGTGATCCCGAGTTTTGGTAAAGGAACTTCGAACCCTGGCAAAGTGTTGTGCATCAAGGTTAAGTCAGCCCCAGAGTTTCTGGCATTCTCATTACTGCTATTCAAAATCACATCGAGTGGTAAGAACTTGGCCAAGTGCATTTTTTTAGCAACGATCAAATGGTTGTTCACACATTCACTGAGCCCCAACTTCTGTTTATTGATGTCTTTACGGACCTGGTCCAAAAGTGATCTTTGTTCATCGACACTAAGGGTGGTCTTAATTGGGAAAGAGTCGGCGTAGTGGGCCAATTTGAATGGGTATACTGAACTGGTCTTCTCGACTCTGCTCAACAACGAACGGGAAGATTTGAGTTTGAGAGTATAGTTCATGGCAAAGTCTCTTATATAGACGTCTGATTTCGCAACAATATCGTCCTTGCTGTTGTTTTTCCCGCTGAATTCGTCGATATTCTGCAAAGTCACCAACCCTGCCGCTTCAAACCTCGACACTGAGGCCATACGGATATCTACAGAGTACACTTCACCGGCAACCACCACAAAGTTATCAGTTGGGATGGCACTGGATTCACTAACCCCCAATTTATTAAAATTCTGATGGTTGTCCACCGACACCAATGCAGATTGTTCAGAGTTCAACTTTTGGGATTTTTGCAACATCGCAAATTCTTGGTGGGCTTCTGACCAAATCACCCCTTTGAAATCTTTTTCGGCAACGATATTTTCTGCTTGTCCAGCCAAGAATCTTCTCAATCTTCTGATCTTTGATCCAGGGGCCACTACACATCCAAAGCTTTTGGCGATCCCATCAACCACTTCTCTGAGCATTTGACCAGTAACTTTACCACGGCCAGCATAGGCACCTGGCAACTTTTCTGGACTAAGGGCACATCCTAACAAAGAAATGGCGGCCTCGGTGGCAATATAAGCAGCACAAATGGCGTCGGCTTTAGACCCGAGTAATGGACCAGAAGGTTTTGGTTCACTAGCGTCAGTACTTGGTGGGTAAATGACAATAGTATGGGAGACGTTAGCGGTGTACCCGTCAACATGAGCCCCCAAAGAGATCTTAACAATATCTCCTGGAACAAAAGCTCTGTTGATCTTCTCAGCGGTGGTGCCAATTTCCGGCGAAACCCCCACGGCGACATCGTTGACATCGATGGAAACTGGTTGGGCAATCCCTTTTTCTGTTACTGATTTTTGGTAAACTGAGGATAAGGCGGTATAAAGATAAGAGTCCCCCAACAAACAAAGTTCGACAGGAGTCAATGGAGGAGAAGTTTTTCCCAAATGATACGAATCATGGATTAATGAGATAATGTATTTGAGAGCAGTCTGGGAGATTTGTCCGGCAAGACGGTACTTGTCGAGGACGGTTTCATTGAGAACGTTCTTTCCTGTCAAGAGGAGATCTTGATGATCTGGGAGAGCAGAAATTTCCATTGTTATATATTTTATATCAATATAGAATGGTCACAATTAATGGAAGTATTCTTAGCTATCAATTTGATATTGAAATTTTTTTATTTTTTTTGCAGAGGAAAATTTTTTTTTTTTTACCCTCATCGGTCCCATGAGATTTGTGCGTGATATTGCGTTGGCATGCATTGTAGCATCATTAATTATTACGATGGGACCTCATTTCTTGATTTTATCGATTGGTCCTGGAATTTAAAAACGAAAATTAAGAATAAATTGGAAGCTCTTACCAGTGTTTCTGAAAGGATATGTTCAGGAAGAATTACATTTAATTGTAGCGAAAAGTGCCGGACGATTTGTCAGAATAATGGGAATCCGATGTTTTGTGAATCGTTGCCCAAAAGAAGAGAAAGCAAATTATAATTCGGGTTGTATCAATATGATTAAATGTTTTGTGTTTGATATCTTATTGAGTTTCTTTTTGTGAAAACCCTTCTTGAATTTTCTCCGATTTTTCAACTGAAAGTTAGCTATATTGAGTTCTGTGAGACGTCATATCAGTGTCCAATAGTCGATCACTTTTCCCATTTTTTCCATTATTATTCCCCTCAGTTCTACATTTTCTTTCCTTTTTAACATTGTTTTATATTATATTCTCGTATTCTTGACCTTTAGTATTTATCTTTAGCATTCTTCTTGTTCTCTCTGGCTCTGTCTCTCCTTCATAATGATTTATACAGAGGTATGTAACAAGGTGAGGTCCGATACCAAGGTAATTCTCTTTTTTTTTTCCACTATTAAAGGGGTAACCGATGCTCTTATGTTAACTATTCCAATACATGAAGCCAAATGGGGCTTTATTTAAATTACAAGGTTTGCTATGACCCACTATATGACAAAAAACTTTCATTCCTTTTTTTTTTTGCACCCACGACTTGTCACCGAATGATAAGTGGTGGTGTATTAATTGGTTTAAGTGGCATTATTATTTAGTGAACAACAATTTTATGCCATTGAAGACGGGTGGTGCTTTATCAAAATGGCTCTCGTTATTCGAAGATTGTAATGATGCTTAATACGTTATACCAAGAGCCCCAAAACTTACCTCACACGAAAGAGATTTTTTGGGCGTTCAGTAGAAAGAGAAGAAGATATGAATTGATCGTCAAACATAAGAAAGAGATTCTTGATCAAAAAGTGAGTGATCCTCAATTAGGTTGCTTGATATATTTTTTTTTGACACTAATACTTCTCTGTGAGATGATATTTTAGAGAGTTACTGATGAATTTGAATTGTTATTCTACTGATTCTTCCTTTCTGAATATTTCTAATAAACATTAATCTTTTGGATTAGGTTGTCAAATTTACTTTTCTAGTCATTTTTTTTATTATTCTACAGATATAACCTCAAGAGATTGAACTGTATTTTCAGTTAGTATCTTTTCTCTCTTTTTTTTTTTTTTTTCATTTCCATCCATATTGGTAACATATGAGAAAGGTCTCAGTTTCTTTCCTTCAATTTTTATGAGAATTCACAGTATACTGGGACATAAGACAGGCCCTGAGCTGCTTTATTAGGAGATCTACCATATGGTGAATTGGTTATTTTTACATAACTTATATATATATATATATACGTTAATAAGCAATTGAAGTATCTGCTTTCCCCACCACCCACGCTGCTCAAGAAAATTTTGTTATCTCGAAGTATTTTTCTCGAAGTGCAAAAAATCAAAGTCCCTAATATTGCGAGCCTGGAATATCACTACTCGTAAAGGGGCCCTTAGCTTCTAGATCTGAATTGTATTAATAATAAATGAATGAATGAATTGTGTATATTTAAGATTAATAATAAAGGACTTTACATGGACGCAGTATATCAATCGCACCATTCGTAACTTAATTGATTGTTATTGTAGACGAATGCACAATAACAATAATAATGACTACCAGGAGGAGGAATTTTAAGAATGGTAGGTTATCTATCTATCTATCTATCTATCTATCTATCTATCTATCTATCTTTTTTTTTTTTTTTCGAAGTGGGATATCCCCGCTGATGAGCCAGAACTGTTACAATAGAATGATCTACAAATATATAGAACAAAATACGAGTCCTGTGAGTGTCTGTTCTGGTTTCCCGATGGTTATCAGAAACCCCAAACCATAATTGATAGATAAATTGGGGGGCAACTCATTTGTCCACTCCTAAATTGAGATATTTGTGGACACTCCTATCTAATAAATGTCTCATATTGATGAGCAAATTAATCCCTTGGGGGTTCTTTCTTTTTCATTTTGTGTATTAAGAGAATATTCCATTCTAACTCCCCGCAATTGACCGTGTGAATGAATCATCATGCCAACCTCACAATGACTCGGGACTCACAGGCTTTTTCAAACAGTAGTGATCCAGAAATCTTACATCTAGAAAAAAAGGCGAATATAATTTAAGTTGGGTATATTGCTGTTATCAGCCACTGTGTGTGTGTGTTGATTGTACAGAACCATCTCTAATTTGAGATAAACAGCCACGGTGTGTACAATTTCTTTGGGGGTAAGTAACAATTAATTTATCATCCCAGCTGAGAAAAAAAAAACGAATAAAACGCTTTTTGTCCCCCCTTTTTCTTTCACACCGTTTGACATTTCCAACGTTTAATTAACCTTAATCCTGGTCCACACCCTGAAAAAAAGACAAAACAAAACAACAACAACAACAAAAAAAAAACAGGCTATTGTTTATCCAGCAAATAACAATCTACAACGCTTTTGCAACAAATTTCATCTTCGAAAACAAACATTAAAAATTATAAACAAAGTCATCCAATCATACATCGGGAATTAAAACGTATGTATGCATCATAAAATATAGATCATAAAATATAGATCATAAAATAACATCGAACCCTTATAAACTCGTCTAAAAGTAAAAAAAAAAGCAGCGTAAGAATAGGAAAAAAGAAGAATCCATAATTAATAGAATAGAAAAAAAAAAAGAAGAATCTATTATTAACAGAAAAAAAAAAGTGGATCAAGAAGGATCACCCAGTTTATCAAAACCATATTATGATAATAAAGAAGTAAAACAGTAGGCCCTAATAACATTAATAATACGAATCATTATCCCTTCACAAATAGTATAATACACAAGGAAAATTAAACAAAAAAAAAAAAAAACATCAGCCAAATAATAATAAAAGCAAAAGCAACCGAAAAACCCTAGTTCCAACAAAATTCTATCATTCCCACCAAAAACAAGTACACAAAAACACAAGACCAGCTCTCAAAAAAGTTTCAATTTTCTTCCAACTCGTTTCCATCCGGAATCACGACGTCCACTGTCGATCTTTGGACCGTTGGAAACATCCTTTGAGAGCCCCGCTGACCACCGGGGTTTTTGACTAATCATTGATTTCACCTTTTCTCCACGAGTATTATTACTGCACGACAATTTCCTTGGAATCACTATTGGGCTGTTTACCACGGTATTTGGGGTACAAGGAGAAGAATGCTTGGTTGGTGATTCGCAAACTGATGGCAAACTTGAATTGGCGGTATTGGTGGTGGCGGTGCTAGTGATAGACGATTGGAGATACACTGGTGACGACACCCTTGAACTGTTGAGAAAAACATCGAGTCCAGGAATCTCATCCATAGAAGTACCACGGCTATTACTGGATGGTGGCTTATTATGACAAGAGCCAGAAGTTGGGGGAGGGGTACTGAAACAATAGTTACCGCTAGAGATAGGCATACTCCCCGATTCTTCAAGATGGTTGTAAATATTGAACTTGTCGATAAACACCGAGTTATCCTCACGATTGGCCACACTTTTCAAAAATTGTAAATAAGCGTCGTGTAGAAGACAATAGGCCTCGTTTCTGGCTTCATTGAGCACCAGTTTTTCCGGAAGATCCAATCTTCCCAAGTCTTCTGGTTGAGAATAATCGTTATTGAAAAAATCAAAGTTGCCCAACAACTTGCTGCGTAGTTCGCCATTCAAGTTGATTTCAAATTCTGAAAACACCTCGACGTAACATCGAAGAATCCTTAGCCATTCAATTTTTTTGGCCGAGATGTTGGGGAGTTGATGAAGTGAGTCTAATTCTTGGATGAACTCATAATTTTCAAAGCACCGGGATTTTTTAAGAAACACTTGGAATTCATGAAGTGAGTATGGAGCCAACGATTGGGCTCGAAGAATGGTATCGAGGTTTGGGATTCGTGATGGAACACTGTTTTGCATAATTATATTCGAGGGGGTGGTGGTATTTGGTGGTTAAAAAAAAAAAAACACTAATAAAATGGATAGATTTATTGTTGGTTCAATCTATTGGGTGGGATACAATATATATAATATACTACTATATATTATATATATTGCTGATATTTATATATACACATGAAAATGTATATATAAACAAATAGCTGTTGGATTGATAATTCAGGAATTTTCTTGGGTGAATGAAAGATTACAAGAATATCTGGCGATTAATAAAGATGAAATATTCCCACTAGGATTGCTTATTGGATGGTAAGCAAAAACGTGAATTAATAAGCTGTCAAAATGGATCCCCTTTTTCTTTTTTCGAGAAAAAAAAAATGAATTTACAGACTCGATGGGCAACCGCAACCAGTTTTATATATCAGCGCCGATAATGGGTGGTTTTTTCTTTTTTTTTTTTTCCTATTGACAAAACCGTAAAAACTGCTAGCGTGCGTAACACATGAAGACACAGCGCGTTGCATGGAGATACTCCCAAAATACTCACCGTCGAATGGGGGGTGGCAATCGGGCCCAGACAACCAACCATAACATCGATGTGTACTCATCTACTTCTATATATTGAACAATCCTTTGTTTTCCTCATAGCTGATGGCCTTTTTTTTTTTTTTTTAACTGATATAATTTTCTTTTTCTTCCCCCCCTATTGCTGGTGGGTTGCACTGTATGGGCTACCTACCTACCGGGGACAGCAGACACGGAAGGACGCTGCACAAAAAGAAACGTGAAGGAGATGTGGCGGTGCAACAATGCGGTGGGCGTAACGGTATTGCATGAGAATACATATGTCTGCGTCGACGGAAATAGCTGAGAAACACCCACAGTGTGATAAGCTCGTGACATTTCATGGTGAACGCCCACAGTTATCTCTGCTGCCAAGGGGCGGTGGTTGGTTTAAAGCAGCAATAATAACATATGATACGTGGCACTCCTACTGCTGTGTTTGCCGAGAAAACAGTTGTGGAGGAGGGAGGGAGGGAGGGGTGGGGTGTATGTAACGTCAAGAAACGGGAAAAAGAAACACCCATGGGCAGACACATGGAGGGAGCAACAATAGAAAGTCACTGCTGGGGGGGTCGGTCATATATAGACAGATAGATGTATTATTTTCTTTTTTTCATGGCCGGCCAGATTTTGACACATACTCCGTGGATTCCACACCCACCCACCCGCAACCTAACCTCCAAGGTATGTAATAATGTATGCACTGGAAACGGTTAACTTGAAAAAATAAATAGGAAAAAAAAAGGTAAAACAACACAGAGAATGCGAAGATAAGAGACACGCACACACCCCAACCAACGCGCCTGGCTGGAAATAACGCCCAACAGGGAAAGGCGTCACCCTGCCTGTCAAGTCAAACCGATTTCGTTAATAAGCAAATAATCGTCACCCCCCCACCCTCCCCGGGGGCTGTAGTGATATGTCATGTCTGTCTCCCCCACACAAACAACCTAAACTGGCAAAAAAAAAACCAAACAGAAACTCGTATCGCTTGTTGTTATTATTATCCATCATTTCCATCCTAATAGGAAAAAGGAAAAGTGAAATGGAAGGAAGTTCGTATCACTATTTAAATACTAACCTCTGGGGAATCCAATAACACAAATGGAGACTGAAACTCCTCCTATATTACCTAACATTATTACATAAACAACAATTCTCCAAACATTATCATTTACGAATAGAAATATTGTGTGACCACCGTCAAAAACCCCATAGAAATCTGTCACTAATCATAAAGGACTACGCCGGTTTTCTTTTCTGCTGATGTGGACCCCGTCATTTCCAGCCGTATATAATATATAATATATACGGCTGGAAATGACGGGGTAATATATACTATATATTTTTCATTCTAGCTTTTTTTGCCGAGGCTGACGAAAGATTTTGCCTTCGAAATCCATATACAGACATATTAAGATTGAATAAAAATATCTTTATACATGGGTAGACTCACTCCAATGGAATTTGCAAGGTAGGTAGGTAGGTAGGTAGGTATACTTCATTGAGATCACTAAGATCCCCTCCTCCCCAATTCATCAACTTCCATTTCCATTTTTTTTTTTTATTCGTTTTTCTGATTGTTGATTTTATTGTGATGACTGATCATAAATAGAACAAGTTTGTTCCATCAGTTGTTCCTTCAAAAATACCATATAGTAAATCATCATTATCATTAAACCAACCAAAATATGAATCATCTGGAATATAACTCTAAAAGATGGACCACTTTGAGTATGATTCACACCATTTAATTCTCAATATTTGGAAGGTATTTATAGACAGATATTCTTTTGAATAAAATTGACATCTCTTCTGAAGAGGCACCAAAGAAATCACAAGATCCCGTCCATGATTGGCGGAAAAATATATACTTCGATCATCCATCAGGATAGCTACTTTTGATTAGTTGGTTCCAATATAACATCTTTTCACAACTTGGACATTTCCCTCTGAAAGGCAAAATCGGATACACTCCTTCGGTTCCCTTATCCATGGTTTGATTACTGATTAATAATTTCGCCGACTGAGACAATTGGGAATACGATGACCCAAAATACTTTGATTTACCTCCTCCTGGTGGTTTATTTTTATTTTTATTTTTCTTGTTATTCTTATTCTTTTTCAATCCCTCTTTGATTATTTGGGTTTCAACTTCAAGAAAACTATCGGCAATACAGCGAAGATGTCCCAGAAATTCACAATTCTCATGATAGCACCCCAATGATCTCCATTGTCCTATCCCATCTTTCGCCAATATCCCACCACATACCCCACAATCCGAATTTTTCTCATTCCCCACAACCGTTTCCTCATCATTATAATAATATTTCTGTCGCTGCTTCTTTAACGTCCCCATACAATCCAAATAACACTCCCCAACATCCTTGAATGAATTTCTCACCTGGTACTCTTCTCCAAGAAACACCCCGTACTTGTTCTCGATCCACAGCTCGTACACCTGGTCGTACCCACCATTAGCAAAAAAATCAACTTTCAAATTCATCCTCCGGAAATAATCGCATTTCAACAAAAGTCGCACGTTTGCCAAATACTGGTGCACCGTTCTCGAGGCATTACCACCACCACTGCTGCTGCTACTTCCCGAGATCCGCTCGTGGTGCTTGATGAACCGGGTTATTTGCGGTTTTTGTAATGCTCTCTCATACTGTAACGCCACAATCTTTGAGGGGAACCCATGTACTATCGCCACCATCTCCCATGGTCGTAGATCCTCTTTACTGGTCCGTTTGGCCCCCATCGATTGATGCCCATTATGCTGGAGTAATCGCCGTGGTGGGTTAGGCGTTGACCCGACGTAAAAACTTCGGCGGCGGCTGATCGAGTTTAAAAGATATACACAATAGAAATCACTGGGTTTGAATGGTCCCTTAATAATCAGCTGCAGTGCTGGTGGCTCATCTTGTGATGCTTCCTCTTCGTGAATTATTTCTTCGTTGGTGAGTGGACGGTCCATGGTATTTTTGTTTCAGCCACGCTACAAAATCCAAAACACAATAATATATATATATATAATAGTAATATATAATATCTCAAATAGCACCAATATTGGTCAATGTAGATATGTATGGTGAAAATGTATCAGTTGGAGATGGTTTGTTTTTGTTTACCAAAAAAAAAAAAAAAAAAAAAAAAATTTGGCATTTTTTCCCCTCGTGATCTCACTAACAATCTACAACAATAATTGGGGACCTTTACAATAATAAATGTTCAGTTTTTTTTTTTCAAAATTTCATTTATGTTTATGAGAGGAGAACTAATGATAATAAAAGATATGATAACCTAGTCAAAAGTCAAGAAAAAAAAAAAGATAAATACAATCAGGTGAAAAAAAAAAAGAGATGTGAACTATGCAAAAAAATGAGGAAATAACACTTAAAGAGTACCAAAACAGAAAACAAAAAATAAAAAAAAAAAAATAATGAAAGGTATTAATCAAAACAGATAATAAATAGTCATCAATAGTATAAAATAAGCACACGACATGCATATGATTAAGACATGATCAACAGTAAACAGAAAAATATATCCCTCAATTAGTCACATCTTCCTCAGCGGTTTCATCTTCCTCACTATCATCATCATCATCGGCTTCCAAGTCACTCAATGCCCGACATGTAGGACATAAAAACTGAGGATAGGTTTTCACAATCACTCTTCTGATACATTTGTAATGGTACGAATGCGAGCAAGGACTCACAAACACCGCTTGGCATGGGTTGATATCATCCAAGCAAATCACGCACTGTATCTGTTCCTCACCACTCTTGTCAGGATTCAAATGCTTGATTCTTTCATGGGCTTCCTTACTAAATGCCTTAGTTCTTCTGATCCAAGATTTATTCAACTCGATTCTCATTTTCACGCAACGGTAAATCTCTTCAGTACCTCCACGGAAATCCATCCCCAATTGAAGCAAATCACCTTCCCTGAATAATGTCTTGTCAGATTCTTGATTAGCCAATGATAATCTTCTATGGTTGAGAAAAGTTCCTGACGATGATTTCAAATCTTTAATATACCAATTTCCTTCTTCATCAACCCCAATTTCTGCATGTGTTCTACTAACCACCTTTGATTTGAAAACCACTGGACTCGAGGAGTTTGGCAGGGCTGTCAATGCCTCTTTATTTTTTTCGGTATATCTCCCAATGGCAATGGTCTTTCCTGGCTTTAATCTTCGCACTACTGGACCAAAGTATAACGCTGCCGAAGCAGAGGCAGAATCAACGTAAGGCGTCAATCTGATAGAGTATGTACCATTCTTATTTCTTTTTGGAACTTCACCATAATTATTATTATGGTCGTGTGTTTGATGTGCCTGAGAAGTGATAACTCCGTCAATGCTACTTGGAGGAATCATTGGTGGCGACAAGTCTCCTAGGTCACTGTCCGATCCGAGATCAGCATCTCTTTCTTCAACATGGAGATGCAAATCACTACCAGTGGATCTTAAATCAGGACTCGGTATCGAGCTTACTTGGTTGTCAGTGACTTCGAGATCGCTGTTCAGACCAATCATTATTGGTTCGGAGAGTTCCGCATTATTAGGTGATAGGTTGCCATTCATGTTGCTAGTAACGTTTTCAGTACTTTTGGAATTATCCGACAATACTGTGTTTCTTATTGAGTTGGTTACTGATTGAAGCAAACCAAAAGTTAATGATGAAGCGCGCTGTCTTTTTTTGAGATCTTGAGACCCTGAAGTAGAAGTGACGGGAGCGGTGAGATGTGGGCTGGGATTTCGATTAACTGGGGTATTACTTTGACATCCACCCAAGTTCAAAATAGAAGAAAGACGGTTGCTGTTAGAAGGTGATATTTGCTGGTTGGTGTTGGTATTGATTAAAGGACGAACGCTTTGATCACCTGGCATCAAGACAGAAACAAAAGAAAAAATAATTGAAATGCAAGTATAAGTCTTTGAAGGCAATAGGAGTGAAATTTTAGGAAAACAACTGGCTGAGGAAAGCAATCTATCTCTATATCAGTTGGATTTCTTTTTTTTTTTTTTCTTCCTTTGTTTTTGTATCGCGGTGATGTCAAAAAAACAAAAAAAAAGGGCTAAAAGAGCACTGGTAAATAAAGTTTGCTAGCTATCCAAAGGAGAGTAAGTGGGAGGGAAAATCAAACAGCGAAGATTTCCTTTTGATTGTAAAACCAGAAGAGATGGTATTCTGATGTTTCAGTTTGGGATATTTTCTTAAGACAACCCCTTATAACAGATCAAAATGATGACTTGCAAGTACCAAACCAAATATAACTTGTAATATTGAGAGATCAGAGTGATACTCAATAAATAGTAATAATAGTAAGAAACAACTTGTGGTTAGATGAGTGAACCAAAGGAATCAATTTATCAACGCCACGGGTTTGGGTTTAGAAGCACACGACGGATAAATAAAATAACACAACAGCAAAATTTATTCAAGAAAGCACTAGTAACCTCTTTATACACGTAATAAAAATGACAGGCAAGTTGTCACCTTCGTATTTGTTGTCTTGAGGACCTTTTTGTTTGCTGGTAATACAAGGTATGGCACGATAGTTATTCTGGAGATGAGAAGAACGAAGAATAAATCCGTCAAAAATTTTGAGAGGGTTAGATTTGTGGTTTCTTTTTTTTTTTTTTTTTCTTTTTCCTTCTGATTTTTTTTTTTTCCTTTGGAATCGCACTTTTCTTTTCTTTTGCATGGGGGAGTTTTAATTCATGATTTGTACACACGCACAACTACGAAACCACATGAAAGAAGATCGAATGTCCACACCGTAGGGCACTTTAAAACAGACCCTGAGGGAAGAGTCCTAGTAACAGGCTTGGTGCTCTATTATGTAATACTAAAAGAAAGCCACTTATTTCCTGGGATAGGCAGGGTACCTGGCATCGTCAACCGTCCTATCACGTGTAATTATTGGTTATTATAACTGCTTTGAACAATGTTATCTACAGTCAATGATATTTATGATACAGAACTATGTTTTTTGCAAGAGAAGACTTTTGGTAAAACGATATATACACATATGTACCAGCTTTCTATTAGCATATTATAAAGAGATACTAAGATGCAAGGCCACAGGCGTTTCACCAGTAAAAGCAAATGGAAAGAATAAACAAAACGGGCTAAGTCTAGATAAATAAATATAAGACAAGAACTAAAATACACAGAGACTCTTTTTTTTTCTTTTTTCTCTTGGATAAAGCGTTCCCTCAATGAACAACTATCCATTGAGAAAATCACAAAGAAATCATCTCTTTATCATCCATGTAAGGACGCAACACTTCTGGGACCCAAATACAATCATTTTCCGGATCGTAATTATTTTCAATAATCGCCACTATGACTCTTGGAACTGCCATTGCTGTCCCGTTCAAAGTATGAGCGAATTGACGCTTGTTTTGTTGATCGACATACTTAGTGTGGAATCTGCGAGATTGAAAATCAGTACAAATAGATGTAGACGTCAATTCACCCCAGGACCCACGACCCGGCATCCAAGCTTCAATATCATATTTTTGGTAAGCCGGAGCACCCAAATCATTGGCAGGAATATTAATTACACGAGCCAATAATCCAAGCTTGCCAATTAAGGATTTTTGGAATTCCACAATCTTGGAAAATTCCTCTTTGGAGCCCTGACCAGCACAGGTGGTGAAAAGCTCGACTTTAGTGAACTCATGAACTCTATAAAGACCTTTGGTGTCTTTACCTCTTGCCCCAGCCTCGGCACGATAACTTCTACTTACCCCGACCAATCTCTGAGGTAATTCTTTATATTGGAACAACTTGTTCATTGAAAGACCTGCCAAAGGGATTTCTGCAGTTCCAGTGAGCACCAAGTTAGATTCAGATAATTCGTACGTCTGTTTTTCATTATTTAGATCTCTTGGTTGGAAACCGCAGGCGTTACTGATTTCGTCTTTGACTATCGATGGAGGAATGCACATTGTAAAACCGGCCTTCCGGGCTTCTTTGAGGGCGTATTGCACGAGCGCTTGCTCTAACAACGCCCCATCGTTGATAAGATAATACCAGGAATTCCCTGAGATTTTCGAGGCAGTAGAGAAATCGACAATCCCGAATTTTTCAACAATTGTTTTATGATCAAATTTATCTTGTTGGGTTAGGGCTTGTTCCAAAAAACTGGCCTTCTCATCAATAGTTTTAGCATTTGACTGTTGTTCTGGGTAATTGATATATTCGACTACTTGGAATTCAGAGTCAAGGGCCGATTCATCGATCAAATTAGGCAACGCACTACAAACCTTGAATAACGGGACTTTCTGCGAATTCAACTTGTCTTCGACTTGTTTCAATTGAGTCTTGATATCTTTGAGAGAAATGATATCTGGATGGTCTTCCAAAAACTGCTTGAGGGCTGGCGATTTGCCATGTCGTTTGTATAAATCCTGTAACCTGTTTCTTAATTCAACGAGCAATTTTTTATGTTCTGTGTAAAACATGTAGTTCTCATAGTGGATTGGAAGTTTTTGGAGACTCAGCGCCGATAAGTCTGGATGGTTGGCCACCTCCCTTCTTTTGACCGCATCTGCGTACTGGGGAAGGTTGGCGATGATGTGTTTGAGGTTGTACGCTGGAGGGGCAAGGACACTGTAGTTTCTTGAGGCGGAGTTAGCCACCAATGAGGAGGGTATGGAAGCGAACATTGAAGAAGGGGGCTGGGAATATAAAGTTTATGGTACCGAGTATCCCTCTATTATTAGCGGTGCGTGGTGGTTATTTAGTGGCCGCCGGTGATAATTTTTTTTGCAAACGGCCATGCACAGCCGCCTCGGATCCACCGCCCAGGACGGCCCTGGCAAGTGGTAACAAGTGTCTGCAATACAATACAATATGTATATATATATATATATAAAGGGCTAGAGGGGCTGGGTTACGGATTGTCTATTCTCCATATTAAATTATCCGACGTTTGTTATTTACTATCACCACCCTCGCTAGCATAATATACCGTTGGTTATTGTGTCCATCCTAAAAATAACCATCACCCGCTGCCACTAACAAAATCCCAAGCTGACGTAACGGCCGACCCATACATCCATCTATCCTAAATTAAAGACGAGATACCCGATATCCATATACACATACAATATAATATAATATAATATTATTAGAATCACCGTCCCCATAGATCTAGAACCTGCTACAATCTCCCCTTAGATTTCCACCCCTCCGACAACAGCCACAGCAATCTGCCCTTTATTTCCTTCCTGTTTGTCAAATAATAATAATAGCACTTCTTCTAGAAAAAAAAACAAAAAAACAACAACAACAAACAAACAGAAAAAAGTACGAAAAAAAAATAAAAAAATAAAGAAAAAGACAACACATTCCTCAAAATTTCCTCCGTTTCAGAAACCACATAAGCTTGTTTCATCTTTCCTTTCTTCTGCTTTTCGCCCGCAAAAACATTTACAGCACAACTTAAATAAGAATCCCCAAGTCCTCTTTTTTCTTTTTTTGGTTTGCTCATCTTTGTTTTTATATCTCTTCTTGTTAGAACACAAAGCATAAAACAAAAACAAAACATCACTCATCATCATCATCACCTATCATGTGCGGGATCTTTGGTTATTGTAACTACTTGGTTGAAAAACCAAGAGAAGAAATCATCGATATCTTAACCGACGGTTTGCAAAAATTAGAATATAGAGGTTATGACTCCGCCGGTTTGGCTATCAGCGGTGACGCCCCAGGCTCTGCTTTGATCTTCAGAGAAACCGGTAAGGTTGCCGCCCTCAAACAAAAGATCATCGCCCAAGACTTTGATAGAAAAGCTTTGTTCAACTCCCACGTTGGTATCGCTCACACTAGATGGGCCACCCATGGTGAACCATTAGAAAAAAATTGCCACCCTCAAAAATCCGACCCAACCGCTGAGTTCTTGGTGGTTCACAACGGGATCATCACCAATTATCAAGACATCAAGACCCTTTTGCAAAACAAGGGCTTTGTGTTTGAAAGTGACACCGATACCGAATGTATCGCCAAATTGTGCAAACACATTTACGATACAAACATCAAAAACAATGTCGATTTGGATTTCCAACAACTCATGAAACAGGTCTTGTTAGAACTCGAAGGTTCTTATGGTATGTTGGTCAAATCTTCACATTTTCCAAATGAACTTATTGGTACCAGAAAAGGTTCCCCATTGTTGATTGGGGTCAAATCTGACCAAAAGTTGAAGGTTGACTTTGTTGATGTCGAATTCCCAGACGTTTCTGAACAGCAAACCTTGTCCCCTCATTTTGCCGCTACCGCCACCACTTCCAACAATTTATTAGCTCCATTGACTGCTCATGACCATCTTAGACAATCTCAATCTAGAGCGTTCTTGTCCGAAGATGGTGTTCCAAAACCAGTCGAATTCTTCTTCTCATCTGACCCTGCCTCGGTGGTTCAACATACCAAGAAGGTGTTGTTTTTGGAAGATGATGATATTGCCCACATTTACGATGGTGAATTACACATCCACAGAGCTAAGAAGGAAGCCGGTGACCTTGGTATCAGAAATATTCAAACTTTGGAAATGGAATTGGCTCAAATCATGAAGGGTCCATACAAGCACTTTATGGCTAAAGAAATTTTCGAACAACCAGAATCCACTTTCAACACTATGAGAGGTAGAATTGATTTCGTCAACCACGCTGTTAGATTGGGCGGTTTGAAATCGTGGCTCTCTAGTATTAGAAGAAGTAAGCGTATCATTATGATTGCTTGTGGTACCTCATACCATTCTTGTATTGCCACCAGATCTATCTTTGAAGAATTGACAGAGATCCCAGTGGTGGTAGAATTGGCTTCTGACTTCCTCGATAGAAAATCACCAGTCTTTAGAGATGATGTCTGTGTGTTTGTTTCCCAATCTGGTGAAACCGCTGATACTATTTTGGCTTTACAATACTGTAGCGATAGAGGTGCTCTTACGGTTGGTGTTGTCAACAGTGTTGGGTCATCTATCTCTAGACAAACCAACTGTGGTGTCCATATCAACGCTGGTCCTGAAATTGGGGTGGCTTCCACTAAAGCTTATACTTCTCAATATATTGCTCTCGTAATGATTGCTTTGAGTTTGTCCGATGATAGAATCTCTAAGACTCAAAGAAGAATTGAAATCATTGACGGCTTGAAGAAGATCCCTCAACAAATCAAGGAGGTCTTGAAATTGGAAGACACTGTCAAGGATTTGTGTTCCTCCTCCCTCAATGACCAAAAATCCTTGTTGTTGTTAGGTAGAGGTTATCAATATGCTAGTGCCTTGGAAGGTGCTTTAAAAATTAAAGAAATTTCTTATATGCACTCTGAAGGTGTTTTGGCTGGGGAATTGAAGCATGGGGTTTTAGCTCTTGTCGACGACCAATTGCCGATCATTGCCTTTGCCACTAGAGACTCTCTATTCCCTAAAGTCATGAGTGCTATCGCTCAAGTTACCGCTCGTTCTGGTAGACCAATTGTCATTTGTAATGACGAAAATGACATTGCCGATGCTCAGAAGTTATTGGCTATCTTGAAGGTGCCAACCACTGTCGATTGTTTGCAAGGTTTGTTGAACATCATCCCATTACAATTGATCAGTTATTGGTTAGCAGTCAACAGAAATATTAATGTTGATTTCCCACGTAACTTGGCAAAGTCTGTTACTGTTGAATGAATGAATGGATATTATGGATTTTTCTTTTTTTCTCTTCTTTACCCTGTCTTTTTTTAATTAATTAATTAATTTATTTATTTATTTTTTTATTTTTAATTGACTTAGGTCTATTAAAAACTTATATAGTTAATTTGAAGTTTGGATTTTTCTTTGTATTATATGTGATGCTTGTAATAGTAATATGATAAAAATGCATGGCAGCTTCCATCGTTAGTGATACTCACGTGATGCGATTGACAATCTGCCATAAAATTTTTTTTTTTTTTTTTTTTTTTTTTTTTCACAAAAAAATTTCGTTGGAGGATGAGCGAACCAAACTTTTTCTATTTTTTTGGTTAATTTGACTTCAGATTCATTAGATATTTTTTTACCAAAAAATAGTTATTGAGACTATTTTATTGAAATTGAGGTTTTGAAGCTCAAAAAATAGAAAGTAAAACCAAAAAACATATCATAATTTTTTTTTTTTTGAAGGAATCAAAAGATAAAGCAGAAATAAAAAGTCACAATGCCACCAAAGAAGAAGGCTCAACAGAATGACAAGAAGGCTCAACAAAAGAAGAGGGTCAAGGATGTGGAAGACAAGACTTTTGGTTTGAAGAATGTGAGTATTTTTTTTATTGTTCTGGGAGTTTCAAGCAACCAATTTTTTTTTTTTGGAAACGCGAGAATTTTGTGGATCATAAATCATTAGTAGAAAATTGGATATATTTGATTTGACAGGAGATAATGCTAAAGATTGCTAATGTTTTGTGTGTGTGTTGTAGAGGATGTTGAAGGTTTCTTGGATTCGCTCCATTGATTTTTTTTTTCTTTTTTTACGTTTGCGTTCATTTTATCATTATGACACAGAAAGCATCTTGTACCACATATAAATCTTGTCCACTGTTTGAAGAATACTCCCTAATACTCATTATAATTGCTCTTTTCAACATATTTTACTAACAATTGTATAGAAAAACAAATCGAAAAAGGTCCAGAAGTTTGTCGAACAAATGCAATCTCAAAGTGTCGATAAGAAGAAACAAGAAGCCATGGCTAAACGTAGAGCCGAAGAAAAGAAAGCCGCAGAACTTGCCAAAAAAGAATCCCTTTTATTGGCGCAATCGATCGTGGTGCAACAAAAAGTGCCATTCGGGGTTGATCCAAGGTCGGTTCTATGTGTACTTTTCAAAGAAGGGAAATGTACCAAGGGAGCCCGATGCAAGTTTAGTCATGATATGAATGTGGGAAGAAAATCGGAAAAAAGAGACATTTACACCGATCCAAGAGACGCCAAAGCGGGTGCTGAAGGAGGAGCCACAGCAACACCAGAAGTTTCAAAACACGGGAACCTTCGAACCACCACCGACAAGATATGTAAGAATTTCCTCCAAGCGGTGGAAAATGGATCATACGGGTGGTTTTGGGTATGTCCTGACGGTGGGGATAATTGTAAATATAGACACGCGGTGCCTGAGGGCTATGTGGTCAGGACCAAAGAACAAAGAAGATTGGAACAATTGGCGGCAGACTCCGCGCCAAAGATCAGTTTAGAAGAATTCATCGAGTTGGAAAAGGAAAAATTGGGTAAAGATTTGATACCAATCACTCCAGAATCGTTCGTCAAGTGGAAGAAAGAACATCAATTGAAGAAATTGAACGAAAAGAAGAGAATTGCTGCTAATGGTAAAAAGTTATTGACCGGGAAAGAAGTGGTGGAGAAAAAATACAGAGATAAATTATTGGAAAGTGGTAAATTGGCCAGCGCGATGTCTGGTATTAAGGATGACGATGAGAATGAAGATGAAGAACACGGTACTATTTGGGATATGTCCGAGTTCCAAAAACAATTGAAAGATTCTGAAAAAGATGAGAATATTAAAGATTACGGTGATGGTACCACCTTCAATTTTGATGAAGCGCCAAAACCTGAGGAAAAGAAGGAAGAAGGGGATGAGGAAAAGAAGGAGGGCGAAGAGCAAGAACAGAATAATGATGAGGAAACCAAGAATGCAGAAATTGAAGTTGTTAGTGAGCAGGGAAATAAAGACAGTGCTAATGTTAATGATAATGAAGTTAATGAGGAATCCAAGGTTGATGCTTGAGTGAGCCGATGTTATTTTTAATTTTTTTTTTTTTTTCTCTTTTTCTTTTTTTTTTTTTCTTTCTTCATTTCAGTTTGTTAGAATGAATCAATCTTCCATAAGAGTAAATGAACCGTTTTATTTTAGAAATTGTTGATGGATTGTAGGATTTAATGTTGAAGTGGTGGGATGTGGTTGAGAAAGGAGTGAAGATTCCAGGGCGGGTAAATAACTAAGGAGAAGAAGAAAAAAAAATCTTTTAAGTGAAGAGCAGTTATACTATTATCAAGTGGAATTCATCCAATATACACTATATTACCTACTAAATAACCACAAGATGTCAATAATAATACCCGGGGACCAGCTTCCGGTGGATGAAACCACTCTTAATAGCAAGAAACTCACGGTAGGGCCATCAATTTATGTCGACCCACTATTAGACAACCAAATGACCATCAGTAACGCGGGGATTTTTACCCATAAAGAAAAGAAGACAAAGCAACTTATTACCGTTGAATCATCATCGAAAAACTATATTCCTGCCGTAGGAGACTTGATTGTGGGTACGGTACTCGGGGGGTTTGGAGAGTTTTTTAAAGTGTCGCTTTCGAATTACAAACCACCGGCAATCTTGTCATACATGGCATTTGAAAATGCCACCAAGAAAAACCGTCCTAATTTGAAGACTGGATCATTGGTGTACGCCAGAATCAGCGCTTATGATCCTAATATTGATGTGGAACTCGAATGTTTCAACCCCACCACGGGGAAAGCCGAAGGGTTTGGGGAATTGACAGGAGGCACCGTGGTCGAGGTTGATCTTGGGTTTGCCCGGTACTTGATGTTCAATGAAAATAATCCTGTGCTCGAGCACTTAAGTAAGAAATGCCAGTTTGAGATCGCCATCGGGGTCAATGGCAAAGTGTGGATTAAAGGCGGTGATTTGGTGACGACGTTGGCGTGCTGTCAGTACATTGAGCAGGCACAGCGTTTGGCCAGCGGGGAACTAGAGCAGTTGTTGAAGAAGCTTTGGAAGCAGCATAATATATAGGTTGCAATATAGAATGAATGTTGTCTCTTTATCTATCGGTCAATAATAATGAGAACATGAAAGCAGTAGAACGGTTTTCCTGTCCGGCCGGATACCGTCAAGGATGATGGTGATGGTGATCCGTCACGGTGGTACAGTTGTCATGGCACGTGAGATTACCGCGACGGCCTCCGGATTGGGAGTGAGGGCCCTTATCGCGCACTCACACTGATATTACTCATTAGTATATATAACCTTCCCTCCCTCCTTTTTTTTTTTGATGTTCCTCCTCATTATAATGATCCAATAAAAACACACACATATATATATATATACTTCCTCTCCACAAATGGCTCCTAGAATCGCTTTCCACAACAATTACTTCAAAGCAGCATCGAAAGATGTCTGGTCGTTGATCAATGAAACTGCGGCTGCTGCCGAAAAGGAAACAGGCAAAAAGGTTGTCAACTTAGGTCAAGGGTTCTTCTCGTATTCTCCTCCAGATTTTGTCATCAATGCTGGTAAGCAGGCGTTCGATATCCCTTCCAATAACCAATACGCTCCTGCCAGAGGGAAACCCCAATTGTTAAAGCAATTATCAACATTCTACACAAATAAATTCCAAAGACCAGTGATCCCAGATAACATCTTGGTCACCACCGGTGCCAATGAAGGGATGTTGGCGGTATTCTTCGGATTCTTGAACCCTGGCGATGAAGTCATTGTGTTTGAACCATTCTTTGATCAATATATCTCTAACATTGAATTGACAGGTGCCAAAGTGGTGTACGTCCCGTTACACCCTCCAAAAGATATTGATGAACGTAACATTGAAGGTTCAGAATGGAAGATTGATTACCAAGAATTGGAGTCCAAGATGAACAGCAAGACAAGAATCATTGTGGTTAATTCACCATTGAACCCTGTTGGTAAGATTTTCTCTACTGAAGAATTGACCAGAATTGGAGAATTGGCGATCAAGCACGATTTATTGATCTTGAGTGATGAAGTGTATGAAAACTTGTATTATGGTGATAGTTTCCCACGTTTCGCCACTTTAGCTCCAGAAATCCACGAAAGAACATTGACCGTGGGGTCTGCTGGTAAGGCCTTCTGTTGTACCGGGTACCGTATTGGCTGGGTCGTGGGGCCTTCGGATTTGATCCAGTACGCCCTCGCAGCCCATACCAGAATCTGTTTCAGTTCGCCATCGGTGATGCAGATGCAAATTGCTCAAGCCCTCGAGGAGGTCAATAATGACAAAACATCAAATAATTACATGATCCAAAACCGTGAGGCTTATAAGAAGAAATTCAGTATCTTATGCAAAGGGTTTGACGAATTGGGATTGCCATACACTAAACCAGAAGGCGCGTACTATTTGTTAGTCAGTTTCAAAAAAGTGAAGATCCCAGAAGACTACGTGTTCCCTGAAGAATTACAAGGCCGTGCCAACGATTTCAAGTTGGCTTATTGGTTGATTAGAGAATTAGGGGTGGTGGCCATCCCACCAAGTGAATTCTACACTAAGGAAAATCAACATATCGCTGAAACCTTGTTGAGATTTGCCGTGTGTAAAGATGATGCGTATTTGGAAGAAGCAGTTGAAAAGTTGAGAGGGTTGAAGAAGTATCTTTGAGATATTCTCATTCCATATTAATGTTTATTGTTTCCTCTTAATATATATTCTTGTCGGTTATGTTATAATGGCTTTGTAAGACTAAATACTCACTTACATAAACATGTTTTGGTTTTCCATTTAGGAGTTATATATCTATAATTTCACTAATATATACATAATACATATATCTACAAATTGAAAAAAAAATTACACTATCTAATATCTTATCACATCCTTCAAGTTCCCAAAACTAAGAACATCTCCAATTTTCAGTACCCCGCAAATTAACATTGTGAGACGATCGATCCCACAACCCCAACCTCCAGTTGGTGGCATCCCATATTCTAACGCCTTGATAAAGTTGACATCAGGAATCATCGCGATTTCTGTATCGGCGGACGCTTCTTTGAACTTCAATTGGTTTTGAAAATTCAATGATTGTTTGAACGGACTATTTTCTTCCTCGTAGGCGTTCATGTATTCTCTTTCATTAATAAACATTTCAAATCGGTTAGCCACTTCGAATTTCCTGGTGCCGTATTCTTTAGTAAAACATTTTGAAAGCGGCGACAATGCTGCTGGGTGGTTGATTATCAATGATGGTTCAGCACAATGCGATTCCACAAACTCACTGGCAAGCGTATTCAAAAGACTCGGTACCGATATCACCAGAGGTAATGGAAGATTAATCGTCTGGAAATATTGCTTAAGAGAATCAATATCGTTTAAGTCTTCCGGTAATGGAAATTTAGTCACCTTTTCGATTGCTGGAATAAATTCCACAAGCTTGAAGTACCGCGATTTGATGATGGTTCCATCATTGTTGATGATTAGATCTTCCTGTTTTTGTTCTTGTTGTGAATTGAATTTGGCTAAGATTTCATCAATGTTCTTCAATATTTCCTCGCCTTTGATATTCCCGGTATTATTAATGTATTCTCTCACATGGTTTAAGATCGCGACTAACATATCTTCTGTTAGTTCAATAAGTTGATTTAAATCGGTGTAACTCTGATAGAATTCACAAGTGGTGAACTCGGGATTATGACTGGAATCAATACCTTCGTTTCTGAATACCCTACCGATTTCAAATACTTTATCAAATCCACCAACGATAAGTTTCTTCAAGAACAATTCTGGGGCAATTCGCAAAGTTAAGTCTTGACCTTTCATGTGTTCTGATTGGGTGACAAATGGATTAGCGTTGGCCCCATTAGCAGTATTTGCAATAATCGGGGTTTCTACCTCGATAAACTGGTGTTTATTAATGAGGAAATCCCGCATAGAGTTGGTGACAAGACTCTTCACCACTAGCGGGGCAAGTCGTTGTGGTTGCATGATCATATTACAGACCTTATAATTAGGGTATCTGCTATCGAGATCGATGGTCGTCTTTTGAGCCACAGGAATTAGGGAATTGCTCAATAACTTGAGAGGAGAATGAGCTCTAATTGATAATTCTCCAGATTTGGTTCTGAAGGGGATCCCTTTTATGGAGACTCCGTCACCAATTTTGAGGAACTCGTGAGTTGAGACAAAGTCATCCCTCGAAAACTCTGGCAACTGGTCGGCAATAGTGGTGAGAGAATATACTACTTGAAGTTTTTGGAAATCTTGGATAATATCGAGAAACACTAACTTCTTGCCGGATTTTCTAATTCGAGTGATTCTCCCTTCCACTAGATGCAACTTCTCGGTTTCTGATTGTTCATTGGTCAAGTACTGGTAATTTGTTTTGAATTGTGGAATTCGTAAAAGCTGAGATTGGGTCAATTTCGGAGCAGCATCACGAATATTATCAATTAAAGGATAATGATTGTCATGATCTTTGGTGACGATCTCCACTCGCTGCTCGTAGGAAAAAGTATCCAGCTTACTCAAATTTGATCCCCAACGAGCCAGGGACTTTAATAATAGTCCATTGTTTAGTGATGCAGTTGATCTTTTACCAGATACAGACGAAATGAAGGATCTCAACATGGCGAGGCATGTAATGGTCGAAGGTAGATGAGATAGAGATTTTGAGATTTGTTTGAAATCGCTTTTTCTCTGATGACTTTTTTGGCGCTGCGTGTGCCAATGATTCTTGGAGCAATAGACAAAACGAATGTCCTAGATGACATTCATTATTAAAATAATGGTTTATAAAGCTTAGTTGTTGAGTATTTCCATAATAGAGCCGTTTATTAGAGCCTACAAAAGAGCTAGGAGGGGGGGGGGGTCCTTGTCCATTATCAATGCAGTGGGTTAGTGCTCCACACTCTGCGCTAGCCAAGTTGGATGGATAAACCATAAATTAATAGCCATCACTCAGATGATAAATAGCAAGAATAAATCAACATATTTTGTCTTCCTTCTTTAAATTATTCTGGTATATTGTATCTCTCTACTAATGCTTACAAATATTCAAAATCATTTCCCTGTTCAGTATTCCATATTTATTACTTTGTATGTGAGCGCCAGGTATCCGATATAGCTAGGCTTCAGAAATCAAAGGTTCTATAATAAGTTAGTTTATGTTGCACAATAGTGAAAAACCCAATAGTAGTCAAATAAATCTCATTCACAAAGTTTTCAGTGGTATCTTAAATTCCTTTTCATTACAATTTCAAGACGATAACGCAGATTTGTACTCATCATTTGGTGAATATTAATTGATTAATAACTTGACATGTTCTTCGAGATGACACTTACCCTAATAATAAACAATGGATTGGGATCCTGTCCCAGTCCTGACTGATGTTAGAAAGAAAGCAGTGTGAAAAATTTGATAAAATGGCGGCGATTTCCCTCTTTTTATACTGTGCCACCCTCCAGCGGGGCTCACCACCTCTCACAAACGCGACGCGTCAAATTATATCATTATTATTATCACCATAAATTATAATATTTTAAATGATGATTAACTCTACACTTTCACGAAACAATAACGATAATAAAATGACTTCCGACTCCAGTGCTCCTCCAACGAAAAGGAAAAAGACCTCCAACAATGAGTACCCACCTCATCTTATTGAATATGTCCCACCTACCGTGAACGACGCCTTGAGAGCCACCACCATCACCAATGCTGGTTCTACCGCCCACCAGTTGTCGGTCCATGATTCCTACACTTATATCTCCTCGATACCCCAGGAAATCCAAAACCATCCAGAAGACGAAATAATCCTTGGAATCGATGAAGCAGGTCGTGGACCGGTGTTGGGGTCGATGGTGTATGCCATTGCTTATGCCCGGAAGCCGGCACTCCATTTACTCAGTGATACTGATTTTGACGATTCTAAGAAATTGACAGATCTCAAACGATTCGAGCTATTGTATGCCATCACTGCTGATCCTGATGATCCTCATATTAGTGCTGCCGATCCTCAAAAACAATTGCATGGGGAAATCGGATATGCCATGACCAATTTGACTGCCAGGGATATTTCTCTGGAGATGTTGAACTCCGAAACTTTCAATAATTTGAATAACCAGGCCCATGAGACGACGATTGCGTTAATCCAGAATATTCTCAAACTATTAGATGGGTTCAAAGTCACCGAGGTGTACATCGATACCGTGGGTCCTCCACAAACGTATCAGGACAAATTATCGAAGATTTTTCCAACTTTGAACGTTACGGTATCAAAGAAAGCCGATTCTATATATCCCATTGTCAGTGCGGCCTCAGTGGTAGCAAAGGTCACCAGAGATGTGCTTTTAAAGAAGTACCAACAACTACAAAGGCTAAGCAACCCAGACAATACCGAAATGGGGTCAGGATACCCTAGTGATCCCAAGACCGTTAGATATTTAAACGGGAAAATCCATGATATTTTTGGCTGGAACCAAGTGATTCGTTACAGTTGGCAAACTGCAAAGACATTGTTGACCGATAAAACTACGGTCGTGGTTTGGGAAGACGATATTAAATTGAAGAAGATTGATTATGGGGATAATGTCAGCAGTTATTTCAAGAAGAAGGATTCGCTGGAGAATGATTTGGAAAACTTGGAGGTATCAAGTTTGTGGTATGGTAATAATGTGATATCAATATAATTTTATCAATCTACACATGTTTAGAAGAATAAAAAGAAAAAAAACCTGATGTTGTAAACGAAATGAAAATCAATTAAAAAACCATTTATCAAAAAAAGAAAAGAAGAAGAAAAAAAACATGAAAAACTATACTTAAACTAGAAGCTAGTCCTAAAATATAATCAAATTTTTAAGGTATCAAAGAATTGAAATAAAAAATGGAATGAAATTGTGCAATAATTAAAAAGACCATTAGTGTCTGAAGGATAACTCCTTTTGAGTTTCCCTGATAGTATCATCTAAAGAACAAACATTCAAGCTCAGCAATGGCTGTTGGTTCACTGTCTTATAAGAAAACGCTGATTCTAACACGGTTTCGAATTCTTCAAACTCATCGTGAGCATTGAACTCCAATTCGTCATCTTCTAATGGCGAAGAAACGGCACTGCTTGGTTCGTAAGCTTTGCTAAGAGCCACGGGAGACGCAGTTGGTGTCATTGTCATCTTTGGAGAGACGTCGAATTCTTTTTCTTCGGAATAAGAAAACGCAAGAGTATTGTCAAGATTGGACATTTTGCGGGTCATCAACGATTTGAACTTGAGTTCTTCGAGCATCGAAATATTGGAAGTATTGGAATTTTTATACAATGGCGATGAAGAAGTCTTAACCGAGGCAGTAGATCTTTTCCCCACCACCGATGGCGGTGCAGCAAGCCCAGCACAAGAGATATTAGCGGTGGAGGAGTTTTTACACAAGATCTTGGAAATCGAGGCGTTTCTAGGGGATAAATCAAGATCGATGGAAAACAAATTATTCGATTCAATTGGTTGCCCAGCTTCTTTTGATTCCGATTCCAAATAATCATTATAAGAGCAAAAAGACACCACCGAATTCTTGCGATCACGAACCAAATCTTCGACGGAAACGTTGGTACGTTTACTGGAAACCGAGTGTATCCTGTGAGGCGACGAGGTAAAATTTCTTCTAGGAGAGTTGGTAAACATTGAATTGGCTCTGGTTATTGGGTTTTTAGCAAAACAGTTGGCGAGCAAATCCGCAGTTCTGGTATTGGAAGAAGAAATGACATCAATATTCTTAAACCCTGATTTGTCACAGCTTAAGGCTTCGACACTGGCATTCAACGCTGGAGCAACAAGGTCATCTTGTTTATGATGCATTGGGATAGAATTGAGAGAAGCATTACTCATAGTATAGATACTACTGCTAGGACTTTCGACATCACGTTCAAAGATGGAAGTTGCAACACTGGTGGTGGACTTGTTGTGGTGGTTCATTGTGAATGGAGAAGCACCAAACACTCGAGATGAGTTACGGGATACTGAGTTGTAGAAGCGAGGAGAGGTTCCAAAGTTGGTAGTGCGAGGTTTTGTAAGGGGGGATGGTTCATCGAATGCGGATTCAAGAGAATAAAATGATTCGTTCGAAGATAAGCTGTCAGAATGACAATAGTGAATGAGGGCAGACATATTTTTTTTCGGACTGGGTAATTATTATTATTATTATTATATTATCGAGGGAGAAACAGAATTAAACATTAAGTTTTTTTCTAATTCTTTCAAAACATAATATATATATAATAATCTTTGTCATCCATTGAAGGCGTTATATATATATATATCTGTTTAGCCTTAAGATGATGTCCCAGCGATCAGTTATGCGCCAGAAAATTATGAAACAGTCAAGGCGGCCCCCCGTGCTACGGTAGCAGTGATGCTGCTTGACAGGCTTTTTCCACAAAAATGGATGAGGCAATGATGAAAAGGGGAGAGGTAGTAATAACTAAGGAATTGATAATTATTAAATGAATTATGGTCGATATATATATATATATATATATATATATATACTTATTCATTTATTTATTTATTTATTTATTCATTGGGAGGTCATTCAAAAGAGATATGGGAGAGGGAATACATAATAGCTACAAAGATCGTGTGCATAGATGATTTTATCAATTATCATGTTCTTTTGCTCACTGAAAATAGAGATCCTCGGGTATATCTAACACAAGCAATAAGTTTGTATATCAAGCCTTGTATTTCCCCTACATTTCTACCCATTTATGGCTGTTTGGTGTTATCATCGGCGCTATCATCGCGGCTGCCAATGGTGGATCCACAGCAGAGTAACGTCCCGGCACATTCCTGGCTCGAGGATCCAAAAATATAATTTTCCACACTGAAATCGCTCAACAAAAAGACCAGAGAAGGAAGAAAGAAAGAAAGAAAGAAAGCAAAGAAATGCAATCCATCAAAAGTTCCACCAAAGGGCATAGAGCCATATAATTTCATATAATCGCCATATATATTTGTGTGTAAGAGATTAAAAGACCCAAAAAGGTGTTTGATGCTACTGTGTTTGTTAGGGCTGTGTTCAAATAAGTATCATGCACTGCTCATGTGCTTGTTTAACGAGCCCTACAAATCTTCATGACATGTGGTGTCACACTCTCACGTGTATATCACACAGTATACCATATTCGCAGGCGCACCGACGCTGGGTGCGCGATGGGGGAATTTTTCGCCTTTCTGGTTACGAAGCACGCGGTCGCTTGACCGACCTTGGGAAAATCAATCTTTCTTACACTTTGAAAAATTTTAGTAGAATTCACTCTATTGATTTCTTAATACTGGAGAGTCTATATTACAGAAGTATCAACATAAACATGAGTACTTTCGAACCAGTTGTTGTCATTGACGGTATGTAAAAGACTTGAGAATAATAATTCAGATACACACAATAAGCAGTGGAAATTTGGTAAACCCGTTGGATAGTGTTTGTTTTTGGGATGTTTTGACTATTGAAAAATTTTTATTATGAATGGATGAATATTATTGGGAAGATATAATCATATTTCAGTTAAATACAAACCCAATTATGTATTCATTTAAGAAGTATTTAATAATGAGAAGAAGATGTTGGAAAAATGTGGTACATTGAACATCATAAATATTCACTTTAAATGAAGATTACAGCACAACAGGCATATGTTAGAGCTATTCAACAACAAAGAATCACATTAGTGAAAAGTTCTCATTTCAAAAAGATCAAGTTTTACTCTTGTGGCTGGTTATTTTTTACGGCAAGCATTAGAAAAAAAAAATTTCAAGACATCTATCCACTACGATTACCATTTTCACAACGGCTGTGTCAACACTTTGGGATTATGACTAGTTAATACTAACTATTTTCACAGGTAAGGGTCACCTTTTGGGTCGTCTCGCCTCCACTGTTGCCAAGCAATTGTTGGATGGTCAAAAGATTGTTGTTGTCAGAGCTGAATCTCTCAACATTTCTGGTGAATTCTTCAGAAACAAGTTGAAGTACTACGACTACTTGAGAAAGGGTACCAGATTCAACAAGACTCGTGGTCCATTCCACTTCCGTGCCCCATCTAGAATCTTCTTCAAGGCTGTCAAGGGTATGGTCCAACACAAGACTGCCAGAGGTAAGGCTGCTTTGGAAAGATTGAAGGTCTTCGAAGGTGTCCCACCACCATACGACAAGAAGAAGAGAGTTGTTGTCCCACAAGCTCTCAGAGTCTTGAGATTGAAGCCAGGTAGAAAATACACCACCATTGGTAAGTTGTCTTCCGAAGTTGGCTGGAAATACGAAGACGTTGTCGCCAAGTTGGAAGAAAAGAGAAAGGTTAAGTCTGCTGAATATTACGCCAAGAAGAAGGCTTTGATCAAGAAGCAATCCGCTGCCGTCGCTGCCGTTGCCGAAACCAAGGTTGGTAAAGAATTGGCTGCTCTCGGTTACTAAGCTTATCTTGAATCTGTATTGCTAATTTAAGTTTTTTAATCTACAATCATAATGTCTTATCTATACAAGATAGAGGGAAGTTTTACTTTCCATTTGTAAGAATAAACTAAGAATCACTTCGAGATTTTTCGTTGTATCCAAGCTTCAACTGTTGAGTATTGATGCTCATTGGAGCAATACAGAAGTATTTCAAGTTTCAGAAATTAAGCAGCCTTACTTTTCAGCTTGTAATAGGATCAATTTAAATTTGTATCAAAACGGAGGTGATTTTTTCTTTTTTTTTTTTTTCTCCAGGAAATACCCTATAGGTGAAAAGCCCAAGAACTATTGGCGATACTAGCACATATCATACAGAAAAAATTAATCACACCAAACAGATAAAAACACAGTATAACTCATTTTAGTCAATCACTTTTTCTAATTTATTAGTGATTTTTTATAATGGATATGGGGAAAAGAAAAATGTCTCCATTTGAAAATATGGTTGTAGCTCAAGATTTGTTAATTATTCTCTAGACTCACTCTTACTCTACACAGTAAATCGAACAGATGAAATCAGAAGCTAGAGGATGGAATACATCAAGTGTTGCTAGGCCTCTGTTTCCTTTGTAAAAAAAAAAAAACTAGAGATATTTCATTGGGCAAGGGTCGTAGCGCATGTAGCTTTTTCAAGGTCATCGAGTCTTTAATACCAAAGATTGCCTGTAGTCTGAAATATAGGAAATATTTGTTTTATTGGAGTTATATCATTGAGCTATGTTCAGTAATAAAGAGAGAGGAAAACTGATCTTAAAGTGAGTAACTCAGACAATATTGTGTCACAAAGATCCTTCTTGCATGATTCTCAACATGCCATATCGTCCATCTTCACCAAAAAAAAAAAATAGTTTTATCGATGAAATCAAAAGGTTATGAGTTTGTTATACGGGATGGTGCTTTGATGAACTTTGCAGATTCTTAATGCCACAAACACAAAATGCCACAGGATCTCTATGGAAAAGATAATTAGCAGCAAACTATAACAATAAACTAATGAATGATAAAAGCGAACATACAATGTAAAGCAACTATAGAATATCTAGTTGACCAGGTTCTCATTAAAGTGAAAAAACAAAAACAAAACAAAAATATCATTATTCTTTCAATTTTATCATTAAGTTAGTAAATTTATGGCATTCGCTGCAGATAATTCCTCTCAGTGAAAGGTTTTGTATTTTGTTTTTCGCATCTTCGTTCTTTGGCTATGGTGTAAACATTTGTCCTAAGATCCACCTCTAACTTGCTAATAAGATATTCCATAAGAGGAAGAAATTAAAAAAATAACTTACCTTAACTCCTAAAACAAAACAACCGTTCTAAAAAATCTTTGAAATTTCAGTATTAGTCGCGCCCTACCAAAAACCAGGTCAAAGGCTTTGAGGACACAAACTACAGACAAGAAATCCATTGACAGTGATTTTATATAACGAAAGAAAAATAGTGAGAGTAACAAAGAAATTAAACATTAAAAAATCAATCGAATGAAAAAATGTGCCAGAACCCAGAGTTTATGATATATTTTCCCTTATCTCAAGGTTCAGAATACAAACATCAGTACCAAACCGAGCCCCAGCTCCATTACCAAGAAATTGACAGCCATAGTACTTTTTACATTCCTGAACAGCAGAACTCCCAAAGACACGGAGATCTTGGTTCGGTTGTGAGTACCGGTGGTGGTGGATTAGAGACTAGCCGGGCTGCCACCAGAGGCACCACCGAAATTGGTGACCAAAATATAAGCTATGAGGATTCGAGTTCCAATTTTTCCCAATCAACGCCAACTCCAGAAACTAGTGGTAACTTTGGAGAAACTTACACCCGATATAGGGTATATAAATTACTCGAGGATGATTGTGATGATCCAACAGAAATAAGTGATGCTAATGAATCACCGGATGAGGATTCTGAATTATCAGATAATGATAAAGAAGTGGCAGATACTATGGTCGAAAAAATTGAGGATAGAAACGTTGTTCTCAAAGGATTTGACAGACATTTCAAGGATAGTTCAAGCTTTCTAGATGGTTATGTGTCGTTTCTCAGGAATATGATTAAAGAAATAGAGTTGGTTGATAGTACTGATGATGAAGATGATGAAGGAGAACAGCAGGATAGAGAAAGTTCAAGTACAAAAGTGGGAGTTGGCAGATCATGTTCTACAGATGATGTCAAAAATACGGCCACAGTACAAGAAAATGATAATCCTATCACAAAAAATAATGAGATGGACGCAAATACTAGTCCAAAAAAGAGAAAAATTTATGAATCAGATGGATCAGACTTAGGGGCTCCGATTACAGTCAAACATTCCCAAGGTGAAGGTCAGAAGAAGCGAAGGATTAAAAGAAAGAAACCAAGCACTAACAGCAAATCCCAAAGACATTCACTCTGAATTTCATATATATTTCTTGATAGTAATTAAGTCAAACCCTAATAAGATTACAAAATGCCGACTGTTTAAGTGGTTGTCTATTTTTTTAAAAAATTACAAAGCACCTGCCTAGGAAGGATTAGCATTGGCACTGATTTTTCTCTTGACTTTGTAGTCGGAGTTGGCTCAAATATAAGTTTTTTTTTTTTTCAATTGCCTTTTAAAAAACAGCGTATAAAACAACAATTTGTATTTAAATCCTTTTATTCTACAAGATTTCAATGAATACTATTTGTGGTATGGAACAATTTATTTCAAAATCGATCGATTTTTAAATTCTCTCCTAAGTTATAGATCACAATAATAATAAAAAAACAACAACTAATATACAATATAAACCAAAACAATACCCACCAATAAAAAACAATTCCTGACCATTAAACCCAAAATTCTAATTTTCTTCAATATTATCTTTCTTTGCCCTCCGTTTCATAATCTCCACCTCTTCCTCACCTTTTCTGATATTCTTTTCAACCACTAAAGTTCTTAATAGCTGATTTTCCATTTTCAAGTTCTTTACTTTCAGCTCCAAATCTGACGCCAACTCTTGTAGATTCCTCAAGTCTCTTTCAAGCTGCTGCTCCTTAAGTTTCTTTTTGATACGGAATCGGGCACTGGCGGCAGTGTTTCTGCGGCGCTTATCCTGTTCGGTGACGGCAAATGAGTTCTCCTTGATATCATCGTTATCTAAAGGCATAGTTTCGGCATTACTCATCCTAGAACTCATGGAATCTAAGCTTCCATCGACAGAACTGCCGGCAGTTACGGAATTAGATGGTACGCTGGTTTTAGAAATCCCATGAGCAGATGAGCGAAAATTGCTAAGTTTTTCGATGCGGCTTGGTTTTAAAAATGTCCTTGGGGAGATTGCAGAGTTGTTATTGAGAGTGTCACTGTTCGTGGAACTAGAAAGTGGGTTTGTTGAACCTGTAATAGGACCGGTAATAGAAGTTAGAGCCGATAATATGGCTTGGCTATTATCGTTATTATTATCATTATTTTGAGCTAAATGAGGATTTTCTTTGGCGATCAAAGACGCCAACATGGATATCTGATGATCTGTTAAGCCTGCTCTTTGTAATGAGGCTCTAGCACCAGCAGGAATATGAACTTGAAGGGAGGCATTACTGTGGCTATCATTGTCACTATTATTTGTCAAAGAATGGAAGTTATTAGTCTGAGGATTGCTGTTGATATCGTTAGTGGTATTATTGTTAAGGGCACGAGGGGAAACGGGGTAACCGTCTTGACCAAAGCCATTGAATTTTGGTTTTTCTTCGTCAGTGAATATAAATGAGTTATCAACAAATGACTTCAAATCGTCTTCCATATTGCTGTGGTTGGTTGCAGGGCCAGTGTATGCTGGATGGTCTAGTTCAGGCATAAATGTTTCCACATAGACGAGTTGCTCGAGAAGCGACGAGTTCGAGTAGATTTCGCTGATGGTATTTTTGGTATCCAAAAGGTTGCTGGCATCGTTGTCGTTATTTGCCGGGGATGACATGGTGTGTATTTATAACAATAACAGTATTCATATTCATAATAATAGAGCCAACGTCAAAAAAGTGGTGGCAGCAGCAATCGATGCTTTTATAACCATCAAAAAAGTGTGGGAAAATGGCGCGCTGGCACGTGAGACCACATACAAAAAGATCTTTGGGCTTTATCATTGTGATAGATCAGATCCCCCACCCACCCACCAATAATTGTTAAACGTAGAAGACATATGTATATATCTTATTTATTAAGACGCCATCACTGATTGAGCCCCCACATACTCATTATCAGTCATAATAATCTGCGTGGTGGTGTTGGCACTAATCTCCTTCAACATCATCATTATCCGTAAGTACTCCATCGCCCTTTTCCCTGCACTTATATTCTGATGATACCATTTATTCATCCCATTCACCACGACCTGACCAATACCTGCCAATGATCCTTCCAGTTTGAGCAGTTTCAATTGCTCTAGCAAATCAACAAGTGAGTCGCTGGATAAGTAACTTATCGAGCCTAGTACCTTATTTAGCCGTCCCAAGTACTCATCCTGTAAAAGTTGGCTGGATTTTAGTAATTCCTGCTGGATATGGCGTCCCAAATCCCCATACGGGAATCTATCACCAGACAGCGATAACAAGTCAAGAATGATTACTTTTGTATCATGGGTAATCACAAAGTTGGAGATAACCGCGATCGACCTCAGGTAAACCACGGGTAACTGCTTGTCTTGAATTAGCACCAATGATTGTATATCGGTTGGTCTTGTCATTTAATTCAATTGTCCAACATGATTTAATGTTTTATTTTTTCAATTATGACAGAGTATCTATTTCATGGTGTTATAATCACTTTTTTTTTTATTTTTTTTTTTTGCCCCATCACATATAGATGGATGGCGACGTGCGTTTAGATCACAATGCTTCCTCTCAACTCCAGAATTTTTCTGCTCTGCTTCTTTATATATATCCTCTACTCGATACCCTTTATTAGTATTGAATACAATAAAATGTCAAACAATAATGTTCCATTCACTCCCCAGAACCTATACTTCACCCTCGGGGAATTCATTTTGTCATGGCTCAATATCATTTCTTACCATAGGAAATTATATCCTCCAGAATCATTCAACGCCAATGAACTAACCTCTTTTGGTATCATAGTTCCCATGAGCAGACATCCCAATGTAATCAAGTGGCAGAAGGATTTGGTTGCAGAGATACTCGAGCTTTTGGTGGATGTCCAACAAAAAACCAGTATCAACAGATTCTCTGATAAGATACTCGATCTGCAAGATGACGATGATGATATTGAAATCAGCAATAAAAATGACAGATCAATAACCATTAACAGAATCAAGAGCGTATCGCTTATAATTTTCAAGAATTTGTTTCCGAAAAAAAACACCAAGGGCTTCAATCCATCAATTGACCCGATCCCCATCGAAAAATTCACTATTGATTTATCCCAGATACATATCCCTTCTAATGACGACTTGACAAAACAAATCGATGCGACCAATACCCTCAACTGGTCAATGGTATATGAAGAATTCAGATCTGCGGTAATGGATCTATTAGCTAAATTGAGAATCGCAAATGATAGTGATCCAGCTGATCTAGGACCACAAAAACCTGAAAATGATCCATTTGACCAATTTCTGGGATCCTTTGGATCATCATTAGAAAGTCTGGCTAAAGGAGGTATTAAAGCACACTCTTTGCCGGCTACTGAGAATATTAATCAAATATCATCATCGGCAATTACTACTGATTCCCAAAAAAATAGAACGGTCTTGGATAATTACGACATCGAACTCTCTTACGATGTGTATCTTGAGACCCATAAAGACTTAAGCATAACAAATTATAGCCAGGATTGGATGCTAGATACTAAACAGCAATTGGTTAATAAATCAGATCAAACTCATCGAAACCCAGCGGTGGCTAACGATTCACAAGGGATGAAAGTACAGTTCAGGTCGATTAAAGGGGTGGAAGTGGGTCCATTAGAGTTTCATCAATGGTACGAGAAGGTGGTATGAGTTTAAGAAAAGTAATGAAAAGTTTAAACGGCAACAATTTCAATGATCCGAAAAAAAATAATTCTGAAATGAATCAAAAGAGTGGAATCCAGTATTATTTTCAAGCAATTTTAATACTATAGTCTATTTTGGACTTAGAGCTGCTGGCCAGCCCATGATTTTCATTATCATAACCTACACTAGAATGTTGACAGTATATCATGAACCGAAGGATTGAATTATACTCAAATATTTGAAATGAGACGTGGTCAACACCATAACTATGAGAGAACAATGCAAGTTGGTCTCAAAAAGAGAACTCAAATGAAGTGTTTGCCCAAAAACATTTTGTTCAAGATTGCACTAGAGTGTTTCTCTAAAATTTCATGATAATAAATTTATATTCTTTTTCGCGTTCTCTGTTGATAACCACAAATAAATACTTTCTCTTACTGTCTTTTTATAATCAAACACAGTTCATATTTTCAACTATAGAAACCAAATTCGGTTTTAGATTATTTTACTCTTGAAATCTGGGAAAAAAATACGAGGAGGCAGCTCCTAAATATATCGTTTCTAAACTTATATTAATTGTGTATGTTATGAAACTTTTTTTTTTTTTTTTTTTTTATAGTTCTCTATATAATAATCTTAGTATTATACCAATCATCATCTCGACAGGAGGTAACTATCAGCCAAAATACACCGTCATGGATGAACTTCCTCTAAATTGTATTCATCTGGTTTGAACCATTCTTTTCTTAATGTAAACCAAACATTTTTAGCAAATTCAGCAGCCGAAGCTTCGGTATTAGATTTTCCCTCTATGTAGACTTTTAACTTTGGTTCCGTACCCGAGCCTCTGGCAGTGAACCTCACAAATTGCCCATCATCAGCATTCTTTGGTTCCAAGATCCCGGTGATCATTTGTGAAGAGCTATCCGCCGGCAATAAAGGAAAATGATCAGGTGTCAAACTCTCATATCCGATAGTCAAATCCCGCCAATAAGTACACTTGAAATCACCAATGTTTTGGGGTTGATTAACATAAGAACTTCTGATTTTTCCAAAGATTTTCTCAGTGATGGTCAAGTCACTAAATTTGTAATACCCATTGAATTCTTTGAAGTACCCAAACTTTTTAAATCCATCTTCCAATTTATCAGTAAGTGAAATTCCTTGTTTAATAACATAGTGGTAGTATAATTGTAGGAAAACCGTCGTAGCTGCAAGACCATCTTTATCGTGGACATTACCAAACATAAAACCAATCGCCTCTTCATATCCAAATGGAACGTCATAGCCTTCATTAATTAATGAGATGGCCTTATTACCAATCCATTTGAATCCAGTTAAAGTATCACAAAAGTTAAATCCTAGTTTTTTAGCCATCGATCCAATCATTTGAGAAGATACCGTAGAATTAACGATAAAAACTTTAGATAAATCTTCTCCAGAAGCAACCTTTTGGTCAATTACATAGTTAGCAAAAAGGAACCCGATCTCATTACCGGTCAATTGACGAAATTGACCAGTTTCCTTATCTCGAACTGCAGCGCTGAATCTATCAGCATCAGGATCATTCGCGATAATAAGGTCCACGTTTTCATCATTGGCGGTTTGAATGGCACAATCCAACGCTCCTTTTTCTTCAGGGTTTGGAAATCTCACTGTCTTAAAGTCAGGATCAGGAGAAGCTTGGTCTTTTACCACATGATAATTAATATTTTCCGATAATTTGAACAAATCTTCAAAAATCGGCACCACAAATTCATGTCCCACCCCGTGCATCGGGGTATATACGAATTTTAATTGCTGATAGTCATTATTTGTGAACCCAACATCCAAAACCACCTTAGCTTTCAAAGTTTGGTAAAAATCTTTTGTCACCGATTCTTTGACAAATTCAATATCTCCCTGGAAATCATCAAAATTCTTATACGACTCCCACACTCCATTCCAAGGTTGCAAATTCTCAAGGATCGCGTTGGCTATTCCGGAATCGTGAGGTGGGATTATCTGGCACCCATTATTCCAATAAACCTTATATCCATTATCTGCCGCGGGGTTATGTGAAGCAGTGATCATTACCCCAACATCGGCATGGAATAAATCCACCGCAAACGGCACAAACGGCGTGGCCACAAGCGTACTACTGGCACCTTCTGAATCATCTTTGAATTCAAGAAACTTCACTTTATATCCAGCAATCCCAAATACCACCGCAGTGATCTTAGCAAACTCTCTAGAATTATGACGATGATCATGACCAACCACCGCCACTCCTTTGTGCGGCTGGGAAATCTGTTCTTGAACGTATTTTGCAAGCCCTTGAGACGCTTGAAGTACCGTCACATCATTAAGACGATTAAATCCTGCTTCCATCTTGGCTCGTAAACCTGCAGTACCAAAAGAGATTCTTGAGGCTAGGAGATGGGTCAATGTGGTTGTATCCTTTTCGGCCCATAATTTCTCAATTTGCCCACGGGTGATTGGATTAATATCTATATCAAGCCATTGTTTGACAAGTGATTCAAAATTAGTGGAAGACATATTTCTCAAGGCTGACTTTGTGTGTATGTATTCTCTTTCATTTGGTGTGCGATGGGGGGATGGCTTTTATATATATCCCATCACAGGTTTTTTCCATTTACCCTGCAGGCAAGGAAGGCATTTGGCACCTTAATCTACGGCAACACCATAACCATAAAAAAATCAATTTTTCTACAAGATCATGCTGTCCAAAATTATCATACTATGACATTAATATTACATAAAAGAGAACGGAGAAGAGGAAAAATCTTCACAAAATTGGTAAATATTTTATTCCTTTGCATTGGCTTCTGCCAATTCGTACTCTTTTTTCGCCTTAATAAGAGATTTGATCACTGGCAATAATAAAGTTTTAGCATATTCCTCATGCTCAGTAGCTTTTTCAGGAGGTGCAGAGTCTTTAACAGTTTTGATAGCAGCATAAACTCTCTTCACACATTTTTTGATACTATTGTACAATCTTTTTGTGGTGTTCACTTGGGCAGGATCTCCGCTATTGAAATGTAGCCAAAAATGCTTGAGAAATTCTTCAGACGTAATATGGACCAATCTAAGGTTTTCCACCAGCGGCCCTGGGATTTTGAGCTTATCAGAAGACACTTGATCAACCTGTGTCGATGACCCAATGGCGCTCATTATATTTTCAACTGCAGACATACTGGCTGTTGTAGGATCAGCAATAGTGCTGCCAATGAAATCCCGCTCCATGGTTTGGGCAACCTGCCAGTTCTGTTTTGACTGTTTAGCATTTTTAATGAGATTAGACAAGATTTCTTTATTCACAAGATCAATGGACTGTTTTTCTTGATAAACCGATTTCAAATCAATTGATCCTTCAGGGAAGTAATTCTTCATCTTGTCAACCACCATCGCCACCTCAGCATCACCGACGGTACTGGATTTATCATTAATTTGCACTGACTTGAAGTTGTTTACGTGCAATTCCACAAATTCTGCATCATTTGATTGCCCCAAATCTTCGAAACGAAGCTCTTCTGTTTTTTCTTTGATCTCCTCTTCCAATTCTGCTGCTGGTGAGATTTTTCTTCTTTTGGCCTTTATGTAATTTTCTTCATCTTCCACATTAGCCACCAATTTTTTACTCAATCTGTTGTACCCTCTCATAATAGAAATCATATCCTTATCCTTATCAGGTCTCATTGTAAAATCGGGTTGATTACCCAATTTTTGTGAATTATCATCCTCATTGCCTTCCACATTATAGAATCTATTTATTACAATATCATCAATATTAACATCATCTTCTCCTCTTTCGGCAAGTTTGGCATTCTTGTCTTCTTCATCCATTAATGCAAGTTCTTCATCGGTCACTTTCAAATACGTATCAAGAATGAGATCCCCTTTTTCATTCTTATTGGGTTTCTCCCCACGTAATTTACGAAACAATTTGGACGCAAAAAATCTCGACCAGAAATCCCCTTCCGGAATTCTAGGCACATTATCTTCGTATGCCTTTCTGACGATAGGATATTGATCAAAGATTGCGTGGATTTTTTCTCTGGTCACATTCAATTCGACACTGTTGTAACTGGATGCCACCAAACTAATGGTACTCAAAACATTATATGGACCCTTTTTTGCTTTGCTCTTTAAGGCAAATGTACCCAATAAATGGAGTCTGGTTTTCCAAAACTCTTGTGGATCTAGTTTATTTCTAATAACAGTTTCTGTGAAAACCTGCTTTAGACCTGGTTCGCTATTGAGTAATCGCTGTTGAAGTTCTAGATTGTCCAATAATTTCTTTGGGTCCAATATTTCTTCTAGATTGTCTTTTGATTGTGTTAGTTGAATTTGTAGCGATTGTGATTGTTTGGTAGTTTCTTTGGACATTTCTTGCCGTTCGACAATCAATCGGAGCGAATCTTTTATGGTTTCCATAATCATCTTGTTGGTAAAACTGAAGACGGTTTTACTTGGTTCTGCTTCACCCTCTAGCGTATGAACCAAACGAATTAATAGTTTATCTGATGTGGCAGGCGAGGCTTGAAGGTTCGTTATTGATCGAAGAGGGATATCTAGCCTGGGTATGGCAACAGATTGATCTGCTGCAATCCATTTGAGCATGGGTGGGTCAGCCGTCTCGTATATAGAGAGCAACCCATTCTTCTTTTTAAAGATAGCTGCACCACTTACCGTTGCCATTCTGGAGGTGGTGCTCGGGTGATATCTTATAGAATTATGGTTGGAGGAGATAATTTAAAACCTGGCGTTCCATCATTGTCACACTGTTGGAACTGGCAGATGATGGAGAGTGTGTAAAATTTCACCCAAACGCCATCATACAGAAAATAGTCACGTGTGTAGACTGGTAGGTTCTTTTTGCGTAACCAACTATTATCAGCCAGTATTTTATAGTTCCCTCGCAATAATAGTTTATCGTTTATTAATAGTGACTAATTTAATCTAGTTTCTACCCGGTGTAATTAAAATGGTGAAGTATGGCTATTATATATCCCAGTGTAAGCGTTTTTCAAGATTGATTAGTGATATTAATGGGCTTCCGCATTGAACATTTCTAAACCACTATTGTTTGTATTTGATAGAAAAAAGAAAAAAAAAGGTTGGAGAAATTGTCTTATCTTATGCTGATTGGCTTCAAACTGAGTCCCTGAACGAATTATTTTAAAAGATAAGACCATTTTGATGACAATTAGGCTTACCTTTATCCTTTTCTCCACCATTAACTTGAAACTGTAACGTTGCTGCAAGAACAATAGAGATGCGTTACGAATGGAATAAAGACCACACAAAACAAAACAGACAAACCATAATATTTCATTATGCGATATGCCATTTCTTAAGAATCTTCTGAGGATCGTAACATATATAATATACTATGTATTGGTAGTTTACTTATTCATTGATGTCTTAGAAGAATAGCTTTGTTGATCATGGAAAGTTTTCAATACACATCCAATAGCAAGTAACAATAACAAATTTCGAAATATCTAGATCAGATAGAAAACCAGTACAAGCTTCTATCTCTGTAAAATAATGCGGCCCATTCTCACCAAAACAAAATGGGAAAATTGTAATTTAAAAAGCATATTAGAGATGTATGTATTTTCTATTTGAGTAATTCTATAAAAGCAAACAAAAAAAAAAAATTATTTTGAACAAAAATCGCAATTGAGTTTCATAAAAGATGATAGTTTGAATCTGAAGAGATAGATACGGTAAATAGTTCCTTTCAGGCGGCAGTAGCAGTGGCAGTGTCAGTAACACTATCAGTGGCAGTGGCAGTAGCGGTGGCAGTGGCAGTGGCAGAACTGATTAACAGACCGAGAGAATTGTAGATGTCACCTTCGCTGTCGGTATAGGTACCATCGCCAACAGGACACAAGTTCTCGGCTGATGGAACGCATGTGCTCGATGAGGCTGCGGCAGAAGCAGAGGTAGAGGCATCAGCGGAATCAGAACCACTGTCTGCAAATTGGCCTCCCAAAGCGGCAATGGCACCACCAGCAACAGCAAGCTCACCAGCATTCTTAACGCCACTCATTACTTTAGATTTAATCGATTTAGAAGTTGTTGTAGCAGTTTTCTCAGCCAGATCAACTTTAGTTGGCGTGTCAGCAGACGATCCGCTGTTGGTTGTTTTTTTGTTAGAAGAGGAGTCGCTGTTGGTTGTGTCGTCACTAGCAGGCTTTTGTATGCCACCATTGGAGGAACCACTGTTTGTTTTTTCACCAGAAGTTGTTGTAGCAGTTTTCTCAGCCAGATCAACTTTAGTTGGCGTGTCAGCAGACGATCCGCTGTTGGTTGTTTTTTTGTTAGAAGAAGAGTCGCTGTTGGTTGTTTCGTCACTAGCAGGCTTTTGTATGCCACCATTGGAAGTGCCACTGCTTGTTTTTTTACTGGAAGAAGAGTCGCTGTTGGTTGTTTCGTCACTAGCAGGCTTTTGTATGCCACCATTGGAAGTGCCACTGCTTGTTTTTTTACTGGAAGAGGAGTCGCTGTTGGTTGTGTCGTCACTAGCAGGCTTTTGTATGCCACCATTGGAGGAACCACTGCTTGCTTTGTCGCCATTGGATTTTGATTCAGCACTATTAGATGAGCCACTTTTATTTTTCTCTTTACCAGAACTGGAAGATTTATCTTCTGCAGTTGTTTTCTTGTGAGTCTGTAAGACTTCTTCTGATTTTCCTGCACTTGCTCTTTTGGCGAGAGCACCTTGGTCAGTGGCTTCTCGGTCTTCCAAGGAGCCAAGAGGATAAGATTGAGCAAGCATAGTAAGGATCGTGATTTGCAAGATCTTGGATAAAAGCATTTTTGATGTTTGTTCTGAAAAATAAGGATAAAAATATGTTTGTTGTTGTTGTTGTTGTTGTTGTTGTTGATGATGATTATAATATAATTTTTGAAATATTCAAGTAATTAGTGCCATTTTGGCATTATTTATATATTTTATTATCACAATCATCAGCAACGTCCCTATTTTTTTTTTTTGGAAATGGCACTTTTGTTTCCCCTTTTCCAACGAACCCTTTTATGGTATTGTGGATGCAGTCGTTTTATTTTATTTTTTTGCAACTGAAATGAAGTTTCAAGTGCAGTATGACCTGCAGATGGGAGATTCCTTTGACGTCTTGACCATATTGGACAAAACACAGGCCTGAATTTTGTGGAGTTTTTTTGTTTTTTGTTTATTAGTAAAGATGAAAAAGATTTTATATACATATATATATTTTTATTAATAAATCGAACTTTGAATTGAAAAAAAAAATATAAAAATATATGAAATAGTTCTATGCACGATGGAGGAAGTTATTTTTTCTTCGATAATTGCTGTTTTCAATTTGGCTAGTCTTTTTTGAAGCTTTTGCTATGGCAACGAGTCATATGGATAATGTTTCCGTTGCGTGGGCCTTGCAGAAAAGTCCTTGGATTTAATTACGATAAGAAGGTGTTTCATACTGCAAAATAATTCATTTTGAAATTGAATGAAAGTAAAATAAATAGATAGAGTTTGACATCCCTAAAATAAGAATTGTACCCGCTCACTTGTTATAGAAATTCAGGATACAAAAAGTTTAAGATTAACTATTATTTTGAATTACGACTGAATTTTCATCACTTGTTTTCAGTGTATGAATTTACTTAAACGTTCGCAGTGTAGCATGTTCGAAAGAGAGGTTCCGATTCAGGTGAAAAAGAAAGAAGAAACAACAATAGTTATCTGCAGGAGCTCCCCGTAAATCAAACACATAAAGAAAAAAGAAAGAAGCAAATGGTTGTTGAAGGAGGAACTATAGTTCCAAACATGTGGCCAGCTATCGGCAGTAAGTGCTCAGTCCATTTTGGCTCAGCCAGAATTGTCGGTACTCCCATCCATTATCTCTCATTTATCGGAAACGACCAACAAGGGATATTATTCACGCACTGTTATATATATATCTTATTTAGTTTTTCTTTCGAATGCGAGCTAAGAGCTCCTGTTTGAAGAAGAGCTGCTATAAAATATAAAGATAAACCGGCATAACTGCTTATTTTTTCTCACATCAGATGGTTTCTCCTACAAGATATTTTTTTTAAAGAGTGCAATAAATAAACATTGCGATTGATTTCAATTGCCTGAGAATCGCAATACTGTCAACTTTGGCAATGACTGACTAAACATTGTCCTCTGATTGGCCGAAACCCCAGCAGAAGGTTTCCTAATGGTGCCAAAAAAGCAATGAGGATCATTTATTATCTTCCCACGTGATCACGTTTCTTTCTGTGAAAAAAAATTTATACGAGTGAAGATAAGACGACATATATAAAATGTTGGGCAAAAAATCAAATAAAAAAAAAACAAAAACAAATCAATACTATTAGGCATCCCAATAAGCAGATAGGTCACACTCGTTTATCCTACCTCAATTCAATAACCACATAAATAAAAAAAAGTACAGCCATGTCAGAAGTAAAAATTTTTTCTTTCGAAGAAGTCGCCAAACACAACACCGCTGACGATTTGTGGATGGTCATCGATGGTAAGGTGTACGATTGCACCAAGTTCTTACCAGAACACCCAGGTGGTGAAGAAGTAGTTATTGACTGTGGTGGAATTGATGCCTCCCAACCTTTTGATGACATCGGTCACTCTGAAGACGCCAGAGACATGTTGAAAGATCTTTACATTGGTGACATTGATCCTGCCTCTTTGCCAGTGACTTCTGGTGATTCCAGCAGCAACAAGGCTGCTGGATCTGGTGGCTCTTCTTTGCCTTTGATCTTGACTATCCTTGTCGCCCTTATTGCTGCTGCTTACTTTGTGTTGAACAACCAACAGCAATGAGCTTTCTTTGTCCCCCTCTTCATGCATTTTGTTCCCACCATTTTTTTCGTCATAATCTGCTACTAATGATTTTGATAATCTGTTGTTGATGATTTTGACGATTGCTCTTAATATAGCTCTGAATTGTCATTTTATGTGGTTCTCTTTTCTTTTTTTTTTTTTTTTTTTCATATTATTGTTTAGTTCTGGGCTATATAATTCCTAATTTTATTCAATCTCTCTAGATTTCTTATTATGAATAATAATCGCACTACGAAGTAGTTGAAACTTTTAACGCCAAAAGTAGGCAAGCCAGTATTACAAATTACGGCCCAAGGTATGGGAAGCAAAAAGGAATGAGATTGAGAACTAAAGAAAAATAATAACTGAATATAAACACAAATGCTAGACCTATAGTATAATAGAAATGAAAATTTAAATTTACAAAATTAGAGAAGAGTCATTCAACTCCTCTAAAATAAGTAATCACTCTAAAAAAAATAAAAATAAAAGAGAGAGACTTTGAGTCGTAATACTTAGACCTCAAATGCGATATTTGTCGAATGAGAAGGGGATTGTTTGATTGGCTCCCCTTCTTTTTGTTTGCCAGTAGTAATGTCGGTAGCAACGTCAGAGCTGGAATTAGCAGCATTCAGAATTTTTGAAACATCATTGGTAGAAGCACTAGCGGCACCAGCAATCAGTGGCGGATTTCCAAGAAGTTTGTTGTTTCCGGATGATCTTTGAGAAGGTGACAATAGTTGAGTTCTGATAGCACCCATTTGAATAGACTCTGGACTAACCACAGCACTATTGTTTCGGCTCCTTGATCTTCCGATACTTAAAGAACTTCCGCTATTAATCTTGAGATTATGCAATTTATTGGAGACACTTGAAGTATCTAAATGAAGCTTCTCCCTATAAATTTGATTGAAATTGGTAAAAGAGTTGGTACGAATCTTTCTGGAGCTGTGGTTAGAAATAGATCTTCGTGAATCAAGGTTCAAGGATTGTCTTGAACTGTTCGATGGCTTATCATGCTCTTCATCACTAAATATTTCCAAGGCTTCATTAATATAATGGAAAGGAATAGTGGGAGTTTCAATGTAGTCATCATCGTCACTACTGATTTCATTTTGTTGATAAAAGCTAGCAGTACCATAACCGTCAGAATTATCATCAGTGTCAGTCTCTTCAAAATCATCATCTGTGATGATCACGGATTCCCCTTCCACATCGCTTAGGCTACCAAGTCTTTCGTCATCACTGTTATTGTAGTTATCAACAAATCTCAACGGCTTTTGCAACTTCCTACTATTCCAATTCAAGTTTTTGCTAACACTTTCAAAATATTCATTATTACCATTCATCACGGTCGGAAAATAATACTTCGAGGCTCGGATGACCACATAGTAATCCTTGTTCAATTTGAATCTTGATTTCCCATCAAACGAAGCCCATGATGTTTCACACCTTGAGCCTCTTGGGATAACCACCTTCAACTCCATACTATCAGGTAAAATGATTGGTCGAAATGAAAGAGTATGGGGGCAAATTGGTGTAACACTAATAGCCGACACCGATGAATGGACTAATGATCCCCCAGCAGCCAAAGAATAGGCGGTTGAGCCTGTGGGAGTAGCAATACATAACCCATCGGCTTGGGCCACAGTGATTAAGGAATCATCACCGTACAAAGCCAAGTTAGTAAGGAATGGATTGGAGCCTCGGTCAATTGTGATTTCGTTCAAAATATTTCTTGACATAACCACATTATTGGTTTTAGCATGGACAATTTCACAAGATAACCGAAGTCTTAAATTGGTTTTTACGTATTTTAGCCTGAGGATCTTGGTGAGGATTCTCTGATAATTTTTGAATTTAAAGTTTGTTAGGAAACCAAGGGAACCAAGCGAAAATGCAATAATTGGAGGTACCACTGTTTGAAATAATTGGGAAACAAATAACACTGTTCCGTCTCCTCCAAGAGTTATCACCAAATCAAATAAATCACAATAATTTTCATCATTTTCAAAATTTCGTTGACTCCAAAACTTCAACCTTCCCAACATTTGTTCCTTCTTGTGGTTGTCATTACTATCCAAACTATTTAGTGCCTGACCTCTTGTAGCATCTAAATTATTATTTGGAATGTTTACTTTCACCAGCTTTTGAAGATGGCTGTCGACATATACCACCAAGTAGTCATAGTTATCTAATAACCAGCTGGTCAACGCATTAGTTAGCTTCACCAATTGCATGTCCCCTGGTTTCGTTACAATCATAATTGTCTTGATATTGATCTTGATAGTGGCATTAAACAAGTTCTGGTTGATGATCCGAACATTGCTCGCAGTCTGACTCAATTGGGCATGCGATTTATTGTTCTTAATAATCTCTTCGTCGAGCCTACTAGAAGAGCCCGGTGCATCGGTCGACAGGTGGGGAGTATTGGGCATTATAATGGATGGGTGTTTGGTTATCCGAAGGAGATTCCCAAGACTTTAAGCTTTTGAGAGTTAATATTATATTTGTGTAAAATCTTGATGGTTGGGAAGGTGGCAAATCAGTAGCCTCATTCGAACTTCCCTGATGTTTTGAGTAGTGCTTTATTTTTTTTTTTTTTTTTTGTATGATAAATCAAAGTGCACGCGCACCCCGTGTTAGTATCAGCCAGTAGGGACAAATTAGAGGGGGGTGAGACAGTGAGTGAGTGCCGTTCCAAGGCGGTCGCCGCTGCCTGCCGCCGTTATCCTCACCGCCACGGATCTGCGTTGATCGGCCCACCGCGCCGGCGACGTTCCCAATTTTTTTTCCACCGTGGTTACGCACCCCTGCAGCGGTTTGCTAAACGGAGGCATGCAACTCCAATATCAATAATTAGCCACCGAAAATGGCTTTACTCCTCCTACTTCAAAAGCCAGGAAGCAGATCTATACCACATCCATCTTTGCCACGCACACACAAAAAAACAAGCACAGTAGCTTGTTTATTCTCAGGCCCACCTCCAGGCCCCGCAGTATTATAATCACCTCATAGATAATACACGATCATGTCAAATTACACGTTTCCTCCTCCTCCTGTTTCCAGTGGTAATGATGAGGGATCCATTGAATCGGTAAACTCCTTTTCGTTTCCCCTGTCCCAGCCTAACACCGATGGAGGTTCATATCAACAGGATAATAATAATACTTATCAGGAACGACCAATGTATGAGAATTTTGGACAACAGTCATATCGTTACAAGATCATAGAAAACCCCGAAGCTGATGATATCATCACAAATGACATGAAGATTGATTTAGACGAAATTCAAAGAAGATCAACTTCTTTGAGAGTTGGAACGAATAGTGATAATAATACCAGTGGATTGGGCTTCAACCAAATAGAAATCCCAGAGTTTGATGATGCTTCAAATAAGGCGTTGATGAGATCAAACAGTATCGCTAATTCGATAAAGCTTCCCGAAGCTCTGTACTTGCAAAACAACCCTTCCAATATCAACACACCTAATAGTAATAACATGTCAAATTTTAGCTTTCCGTTGAAATCACCGATAAATGACAATAGTGATCATGTTCCAACTAATAATTCAAAAGCAGCTGTATCAAGGCTAGGCTCAATCAGATCAATTAGAAACAAAGGAAGTGCAACCAGTATGAATCAAGATAAACCTCAACCTTTGCCATCTTTTCAAGCGCACAATTCAATTCAATCCAAATCAATAAATAACATGAACACAGCCAACACTCAAGATGTACGAAGAGTGTTGACCACAGAATTGAAAACTCCTTCCGAATACACCTTACATATGATCTTCACTCAATTTATCAGATTGGCGGAGCGGAAATTGAACGCAACGGAACCTTTGGATGGCGAGTTGAGCATCAAGTACATAGAGTCTCTCAAGAGGGGAAACGATGCATTATTCGATAAGGTGGTGACATCTTTGGGATATATCGCTAAAAAGCAACCCCAACAGGTGGTGGATTCTGTGATGTATTGGAGAAAAGCTAAAGGCAACCAAGTCGATTCATCTGTTGATGCATACAATAAAAACAAACATTTACTTCTGTTGAAACAAAAGCAATTGAAAGGGTCACTGCATGGATCCTCATCCTCTAAAATGAGTTTACATAGCAGAAACGGCTCAAGTCAATCTTCATCAATGAGCTTCACCAGAGAGAAATCAAATAGTAACGGTAGTGATTTAAATCCAAATGATGCAATGTCATTACAGTTTTTGGAAAATCAAGTCGAACAAGCAAGGCAGATATTCGTTCAGACCGAGAATCGTGCCAATGCAGCAGCTTATTTGGTTTGCAGAGTATTAATTGAAGTAGTGAAACAAATCCCTCTAAATTCAGAAAATATGAATTTTTACAACACTTTAGAAGAAAATATTTACCATCAATTAAAATCCATGGATCCTGCTAACGTTCTCAATGACAAAATGAAATTAATTAATTGGAACTGCCTCACAATTCTTATTGGAGAGATTTCTGCCAAGAGATTTTCAAGAATCTCTGATAAGTTCATTGCTGATTTGGAAAAGTCACCAGCGAATATATCAAGAAGCACTGAAATGTATTTGTGTTTGTTAGTTAGAGGAATGAGAAATTTAAAGTTGACCAATTATCCGTTAGAAGAATTTGAAGAAAGTTGTGGGTTTTTGTCATCAGTGGCAAAATTCTTTTACAAATCTACAAGCTATATGATGATTAATGCATATTGTGAAACTCTTACCGAATTATTATTGCCTCTCTGTGAAGTTTTGAATGCAGAAACCGATTTGCCGGTGTGGGCTGACGTGGTGAAATCGATGTTGAAAAAAATTAACTCTGTCATTGATAAGCCTAAGTATTGGGAAAGTGCATTTGAATTGATGTGTGTTTGTTTATCAGTATCACCTTCAACTATTTTTTACGATAATTGGTATGATCTACTCATTTATCAGTTGTCGAATAAATTGACAAAGGCTAATAACATTGTGAAAGATCCTAATGATTACCTCTCATTTTCTATGGTGTTGAAGGATGCTAAATCCAGCAACTTGAACACAATTTCCAAAATCACACTCCTTAAATCAACAGCCAGATTGGTGTGGACGTATATTTTCAGATGTACTGAGTCTCTAAATAAAACTACCAAGAAGCTTGACGCCATTTTCAAGGTTTTGTTTTTCCAGAACACAAATTCTAAAAAGCAACAGTGGTTGACTTATGACTTGGAAGTATTAAAACCTTTGGTGATTTTGTTGCGTTCCATTGGATATTCCAATATCAATTATACTATGGAGTCATTATTATTGCCTTTAATTAAACAGTCATTTAATATGATCTCCTTGGATAATATCTCACAAGAAAGATTATTGATTGTTTTGAAATCATATATTTTGATTTTAGACGACTTGATATCTAATTCTAGACCAAAGTACCCCACATGTGATTTTATTGATAGTGCATTTGATGCCCCTAGTTCCAACTTTAACACCATTAATATCAAAGAGGTGTTGAACACAAAAAATGTGAATCAAAATGATATTTTGTACCATGAAGAAATTTCTAACTATTTCTGCAAATTATTTTTAATGTTGGATAATGAAATTGGAACCACCGCATGGTCCACCGTTAATACTGGAATTAATGCCTTTGGTCAATTAGGTAGTATTCAAGGAGGTTCCGATGCTCCACTGATATCCTCGCCATCATTTTTGAGCTCCAAATCACCATTCTCATCATTTCTTTCTTCTGATTCATCTCAACAGCTCAACAAAAAACAGTTGAATATTGATTTGTTTGAAAAATTGGCAGAATCTATCCCATGGTTTTATCAGTTATCAAATGTCATTCCATACAAGAAGTTAGTAGAGATTTTAACCAGAAATTCCGTTCATGAGAATCCAAAGATTTCCAAAGTGAGTATTGCTACCTTGAAAAAATTATGCAACAAAAAAAATTCCGGATCTTTAATATCTACATTTGCAAAGTTTGCATTCAATTTCGCCGAGGAAAATAATAGCGCAATTAAGTACAGGTCCAGTTTCTTGACCTCTTCTTCAGAAACTTACGAGAAGTTGTTGAAGATTTATTTGGATTTATTGATGTCCTGGTTATCATTTTTGAGAAGTTCTGCCAAACCGGACAATGGGGCATTAAATAATGATGGTAATGATTTCTATATTTTGAATGGTAATTTCAAGATGAATATGGCTAATACAAAACTCAATAAGGATGGCCCTGGTGATAATCCATCAGGCCAAGGAAATGACCCCCATAAAGATTTGGAGTTGAATGCTATTGTTGCCACCATTGAACAAGTTGAAGGAAATGGGTTGTTTTTCCTTTGTTCAAGAAGCACTATTATTAGAAGATTGGCAGTGGCGATTTTAAAAATCATTCCAAAGTTTGACGAAGTGATCTTCGAAACTTCTACAAGGGGCTTCGGCATGGAAAATGGACCAATAAGTGATGTCAGTGCCGGTATTTATGAAAAGTCTAACGGGAAACATACTCGCTCAAAATCTAAGTTTGCGGCCGATGTGGATACAAGATTAATTCATATTTTGGAGACCGTGCCATTTTTTGATTTGATCGGCTCTTTGAAATTGCAATTAAGTATGCCAGAAAGAAAAAAATTAGCCTCATTAAAATCCAGAAACAGAAAAGACTTGTTGGTCAAGTTAGCAGAAGCCGATTATGGTGTTGAATTAACTTTGTGGTTTAAGGTGCTCCCTAAACTATTATCCATAATCTTTGAAAAAAATCCAGTCACGATGGCCTTATGTCGCTCTATCGTGTGTGTTAGAATGATCCAGATTCATGAATATATCTCAGAGTTTGCAGACATGAAACCAAAAGGTCAACCAGCTATCACTTCTGGTAGCTCGAACAAATTATTTTTCAGTGGTAGTGTAAATTCAGGAACGGATACTCAACCTGAAGTGATTATTGAACAATGGAAGCTCTTCTTGATCGTGGCTTGTACATCTCTAACATCAACAGGAAAGCAGGAATTACCACCATTGCCAGGAAGCTCGGCTATGACACACCAACGCAAAGTCTCCAACAACCGAGCTCCGCTATATTCTATAAATTCTGCGAAATCGCTATTTAACTTAGTTATTCCTTTATTGAGCACCGAGCAACCATTGATCACAGACGCAATTCATTCTGGATTAAGTTGTATCAACATAAATATCTTCAAAGCACTCGTGGAGGTGATTCAACCAATTCGGTCTAATTGGGAAACGGAAATTAGAGCGGGCTCAGTGAATGAAGCAAATATGAGAATCAGAATTGAGGTAACTAGAATCTTGCATGCGACTTCGAAATATTTATCCGAAGAACAGATTTATTCGGATAAAAGGCTTTTGAAGGAGATGATTGCTTATGTAAAAACTGTGAGACTGTTTTTGGGGGCGTCAAAAGTCCAAGAATCATTTGAGTATCAGAAATTGAGAAGATATTTCTGTGGGTTGTTGGAAAACGTGTTCACCGGTGTCCAAAAGACTCCGCATCCAGACAAGTGGTTCCCATTTGAAGCAAGACTGGGATGTTTTACATTCTTGGAAGAATGGTGTGGCTATGGTGATTCTGCAGGAATTGCTAAAAAGAGATATCAGGTAATGAGAATGGATAAAAAATACTCCAGTAATCCAACATTCAGTGCGGCAATTGAACTAGAAACCACCGCTTTGGAATACTCTGCTGTTAGTTCAATGGCAACTTTGTGCTCTGGGGCTATGAATCAAATCGTGAAAGATAACAAGTCATTTGTTGTTATGGCCATAGATTATAAATCTTTAATATCTTGGATAAAGGCAATTTTTGAGACGGATGATGATATTCTTCATAGGCTTGGAAAGAAAGGTTTGAAGAATTTGTTGGCATTCAACAAGGAGAAGGTAATTTTTGATCAAGCAATAAAAGAATTTTATAATGCTTCACACAAAAATAATAAAACTGCTGAAAGTTACTTTGTCACCATTTGCGAAACTTTATTGGAGAATAATTCATACAGTTGTGAAGCTTTTGAAATTATTGTATTAGCTTTGTATGCTGTTGGATTACCATCTTTAGAAACAAGGAAGTTGGCTGGGAAATTGTTGGTTTACATTGAAAAAAGATTTTATGAAGACAATTCAGTGGAAAAATTAGTGGACTGCATTTGCTCTACTTCAAAGGCAGTTTATAAGAAGGCCGCTGATAATCTTTCAAGATACTTCTCAGTGAAATATTCAAAGGAAAAGTATAATGTTATTTCCTTGTTGTCATTATATTTTCACAAAGTGGCACAAAGCTCTCAGAGGGATATTCTCACCATCATGATCCCTTGGGTTGAAGCAGTCAATATGAAGAAGTTAGAATTTGATGCAGCATACTATTTGCTCCCTTCTAGTCGGGACATATGTACTGAAATGGTGTTGAATAATTTGATAGAAATCACCACCCATGCAGGTGGTATCTATACTCCAGAAGTGGAAAGCTTATGGGTTGGATTGGTTCAAGGAAATGAAGAAAGTAATGCCCTGGTCATTATTGATTATATGTTTGCAATTTGCTTGCATAAAAGGATCACCCCACTAATTGAGTCTGCTAAACAAGTTGTTAATTATGTTTATTTTTCATGCCCAACCATCATTGAGGAACTCATGAAGAATATTAATCCAAAGGCTATGATTCCGCCAGAGAGCAGACCAGTTGATCCGCTAAAGAACACGAAACTACCTTATGTTTATGTATTACCGGGAGCGGCAAGCAGAGATTTATTCTCATTAGGCCAAATATCAACCATCTTTTTAGTTGATTTATTGAAGATGAAACCTCAAAGTGATCTAATCATCAAGAACTTGCCTATGTTGTTGAATATTTCAGTTATCTTGTTAGATCATTACTTGGCTATTGTCAGAGTTCATGCAGTTGAATTGCTCTGCACAGTGCTTCATGAGTTGGCCTACAATGACGAAAAGGCAATGGCCACTATTGAAAATTTGAGAAAGCACGATATTAAGAGTGTCTGGACATATGAGGATCTACATAATGATAGGAATGGAGCCAGGACGCCGAAGAACATGGATCAATTGATAAGGACCTCTTTGGAAGCGCTTGTTCCTGAGTTCAGTAATTTACAGGTTGATTGGAGTAGAATTACACTATCATGGGCCACCACATGCTCCGTCAGGCATATCGCTTGTAGATCATTCCAAGCATTCCGTTCTCTTTTGTCATTTTTGGATAAGACTATGTTAGCTGATATGTTGCACCGTTTATCCAGCACAATTTCTGATCCAAATGATGATATCCAAGGATTTGCAATGCAAATCCTTATGAGCTTGAATGCTATCACCGCTGAATTGAGCGCTGAAAAATTAATATCTTTCCCTGAATTATTCTGGGCGGCAGTTGCTTGTTTGAGTACGGTCCACGAAAAGGAGTTTCTTGAAGTCATTTCCATCATATCTAAATTCATCTCTAAAATTGATTTGAATTCTGAAGATACTATCAGCTGTTTGATATCTACCTTCCCAACCAAATGGGAAGGAAAATTCGAAGGTCTTCAAAACATTGTGATGATTGGATTGAGGTCATCAAATGCTTGGGAACCAAGTATGAAATTATTGGATAGATTGAACAAGTTGACATCTAGTGAAGTGATTGCTGGTCCTTCAAGGTTATTGATGGCATTAATGGCCAATATGCCAAGGTTTTTGCATGCTTTCGAAGAACAAGAATTTACTGAAGATATTCAGCAAGCCGCGGAAATTTTAAGTAACATGGCATTGGCAGAAAATCAACAAGGGGTTTCCAGAATTGTGTTGTCATTAGCAAATAATAAGTTCCGGAAGAAGGAAGACTTTATCAGTCAAGCACTCTATCTCATAAAGGAATCTTACTTCCCTGAATATCAATCACAATGTTTGGTGTTCTTGTTGGGATTGTTGATGAACAAGATCAAATGGGTCAAATTGGAAACTATGGAGCTATTGAAATATTTACTCCCAATGAACGATTTAACTAGAGAGGAGTTTCAAGGTGTGGGTGCCGATTTACTCTCACCATTATTAAGGTTGTTATTAACGGAATATTCTGAGAAAGCATTAGAAGTTCTTGATGAAACCGATCATATTTCAGGAAGTCAACTTGATAAAGATTTCATCAGATTGAGTTTGGGTAATAGAACTTTGAGAAAAGAGTATGAGAAAATTGCTACATTATTTGGGGTTCCTGACGATAGTGGATGGTCAATTCCAATGTCAGCGGTTACCGCAGCTATCACAAAACAGAATGTTCATGCGGTATATTTAACTTGCAGAAACCAACTCAAAGAAAATGGTGATCAACAAGAAAGCACGAATCAACAAGTTGAAGGAGCTTTTGAGTTCCATGATGATAGAGAAGAACCGGTTCACTTTTATGATGAAAATCCCGAAAAGAGATCCATCAGCAATATGTACGCTACTTTGAACTATTTCGAATCTTTCTTTGAAGCCGATGCAGATATAGTCTCTAATACTGATTCTGAAAACACCCAATACCACGACCGATCTTTGTCCACAGAAACTTCAAAGCTTAGTAGCTTGGTCAATGATGGTTTGGATAGAACTGATTCTAATAGCTCCTACAGACTCGATCCATACAATAGCAACAATTACAATAACTATATAAATTATGGAAATTATTGATCTCTCACATTAACGACCCATTTGATTGATTTCCATGTGGATGATTTTTTTTTTTTGTTTTGCTTGAAGTTTCCTAAAATTTTTATTCAGTACATTTCAATGATGCTCTTTGAATTAGCTATGTTTGCAATTTGCGATGCCCATTTTTAGTTTTTTATATTTTTTTTTCTTTATCTAATAGGAATAATCCTATAACATATGTATAATAATTGTTATTTTGTTTATTGTTTTGTGAAAGCGTAATTCATGTTATTTTCCTTCTGGAGATATGTAAACCAACATGAGGATCCATCGCGTGCGTGTAGGAATGAAAAATCATTAAAAAAAAAAAAAAAATTCTCATCTCCTTCTAATGCGCGTTTGAAAATTCTTGTTTCTTCTAATATTTCTCCAAAAGAATCATTATAAATTGTTGTGCTAATTCTCGTGAATGAGTGAGATGGCGGCCAAGAAACAACAAGAACAACAGAAAAACGGTCTTTTAAGACTTGATATATTAGAATTCGGAACCCAAAAGAAGAGATGGAGATATAGAAGAACCAAAGAGATTGTCACATCTCTAAAAAGAAAAGGGTTGTTGCCAACCAAAGAAGAATCTGAGAAGGAAATATTGGAATTAAAATCTTTAATATTACCAAAAAAAGTCCACTATAGTAATGAAACCTTGGCTAAAGCACTCAAAAAGGCTAGAAAAGCAGAAATTATTCGTATGAAGAGTAAAATCAAATCAAAAAAGGATCAGGAAGCCAGTGCCAAAGAGTTAGAACTTTTGGAAACTAAGTTTGATGATTCTGCAATTGATCTAATTGCTCACCAAAAGACAGTAAAATTCATAGAAAAAATCTTCATGTTGAAAAAATCTGTTCCTGAATATATTCCAACTTGGGTAAAAGATGCTTTCAATGATAAAGATAATGAATACAACTCGTCAAAATTTTATAGGGATGCAGACGAAAATACCAAGAAACTATTATCAAGACTATTCAATAATAAGACCATGGCAGAGGGCATGAAGATGGCCGAAAACAGTTTGAAGATTGTAAACGAACCAGTGGAGAAACCAAAAGAATCACAGAAAGAAAGCGACAATGACAGTAATAGTGATGATGATAGTGATAGTGCTGATAATGATAGTGCTGATAATGATAGTGCTGATAGTGAAAGTGAAAGTGAAAGTGAAAGTGTCGATGATTCTGAAAATGTGGAGTGTGATGGAAGAAAAAGAGATTTTGATGTGGAAGATGAGGAAGATGAGAACGTTTATTCACATTACGACAATATGGTTATAGCCTCTGAGGCAGAAAGTGATGAAGAGGGGCAAGAAAATGGAGCTGCCATACCACAGATTGACTACAACCAGGTAACGGATGAAGAACCTAGTGCGGACGAGGAGTTAGATAGCGGAGATGAATCATCTGATTTTTTCGATTTTGGTGATGAAACCAATGGTGAGAAAAAGGAGCAAAAAGAAAAGGAAAAGAAGGAAAAAAAAGAAAAAAAAGAAAAAAAAGAAAAAAAAGAAAAGAAGAAAGAGGAGAAGGAAAAGAAGGAAAAAATTGTTTTACCTTCTCTTCAGGCCGGATACTATTCAGGTGGCTCTGATTCGGAACTTGAAAAAGATGAAAACGATCCTATCTTGAAGAATTTAGATAAGCCAAGAAAAAACCGTCGTGGTCAACGTGCCAGACAAAAGATTTGGGAAATGAAATATGGTCATGGTGCCAACCATGTCAAGAAGGAAGCTGAAAGAGTCAAATCGGAGCGTGAAACCAAAAGACTTGAATATGAAGAACGTGTAAGAAAGAGAGCAGCTAAGCAGAAAATTTTGGACGAACAGGAAAAGAATAATCCAAATAGACTTCCTTTGGGACAGAAGAAGAAGAAGGTTGACGAAAATAAGGCCATGCATCCTTCTTGGGTTGCAAAGAGAAAGGCCGAAGAGGCTCTTGCAAAAGTCGAGTTTAAGGGGAAGAAAGTTAAATTTGATTAGATTCTTGTTTGTACGATAGTTTTTTTTTTGCGAGAATGAATTTAGAAATAATTAATTTTATTGAATCTTGATGTAGTTATAAATCGGTGGTGTTCTTGGGAGCCAAGCCACTGGTAACTTTTTCATTTTGGGAATTCCTCTCTATGATTGACTCCATACAAACCTGGGGAGGTCAAAATATTAGTGAATCTGAAATATATAATGTTTCGAATTAACTCCTGGCAAATACCCTTTAGAAGATTTTTTCATCTATCTTCCCTGTCTTCTGGAAAGCTTGAAAATAACACTGCATTAATAACTGGTGGCTCCAGAGGCCTAGGGCTTTCCATTGCGAGAAGTTTAGCGTCTGAAGGCAGTAACGTTGTTTTGTGTGGAAGAAATTCATCAAGCCTACAAGAAAATGTATCAAAATTACCGATTATTCACGAGGGACAGAAACATGCATTTATCTCTTGTGACTTGTCCGATATTGAAGAGATTAATAAGCGATTCACCATTCAACCTAAAAAGGACCTGGTTAACTTATCCATGGCGGATCATTTACTTCAGAAAACCAACATTCTCATCAATTGCGCTGGAGTCATGCAAACTAGTCTTCTTTTACAAACCAGCACTGATGAAATATCAAAAATTGTGAACACAAACCTACTTGCCCCGATAGTATTGTCCCAAAAACTATCCAAAATCATGATGCGTCCCTCAGTACGAAAGGCTGCACCAAACAGATTAATAGTCAATATGTCCTCGGGATTGGGAGAAATTCCTTTCAAAGGTACTTCGGTATATGGAGCGACCAAAAGTGGCTTGAATATTTTCACGAGAACTTTAGCCAGTGAGTTACAAAGAGTCGGCATTAGGGTCAATTGCATTAGTCCAGGTTTGATTCGTGACACCGATATGGGCCAAACAGATGTTATTCGAGAACAATTGTCGGATATCTCTGGTTTTGGGATCTGTGAGAAAAAAGATGTCGTACAGCAAGTAATGAACTTGATTCAAGATGCTACGGTGTCTGGTAAAAATATTCCTGTCGGTTTTACCAGATGAGTTTTATTTGACCTGACCTATTCCTAGACACGAAAACATAACGCTCTATAATTCATAATATTATACACTATCTAATCTTGGGTCATTTCAATATCCTCGTCGTTCATATTAATTTCACCTTTTTCTTCGGCATTCTCACCTTCCTCCCCCTCTTCTCCTTCTCCTTCTCCTTCTCCTTCTTGTTCTCCTGTCTGCTCACCTTGTATTTGAATCCCAGGCTCTGCTACCCCTTCACGCTCTCTCGCTATGGTTAAAGCTCTGCGATATAAACTCATACCAGCCAAAGCATCGTGTTTTCTGGCTTCGAATTGCTCGCTCGTAATCAATTCACCTCTTATCAATTCTATATGATTATTAACTTTAGCAATGACTTCTCCCTTTTCCGAAAATACAAGCTCCGTGCCAACGAGCTGTTTCCAGTCACCTTGAAAAAGGAAATTATCGATTTTTGCGAGTGGCTTTCCAGTCCCAATACCGGTAATTTGCATTTTTGATGTTGGAGTGTACTGTGATGCAGAAGCTGTCGCAGTGATAAGTGGGTTATTATTAGAGGACCCGGCTTCTCCTTCATATACGTATTTTTTGAAAGTCTCACGATTGGATGGAGCATGATATAGTGAAAAATTCTGATGCACCTGTGATGGATGACTAGGTACCTGGCTGGACGAGATACTGGCTCGAAGCTCAGCTGTTGGGACATCAATTGTAACATAGAAATCCTACAAATGGTGTTAGTATTGAAATAAGGTATATTCTATCAAATGATTGTGTAAGAAAGAGCACAAAAAAGGTAAATGAAATAAAAACAGAAAGTAATGAGTTAAAAAAAGCTAAACACAAAATTCTAAACAGAGAAAAAAAAAAAGAATCAACATACTTCGATTTCTTCCTCCTGAGATACTTGATCCACAGAAGCTGAATCTTTCTCATGAGCAGCCTTTTCAGCTGCTTCCCTTCTCAATTTAATGTCTTCATCTGACCCTGCCTCTACTTTGTCAACTATAGTGCGTTAGTAAATTGAAAACCCTCCGACCAGAAAAGAAAATAGTAATAATAAACAAAATAAAAACTTACTGAAATGCCAACTCATTTCTTCGCCTTGGCTTAAGAACGAAGTATCTCCATTGACTTCAATTTCCCATTTTCCTTCAGCAGAATCACGAGTATAGGTATCCAAAGAGCAAGCACCAGAACGTAAGTACTTTTCACCCTTGAAATTTATCTGGTCTCTAACACCAGAATATCCCATGAGGGACATTCCCAAAGCAATTTTGGTGGCAGCATGACACACAAACATGATGGATTTAATTTTTGGGAATTCAGCTTCAAATTTTGGGAAAAAACGTTTCCAGAATTGTTGAGTACGAGCGAAGATTTCCCCTTCGGTTTCCCCTTTATTTGAGGCGGTGATCAATGAGGACCATTCGGTGTTGATGTTATCGAAGAATTTGAGTAAAAGCTCGAGTGAAGCTGGCTCAGGGATAATTCCACGATCAGGTTTATACCATTCCCCAATACCATTTTCCACCAAAATCTCAAGGCCAAGCGCATCAGCTATTGGGGTCGAAGTTTGAAGACAGCGGTAGAAAGGAGACGAGAAGAGAGCTTCTGGTTTTTTTTCAAGACTTGATACATGGATAGCTAGTTCCTTAGCTTGATCGAGACCATGTGGTGCAAGAACATTATCACTGTTGATACCAGTTGGCGGCTCTGGAACTGGTCCTGGGAGCCAATTAGAGCGGAATCCGTGCTTAAAGAAGGGTGTTAGTGAGAGAAACAAAGAACTCATGCGATGATCGACAGAATACTTACTCTTGCGATATATATTGTTTCGAGGACCATGGTTCTATACTAATTGTCGCTTCTTGTATGCTGACAATACGAGACTGTACATGTGTATCAGCACTTTTTTTGCTGGTGATTTCCAGAGTCAAAAAGTGCAGCTCTGATCACGTGCAATACGAAAGCATCACCTCAGATGCCAACAGTATTGACAACGACGTTTGTACTGTAATCGATAGGTTATATGTATGTGTATATTCGTTTGTTGAAATGTTCAACAACAATTGTGTATTCATGGTGTTTCATTGCTATCTGCGAATTGCCAGCAAACCAAAAGTGATACCTGACGGGCTAACCATCGCTGCACACTGTTAGACATGATGTACGCGGCCCCAGCAATTTCTTCCACTGATAAATCTTTGGGAATGAAGTTTGGTGACGGTTCTTCACAACATGGATAGCCGCACCACTGCCCATCGATCTTCCTCACCAATTAATGCTATGATCTTCCCCCAATTAATTGGCGTTGCGCATCTTCCCGGGTAACTGCTTTTTTTTTTTTCCCTTTGCAAAAAATTTGATTTAGGAGATGACCACTCAGAATACAATTGCCCCGAACTCGTTTTGGTAGCCATTCAATACACGACATTTGCTCGGTGGTTAATGGTACTCTTGGCCAGATCCTAGATCCTACAATACTATCTCCCTCTTTCGACTCTCCATTGTGTCATTTCCTTTATCTCCCTCGAGGAATATTAATCTTCTGTCCATCTCATCGACTGGTTGCACCATGCACAAGTGTAAAATTTTCGTGGGAAACTCCCACCCAGAACTCGGAAAACTAGTTTGTGAACGTTTGGGATGCCCTGCCGCCCCAGCAACCCTCAAGAAATTTGCAAATGGTGAAACTTCCGTGTCCATTGGCGCTTCTGTCCGTGATGAAGATGTCTACATTATCCAATCCGGCTCCCCAACCGTCAATGACCACATCATGGAACTCCTCATCCTTATTTCTGCTTGCAAAAGTGGTTCTGCTTCAAAGATCACTGCGGTTATTCCACAGTTTCCATACTCCAAACAATCGAAGATGAAAAAGCATCGTGGAGCCATCACCGCCCGTATGTTAGCCAACTTGCTTATCATGGCCGGAGCAGACCATGTGGTTTCCATGGATCTCCATGCTTCGCAAATGCAAGGTTTCTTCTCAAGACCAGTTGATAATCTTTATGGTGCCCCAATTTTGGCTAACTGGATCGTCAATAATGTCGATAACTATCAAAATGCCGTGGTGGTTTCCAAGAACCCTGGCGGTACCAAAAGGGTAACTGCTTTAGCTGATAAACTCAAGATCAATTTTGCTATGATTCATACTGATCGTCGTCGTGCGCAAGACGCTTTGTTCCTTAAACAGCAACAAGAAGAAAAACTCAAGTTACTCAAACGTCGCCAGTCGTCTTCTACATCAAATAAAGAGAAGAATCCCGATCTTGTTAGTCTTAGAAAACAGCAACTTGAACGTGCTGGTTATAGCGATGCTCTTGCGGATGAGGATGAAGATGAAGATCCAGGTGATGTGATTTTAAGTAGTGAACTTCAAACTGCGAGAGTGATTAAGGGGCATATTGTCGATGATGACTATGAACAACAAAGTGTTGTCGAATCAGGGGATGATGTTGTCTCCAATAAACCTGTTTCCAGTAATACAACCGAGACTAACTATGAAAATAATGACAATAATGACGATTATGATGATGACGATGATGACGACGACGATTTCCAGTATTCTCTTGATCAAGAAGATAGCTTTGAAATAACGCCCCAAGGTGTAACTCGTTCAGAGAAGTTGATCACTCTTGTCGGGGATGTCAAAAATCGCCCAGCAATTATTCTTGATGATATGATTGACAAGCCAAACTCCTTCATTGCTGCTGCTGAACATTGTCGTCTTAACTGTGGGGCCTCCCTGGTTATCGTTATTGCTACACACGGTGTGTTCAGCAACAATTGCTTGGAAAAACTTAATGATTCTCCATGCATTGATAAGATTGTCGTCACAAATACTTATCCTATTTCTAAGGAAGCACGCGAAAAGAATGAAAAGTTAATTGTTTTGGATGTGAGTCCTATTTTCGCAGAATGTATCAGAAGAGATCACTACGGTGAAAGTATCAGTGTTTTGTTTGATAACTTAGTTGTCGCTTGATTGTGTTTTGATCTTCTTTACTATTTTCCATCTTTTCTTTCCAAATCTATAACACGTTTTCTTCATATTCCTCATGATTTTCTTTCTTTCTATTTCTAGCGTCTATTTCTAGTCTCCAATTCTAGCCTCTAGTCCTAGTAAATATTTGCTAGTATCTATCTCCAAATGTCTATCTTATAGCATATATTTTCTAGTTGTTTTTCCTAGTATCCATTTTTGTGTTTATTCTCACACATCTTGCTACTTCAACTCCAGCTTTTATTTACCTTTGATGGTTATTGAAATAATAGCAAGATACGTCAATTGAGACAAAAAAAAATTCGTTATTTGCATTTACCAAATATTATCGCTATTGTTTACATTGTGAATTTGTAAACCCATTGAGAAATCATCACTTGCAAACCCCAAGGAGGAGCAAGCATATATTAAATCTAATTACTCTAGTGGTCTTAAGGCTTCCCCTTTTGTTTCAACAAATATGATGGAAATTGAGTTATTTTGCTTCTGCAAGTTGGTACACTTATTTTTGCTTTGCGCAGCCATGTATTTTTGTTAAACGAATTCGCATAATAAAACATCTTATTCTTAAAACGTCTAGTGTTCACTGATAAAAGATAACAGTTCAACCCTTACCAGCTGACGGAGATATCATTTAATAATTAATAATTTCCAATTTAATTCTGAATCCCTTCCAACGTTTGCTTTTTCTGTGTGTTTTGTTTCTTTGCCACTGATTGAGTAAAATGAATGAAGAAGAAGACTTGGGAGATTTGGGTAACAATTTAGAGAAGCCTCCAAAGATATACAGTAGTCCAATCAATAAAGATGGGCTTCTGTCTGAATCAATAGATCTTCTTGCGAATAATGAAAGCCTTATAGTTAATGATACAAAGCCGATCGAGATCAAGCAATCATCAGGCCAACTGAGTAGTAATCAAGATGAAGGCTCAGATAGCTCTACAAGCAATATACCGTTTAATGGCATCAATACCGCCTCAAGCATTTCTCTAGGTAACTCCATGTTGAAAGGCCAACCAGCTAATCCAGCGACAACTCTAGCTAAAGGTGAATCATCATCAGGGACAGAAAGCTCAAGCCCCTTAGAACGCAAGGGCCATAAACGGGCACAGGCGTCATTCAATGATAATCTCAAGGAGATTGGGAAATCTTTGGCTGGTAATGACCTCAAAAAGAAAAGTTCAATAGCAGCTCTTCGTGATGTGCAGAGTAGGAATGACGCAGCTGAGAATACCAATGCGGATGATGCAGAATTCACTGGACAAGAATCATCACCAAACAGAAACTCTGGATTTTTCACCTCAGTGTGGAGCACTGCTACGAATTCTCTTCGCACCCCAAAGGCACCACAATATGATGAAGAGGATCTAGGATTAAATGTTCGAAAAGTAAGAAATGAAGAAGATGAACCTACCACAACCAATGATAACTCCCCTAAGATAATTTCTTATAGAAAAAGATCGCGGAAGATATCAACATCAAGCACCAGTAACGTTCCTCCACCAGAACCTATAGAGACATCTAATTTGAATGCAATTCCTTCTTCAAATTCTACAGAAGAGTCGGAAATGGTTAATGCTGATATAGATGATCAGCTTGCTAATAAATCACCATCATTCAATGCTAAGTTATATTCGGAAGAAACTGCCTACGAAACTAAGTATCATTATGCCATTGAAGCTAGGAACAATGATTTCCATATTCTTTTCAAATCTGTGCTTCCAGATGAGCGCCTTATCGATGATTTTTCTTGTGCCCTCAGCCGTGAAATTCTTTTACAAGGTAGACTTTATGTTTCTGATCGTAATCTTTGCTTCAATTCTAATATTCTCGGATGGGTCACTAATTTGATCATTTCATTTTCTGATATTACAAGCTTCGAAAAGACTTCAACGGCTGGGTTATTTCCTAATGGTATTGCTATAACTACCCGTACCGCCAAACATAATCTAGCAACTTTTCTTAGTCGTGATAGCACCTATGAATTTTTGAATACAATCTGGTTGAATTATATACAGCTCCATCCTGCTGATGCGCCAGTCGACAGTAAACCACACAATGATTTGATTGAGGAAGGCCCAGAATTTAATCCTGAAGAAGAACAAGAAATCACGACCAAAGAATTAGCGAATACTAATTCTGGGCAAGTGTCAAGAAGCTCAAGCCAGGCGCTGCTGAAGAGTAATGATTCTTTTCTCGATTTTAGAAAGAATGTTGGAATTATCACAAATAATGATCTATTCTTGCGATCAATACATAATAACGATAATCACATGAAAAATTATAAAGGATTGGAAAATAATCTAGCCGAAGAGCCTCTTGCTGGATCAGATCAACAATCTCTTGAAGACCAGGTGTTATCAATAGATGGTGATGAGGACACTGGGGAAAATCAAGTGGAAGACGAAGAAGAATGTGAGGATGATGATGAGGATGATGATGAAGAGTATGAGGATGAGGATGAACAGGATAATGATGAAGGAGATGATAATGAAGTCAGTACTGGAAAAGTTCAAAAGGACCAAGTGTCCTCTCAAAAAGAAATATCAAGTGAAACCGGCACTTCCACGCAAACTACGCATAAAGAAACAGGTTTTCTCATGGATCCTGCTACAAATGATGAAATTGTTTTAATCGAACAAGAAGTGATCGATGCCACTTTACCACAAGTTTTTGATTTGCTTTTCGGAGAGGATAATTCATTTCAGCTCAAATACATCGAGGCTCTGGATGGTTCTAAAATTACCCCAATTGTTCCACACAAGCATTTATCTGCCGATGAAGTAACGGATGCCAATTTTAAACCCCATGTTAGAAACGATAAATTGCAAAGGTATTATTCTTATACAAAAGCGTTGAATTATGCGATTGGACCAAAATCCACCACTTGCAAAATTATCGAAACTATAGAAGAGAAAGATTTTGATAAAGGTTTCAATATAGTTCTTAAGACCTTGACTCCAGAAGTTCCATCGGGCAGTGCATTCACCGTTGATACCAGATATTTGGCGGCTTGGGGTCCTAATAACAAAACCAAAATTAAAATCAGCTATCGTATGATTTGGACGGGGAGTAGCTGGGTGAAAGGTATAATTGAAAAGAGTACTAAAAGCGGTCAAGTCGATGCATCTGCGGAATTGATAAAGTTAATCAAACAAGAGGTTAGTGGCTTCGTAGAAAAGAATTCTGGTACTGTTTCATTGAAACTTGGTGGTGCTGCAGAAGCTGCTACCGGTGAGGCTATGGAAACTAAGGAGAAGGCTGCCGGTTTAGAAAACGAAAGGAAGCCCGAGACAACTGTAGCATATGAGATTTCTGAGGAAATTGAAGAGATTGAGAAAACTCTTTGGGATATCTTGCAAACTAATTGGGTTCTAGTTGTAGTTTTCCTGGCTCTTGGAGCTATGCTTTTCTTTCAACTTCGGATGTATCAAATGTTGCAAGAGAATAATCGGATCCAGACTGAGCAGTTACGTATTCTTGGCGAAATGGGCGGAAGAAATTCTATTTTTAGTGAGGTTGGTCAAAAAGGCAGACGTGATATTCTAAATAGAATGCGAATAGAAAAAGAAACGGCAAGTAATGTTTGGAAATGGTTAGATGATAAGACTCATAAAGATGATGTTATTAAAGATAAGGAAGGATCTACTGAGGAAGCTGATTCCACTGCCAACTCATTTAAGGAACCTAAAATCGATGAAAACAATACTATCGAATTGAGAAAAGAGCTAGATACAATTTTCAAAAAGCTTTTTGAAGATGTTTCTGTCAACAGCGAGAGCTCTAGGAAATATTATGCCGAAAAAATAAGCGAAAAATTATCAAGTTTTTTGGATGATAGGGATGAGAAGTCTGAAGACAAAGGAAATAACAAGGATTATTTCTTCAGCATGCACGATCATGGTCCTGTTGAAATAATGGAAGCATTGAGCCAAATTCTTTAGAATCGCTATCATTATTTTCTTCGAGATTATTATATCAAATTATGAGCATTTGACAGATTCTGATCATTTTACTATCGTTAAATCTCCAATGGTCTTCAAAAGAACTCTTTTTAATGGAAATATATATCCATAAATACTTTTGATAAAATGGAAACTTATAAAACACTGTATCGATGTAAAAAAAAAAAAAATTACCAAAAATCAGTTGAGGATAAGAAGTTCAAAGAATCACAGAAAATAATAACAATAGACAAGAAAAAAAAAGTAGAAAAGGAAAACAAATACTTAGCAAGCATACATAAACATATAAAATAGTAAAGAAAATTGAGTTTAAACATGATCAGGAACAAAAAATAATCATGCAACTACTGCAGAGCAATTCAGAGATCGATCAAGCTTTGGGTATTCACAGCACCATTTCCATTAGCTTGACTTTGTGCATTACCGAATCCATATCCGGTAGGCTGAGAAGCCATGTTAGCAGTGCTTGGGATACCAGTATATTGTTGAAAGAATGGATTTGAGTTCTTGTTTGCCCCGGTGTTAGCGGCAATATTCATGTTCAAACCAGTACCCTGACTAGCAACAAATGGCGTACTAGAAGTATGAATTTGTGGAATTCTAGAGTCCCCAGTGTTACCAAAAGTGTCAACACCTGTACCTTCTGCCAATAATTGGTTTAAGGCGGAGTATTGGTCGTTCATCTTTTGAGATCCCGTCAAGACAGGTTGAACTGGTTGCTGCTGTTGTTGCTGTTGCTGTTGTTGTTGTTGTAGTTGTTGCTGTTGCAAAGCCACTAATCTTTCTCTTTCCTGCTGTTCCAAAAGAGCTTGTTGTCTTCTTTGCTCCTCCAAAAGAGCTTGTTGTCTTCTTTGTTCTTCCAATAGCTGTTGTTGTCTCAATTCGTCCTCTCTCTGTTTGTTTTGGTTAGACATTGAGAAAGGGTTGTTAGTTCCAGTTTGTAGTGGCTGTTGTGCAAATGCGTTTGGATCATAGCCACCATAGGCATTATTCAAAAATCCCGTCGTCATTGGGTTTTGTTGACCGTATGCCAATGGGTTACCAAACACATCTAATTGGACATACTGGGTTTGTGGAATGTAGCCTATCTGATACTGCGTACCGGTGGTAATCTGAGGCTCGTCATCAAGATCTAACAAATTTTGTTGCTGTTGCTCTTTCATTCTCTTCATTTCTTCTTCTTCCTTTGATAATTGCAAAGCTTTATTGAAATCATCGTCTTCATTGTTCTGTCTCTTTCTTCTTTCATCATCATCAACTGCAGACTGTTTACTCTCCTCGAGTGCCCTTTGCAAGTCATCATCAAAATTTTCGCTGCCATTTCTATCTCTTCTTCCTCTTCCTCTTTTTCTTTTGTCATTGATACCTCTTGCGGCTCTTTCTTGGCGTAATCTTTCATCATCTCTTAACAAACTGGTTAATTCTTTGGCCTTGGCTCTGATAATCGCTCCTTGATCATACCCTGATTCATCAGCATACATGAATTCTCTCAAAGTTTTGATAATGTACAAGTTGTTCTTTGACCATCTCACCACGTTTTCAGAACCATTGAGGACCAAATAATGTAAGAGTGTCAAAGAATGAGCAACGTGCTTCCAATATTTACCCTTATCATTTAATCTTCTGTCAATGATATCAATGACTTCTTTGAATGTCACCTCGTTGTATGTGAAGTGTGCCACCTCTTCCATTTGGCCCACAGTTGGGCCATCTGAGTTTGTGGCAGTGCAGTTTCTAACCAAAACTTGGGAATGGGTGTAACCATTGGCCACGTTCTTGAGAGAACGAACAATACTCTTTGACATACTTGCTTGTTATTTAATCTAGACTGATTTTTGTTTCTTTGGAGGCAAAGATGCTCTTGACAATAAATGAGTTTTCAAATAGATAATGAATTATCGATTGACGTGGCTAGCAGATATTATAGAACTGAAAATAAGGCCTATGAGGTTATAGCCAGAAAATTCAGTAGCTTGCAGATTGATATATATCTATGTAGTTCTCTAATGGCGGAGAATTAGATGGGATATTATAAGTAGTCGGGTGTGGCATCTGATAGGGGCTCAGTTAACAACCTTCTATTTTTTCTATTATTGTTAATGGCTGTTTTTTCCGCTCACACTTACGTAATCAGCTGGTTACGTAATGTATTATCCAACTATCGCCCATCATTTTTATTATTCTTCTTCTTATGATTATTATTATTATTATTATTATTATTATTATTATTATTATTATTATTATTATTATTATTATTATTATTATTATTATTATTATTATTATTATTATTATTATTATTATTATTATTATTATCTTTGTTCTTATTACTATTATCATTATCAGATATCAATTCAGTGTAAAGCTTTCAAATCTGGAGAAACGATGTCTATATAATATAATATCACAGGGGCTTGGCACGGAGATCATTTGCTCACGGATATTTCAATCAAACGATACAAAATACTGATATAGCTCTTCACGGTAAAACAACTCTTTGTGTTTGGTGAGTTTAGGGATTTTAATACTTAGCAAATAGAGTAGACCTCGTAGTACCTAAGGTCCCAGTCAGCCTATCATGATTTTATTGAATCCAGAAATTAACATTGAATTTCTATAGTAACTATCTATTCATCATAAGGTTGAATAAGGTAATATGGTAGTACAAGATATACTTACCCTTGCTTCGTACTCAAAGGCTTATTTATTCATGAGAAAAAAGACACATCTTTGTTTCTTCTACATTTTTGATAGTCTCAGTAAGGTCTTTGCAGAAAGTAGGAAACCTATTTATTGTATCTTTCATCTTGATTACATGTAGACACAGTTTCATGGGTGGTCTAGAGGTACTATCTTTGATCTCCAAGATTTCAACAAACACCTCAAATTCACAGCTTGCGTTCCCTTTTCCGGATTTCTTGCGGATACCTTTAACTAATTTAAAGCCAGACATCTTGTCATTGAGCATGTGATGGTCCAAGCTGGACAAAGCTAGCACCCATACTATTTTAGGGCCCAAGAACGTGTGGAGGACCAGCTCATCTTCTGGCCGGGCAGCTTTTGGCGTTGAGAATACCGAGAGCTTGGATAGGAGATTTCGTGTCGGTATCTGATAGAGATAAAAGACATGCTTATATTATACCACTACCATTGCCATGATATTCCTATCATTATCTTCATCACCATTACCATTTTCATTATCTTATCTTGTCTCTTAAGGTGTTTTTTTTATAAAAAAAAAAATAAATCAAAAAAAATCATAAATCATAAAATATAAATTAAAAAATTGTCGTCATCATATAATTCTATTAATAATTAGTGTAGGGCCAGTTAGACTATATCTAAACATTTGCACATTAATCTTTCTGGGTATCGTTGTGCTTTCTAATATATGTATTTGTAGGTGACCCATTCAAATCGGCAAGAAACGATCTATTTGGGGCTGTTTTCCTCGGGGGTGTAATCTGCTCATCCATGAAATGAGTATCAGGAGAGAAAATCTCTTCTAGGATTTTATTTTGTGTGGGGGTGCTATAAATTCGCTCCGTAAGTGATGAAGTAATTCTTATTGAGCTTGGAGGTGAATCAACGATATACGGACTATCACCAAGAGCATTAATGACTCTGTTATTCAATTCCGGTGTTGCTTCTATTTGGCTAAACTGTCTTATGAGTGATTTTTTGAAAGAAACAGTCTGATTTGAGTTATTATATGGGTTATTATATGGATTACTGGAATTGTTCTTGATTGGTGTAGCTTCAATTTGTATTGATTTTGAAGCAGGGGCCTTGGTTTTTAAAATTTTACTATTATCTATCAAGCTTTTTGATTTTTGTAGAAGCTTTGGTCTTCTTAGAATGCTATGTGGATCGGTGAAAGATTGTGAGCTTATTTCCTTCAACTTTTGGCCAACCAGTAATTTTGGAGATGGTTTAGATTTGGACGAGAGATCAACTTCCCGCTTACTCAACAATTTGGCGATCCCCGATGTTGGCATTGAGCTCGTGGACAGGGCCCTTTTAAGTGATTTATTATTTGTCAAATTCTTATTGATCTCTAGAGCAAATTTATTGGCTATGGTTTTAGAACGAAGAAGTGATGGTCCTCTCGGCTTTTCAATATTTAATTCCGTTCTCGATCGTTTAAGGGTCTTATTCTTTTGAGTATCCTTAGGTTCCCCATTATCTCCTTCCGCCATTTTTTCCTCATCTTTCTTAATTTCTCTTTTTTTGTTATGGCTTGAACCACCAACTAGCTCACCGTGAATCTTATTTCTCATGAACTTTACTAAATGTGGGCATTTTTGATAAAAATAAGGAATCACTACCTTCTTAACATAATTCCTGGAAAAAACAAATTCACTTGCCAAAACATTAGTATCAATCCCATCGAGGTTCTCCTGCTGTCCTGTTTCATCTTGATTATTTTGCTTATCACTTCTTTTATTGCCTACTTTCGTCTCGAGAATGATATCCCAAATCAAAAACCTATCAATGTATGCGTTAAGCAAGCTTCGATAGAACACACCAGTTTTCTTAATATTTTGTCTTTTTGAATTGGAAGCTTTCGATTCTTTTGTTTTTTTGTTCTTGGTTCTTTTTGGTCTGATCAAATTTCTCTTTTTTGGATTTACCCCCAATCCAAATGACGTCGTTGGAATATTTCCAATAATGGTATCTTTCTCTTCAACCAAAGTCCTGGAACTAGCAATATCAGATATATCTAGATATAGGTATTCCACCAATAGTAACGCCTGTAGTTGTGCCTCTCTGATTTTGAGGAATAATGTGTAATTGTCAAGGAGCTCATCAATCATATTTATCGCAATTTTGCTGGCAGTGGAGTCCGATTTGTTAAGGTTTTGCAATTTCAAGCCTCGAAGATAGTCTACTTTGTTGGCAGTACTGAAATTCTTGAGGAAGATTTGTTCTTTTTCATCCAATTTACCAACATCTTCCCCTTTAGTAATGATTATCCCTAAAGTTTTGTGGCGTTGATCGAAACTTTCAATGTCCATAATGCTAGCTTCTATCAACTTTTTCAATTCATCTTTCTTATTTGCACTCAACACTTCACCTTTCTTGCTTCCTAAATACACAGATTCGAGTCTGGAAATCGAGGTTTTGGGGAAATAATATAACGGCATCTTAGAAAAATACATCAGTTCACGATACTTCTTAGTAAGATATTCTCCTGCTGATTCTTCCCCAGTAGTGAAATTGAACTCTTGATCATAAGCATTATGTAGTTCCACTTTTCTTTTGTTAGGGGATTTCAGAGGCGGTATCAAGAATCCTGAGGTAATATTATGGTGGAGGTTAGGATTAGAGGTTTTTGGTTGGATGAGCGAAATAGGATCAGAAATAAGCCACGATTTTCGTCTCAGAGTCTCGTCATTGGCGTGGTTTTGCAACGCTTTGTATAGGAAAGACTCCATATCCCTATACGTTTGTCTTTTTATCTCTTTTGCTTCTGGGGATTTAATTGACTAAAGCTCATGTTCTCAATATATATATATATATATAAATAAATATTTTTTTTTTTTTTATTTTTTTCTGTACATGACATTGCATAAGCTACGCTACAGATCTTATAAGATCTCTCTCTGAATTGTCCTATATTATTGATATAGGCAAACCGTTTTCATCAAAATTGAGGAAAGACAAAAACGCTATAATTAAAATTAGGAATACAGAAGACACCCATTCGCATACATTAAAAAAAAAAATTAACAAGCCCAACAAGATACCAGAAAATAAAAAACTGATCAACAACGCAACAGAAGAAAAAAAAAAAAAAAAATACCGAAAATCTAATTTAAAAGTAGTCAGTAAGGTCTATAAAAATCATTCAGTGATTGTGTTTAACTGCTCTTGGATGATATCCAAACTTTTCGTAAAATCTGCCAACATTTTTCCTAATTCACTAACCAATTCTGCCTTATGCGTTGAATCGATGAAGACTGCTGGGTTCAACACCGGTACTTGCACGACCGATGGGCTAGTCTCCTCAACGGTATAATTATTGGTGATAGATCCATAATTAAAGCTACCTTCTCCATACGTGTTTCCATGGGAAGAAGCTGAGGATATCGAGGCTTCCTGGTCACGACTACTGGTACCACTAAGTTGTGAACTCGTAGCAATAGAAGAACTTGACATTTTCTTTGTGAGACCAAGACTAGCTGTATTAATGTTACTGATACTGGTGTTTGATGAATTGTTAATGGTGCGCGACAAAGATCTCTGTTTAGTATGTTCCTTTGAACCTTCTTCTTCCAGCATCGTACCCAATGCTTGCTCAAGCGATTTCTCAGTCAATGGAGTCATGGTACGAAGCAGTGCCGAAGTATTATATCCAAACTGATTTACATCACCGTTGTTTTCCGTATTTGTGAAAGAATTCATAAGAGGAGACTTAGATGCTGGTGACATGGCATTTAGTGGAGCTGCCAAATTATCAAAGTCTAGATTCATCTTCGGCATCTCAATACGCAAATTGTTAAGGTTCTTCTTACTGAGCGAGGCAGAACGGCTCACACTAGGCGAGCGCGACCGAGAAACTTGGTTGGAGGAGCTTGGAACTGGTGGTTTAATTGATTCCTCGAGTGTCGACAAAGACAGTTGATTTCTTTTGTGAAGTGGCGAGGTATTCATATTGCTATTGCTATTTTTGATAGAGATGTTATTTAGGGGCTGCAATAATGGTTGAGATAAATCAGATGAACTCAATATCGGTTTCATTGTCACAGGCACATGCGACCCAGCATCAAGTACATTCCTCTTAGGTGATGGAGTTCTTGTGCTTGCTTGAGATTGGTTTTGATTCAACACCGCAGAAGGATACGAGAATTGTTGAATTTCTTGAGTATTAACCATTGGTATCGAATCAGTCATGCTTTGCGAATGTTGCAATGGCTGGGGAGATCTTGCTAGGAGCGGCCCTGTTGCCATTGAAGATTGAGGTTGTGATGATTGACCTTCAAGTTCACCGGGAGTAGGAATCGCAATTTCAGCAACTGTGGTATTAGAACGCGTTAGACTTGCGGTAATACTTGGTGGTAAAGGCAAATTCTTTTCCAGGTTATTGAAAGGAGTCAATATTGGACTCGAAACACTACTGAGTAGCGGCGGTTTTGGACGTAATGCTCCATCATCAGTGCTTGGTTCACCACCAAAAAGATCAAGGAATGACTTTGGTACTTCTTTTTTCCCATTAGTTGTCGATTGGGCTAATGTCATGATTTCTTTTTCTTGTCTTTCTTTTAAAGTGGTGGCGTTCATCGTCACATCAATCTGATTGTTTAACGTCACTATAGGCTCGTAATCATTAAAATTTCCAATTCTATGACCTCCAAAATTATCAAATTCCGTATCATAATTGATGTTTTGTGGGTCACCAAAATCAAAAGAATCATTAAGTGAGTCATTCCCGCTAACATCATCTATGTGGATGTCGTTTTCCATTGCATATTCAGAACTTTTCAAAGAATCAAAGTCCCATTTGACATCCAAATTATTATCAGCAACAAAAGAATTTCTCCTATCTTCTAATTCTTTCAATGCATCTGGATTTTGATTTAAAATGGCTATACTGTCTCTGCTAGCTTTCTTTTCGCGCCAAAGTAAATAACGCGTGATAATTTCTTTAAGAATTGCCGTGCTCGAATTTTTATGATGACGAATAAACTTGTTTTTGAGAAGATCATCAGCCATAGGTCTTTCCTGAGGATTTTCATCCAAACAGGCAGCAACAAAATCCTTAAGCAATGGAGAAAATTTGTTACTCTGTAATCTTGGAGGTTTGTGTTTAGCAATTAATTGCATTGCCCACTTAGCATCTTTATCACAATATGGAGGGTTACCGGTCACAAGTTCATAAACGGTAATACCCAAGGACCAAATATCTACTTTGAACGAATATGTGGTTCCTTCAAGAATAACTTCTGGAGCCATCCAGTAAGGAGTTCCTGCCATGGTATTTCTTTTTGAATTATTTGCGGTGAGTTGAGCCGCCACCCCAAAATCACAAAGTTGAACATTACCTTCTTTCGTAACCAACACATTTGCAGCCTTTATATCACGATGAATGACCCCAGCTTTATGAATGAAAGATAATGCGATTAGAAGTTCTCTTGTGATGATCCCCACATAGCGTTCTTCTAATCTTCCAGGTTTCAATAGGGATCGAAGTGAGCCACCAGCACAGTATTCCATTACAATCCAAAGTTTTGTACCTTCGAGAATTGATCCGTAGTAATGGGTTACGTTGGGACAATTCTTAAGATTTGAGAGAAAGTTGACTTCTAATTGAATATCTTTGATCTCTTCTTCGTTCTTATCCACATCAAGAACTTTCACAGCAAGTAGCTCATTAGTACGGGCACTGAGACTATATAAATGTTAGTAATTTTATTTTCAATTTATCGTATGTTTGAATAAAAAAAAGAAGAAGTAATAATTAAATAAAAATAGGAAAATGATTCCAATACCACATCTCCAAGCTCCATGACCACGTACGCCTTATACACAATACCAAACTTCCCCCGCCCAATAATCTCCAACTGTTTGAACATCAGAGTAGGTGATGCTTTTTGAGTACCAGACATCTTGATCTACCAGTGATTCTCTCTTGTAGACCCTGATTTAATACGCCCTTGCTAATTCTGGGAAGTAATTTTTTGAAGCAGATCTGGATTAAAAAAAAAATTGGTTATATTTTCTTGATATTTTATCACGTGATGTAAATCAATTTGGGTTCAAAAGCGAGTTCGTGACATGAAAAAAGGCGAAATTATTCCTTATCGATGCCTTTATTGTGATCAGTTAACAAGAGAGACGCATTTTCATCGATAAACACCAAATGCCTGATCAACTGACGTTACGACTGGGTTTTTGAGCATGTAGTTTGTGCTATAGTTTCAGTGTACTAGGGGTATTGACCAAACAAATAGCTCGTATTTAACAATTATTATAAGTTGACTTGTTATTAATCTGCATTAACAGTAACAAATCAAAGAAAGTAAATGTGCTATATGTTACGGATATGGTTATATATGTACAATATTATTGGATTCACTAGCTGAGCTAGTGTCACCCGTTTGTCGATTAGAAGCGCAAGCAGAATTAGACTAGTTAGTTGGATTGTTCAGGGCAATGACCAGGCCATTGAGATTCGTGGTTGAACTCATTAAATTAAAAACAGGATTTAGCAATCCTCTATAGAAAGTCATTGCTTCCTGACTGTTGCTTTTGTTTCCTGACTTGCCTCTAGTATTGTTGTCGGTGCTTATTAATTGCAGTCTACGACTAGCAATCCAGTTTTTTTATACGATACGTAGGATTGTTTGGAGGCATAGCTTAGATACCACTGTCGTAGTAAATTTCGACAATTTTCATACAACTTTATTCTTGCTAATCTCTGACTAAGGAGATGAGTCTTTCAAATCTGCATTTGATGAATTCAAAAATGAATGGGACAAAGGCTCGCTTCCTGAAACCAGTTTTGATTTTTCAACTCTAGGTGCTACTGAGGATCTTCGTGAATAAGCTGCCGAAGATTTCTGTGATAGATTAGGCTACTCTGTGAAACCAATTTTTGGAATCTTTGCCACCTTGAGCTTTGTCTTCAAGGGTAGCTTGTTTTCAAAAAGGGCGGGGAAGGGCAGAAATGAAGAACAACCAAAAAACATAACATCAGGCTCCAATCAAAATGCGAGAACAAGAAGTGGTAAAAGATCCGAAATCAGCTTGAAATCAGTTAAAAATTACAATGAGGAAAGAACCGCTGACTCAAAACTTCCTATGTTCTATTTTGCACCTTCTGTTGCCAGAAAGTGGTTGCGCCAAGTTGGAGTAATTGAAGTCCCAAAAAATTTCAACTTTAATGGGAATCTTCAATTCTATATGACCATTCGCCGAATTCACTCAGAGAATAATTTTGAAACTTTTTTGTTTTTAGTTTTCTACAACATAAGTGCATTTTTCCGACTGATGATTCTGAAAGATTTTGAATTGACGCCGGTACAACAATGCTCATTCTCAATTGAAGGGAATATTGTTTCAACACCTGATATTATGATTGAGTATGGAGAAATAGGCAAGCAGAATAATGAATATATAACATGTGTTGAGCTTAAATATAAACCGCAATACTCGCTTTCAGAAAGCTTTAACAAGTTCAGAGCAGAGTATAGCATATACAGACGACACTTGCCACGGTATTTTGGTTTCAGTAAGGAAGCGCTCTTCTTCTTGAGAGGTATCAATCAATTAATAATCCAAATTTTGGCCTCAAGGGCTCTCACTGGAATATTGGCTGATGAATCGACCCTTTTTTTAGTGAAATTTGATTGGGAAAAACTTGGAGAGAAAATGGATGAAGTGAAAAAACTAGAAGAGAGCAAGGGAAAAGAAGGAGTGGGTAATGAGCAAATGGATAGAGATAAGAAGAATGCGAGGAAACATTTTGAAATTCTCTTTGATGATTGTGCGCGTATGTATTTTCAATTCCAAAATGACGGGCTAATCACTTACCAAATCATCGACACTTCTGAGACGCCCCTTGGTTGCGCAATTCTACGGTTCATGAAAACAACATTGGAATTGAAGAAGTCGCAGCCAGGATTTGCCAAGAGAGATGAGATTGCGACCTGGTTTATTGGAAAAATGCTTGGTCAATTTTCAGGAAAGCTAAAAGAACAAAGACTTGTTGGCAGGTCCATTAACAGATTGTTGATTTACGATTATTTGAATCTTGTATTTGATACTCCCAAAAAGAGAGTGATTGATTTTATCGGAGAATCATATTCTGAAGCTTTGAAAGAAAAAATTGCTGGAAATTGGAAAATGAAATCAAACGAATATGATAATGATTTGGAGAAACGGATAGGAATATTTCGTGGCAATGAAGAAGGTAGATTGGTGTTAAAAACCATGCCAGAAATGAAACCAGAGATTGTTTTTGGAGGTAAGCCTTACACTTCATGGTCTCTTGTCATAGGTTTTGGGGATGATCTCTATAAAATTTTTGACTACGCCAGATGTTCTCCTGAGGTTCTCTCAACCAAAAAGGGCAGCTTTAATACTCACAGGGATATATTCTATTATTACACTAGTCTCTTTATTAATGAGGTAACATCGTACTCAATTTTAACAAAGAAAGAAAGCACCGGAAATTTAATTCCTACCGTTCTTGAAAAAGGTTTCATTTACTCCAATAATGAAAATACTGATGAGCCGCAGGAAATAAAAAAAGGTAAAGAATTGGTATATACGGAGGGTCCGTATATCAAATTGAATAACCTTAGCAAATATGGTTATAATATCTTTGATGATTATTCAATTAGGAGTGAATTTAAGGTGAAGAGATTTTTGAGATCGGCTTTGATTTGCATCAGCAAAATACACTGTGCGGGTGTGGGACACGGTGATATTCGGGGCGCCAATGTATTTGTGCACCTATAATGAGAGAGTTTGTTAATAATACCTTGGAGCTAAAGGAGAGTTTGAAAATTGGTCCGGAATCGAAAGATTTGCGCATTTTGTTCGCAGAAAAGGCAACAGAAATGGAACTTGCTTTTTTGAACAAAGATTTAAAAGATGAATTTTGGAAAATTTTGGAAAAAATTAAAGTCTAAAGACGGATGAAGTATTTTTATCATCTCTATCAGCTGGCTGGGGCTTTGGGATGTGAGAGAAGGTCAAACGGCGCTTCAAAGCAATACATCACTACTATAAAATCGCTGATACTCAAATAAATACATTGGCACTCACTATAAGCTCGCTAATAATTAATTCTGCTATCGCTGATAATCAAATCAATACATTATCACTATGAGCTCGCTAATAATTAATTCATACCAGTGCTATTTTTTCTGTTTCCACTTTTTTTTTTTTTTTTGCCTATTCATTTCTTCTCACGTCATTTACATTATTTATTAGTTTTTTTTTTTTCTTGGTGGTTCTCCCTTCAAATTGGCTAGGTATGTACATATATATTTGATTGTTGTTGTGCTTCAATAAATAAATATTATTTAAGCTTATTAGTATTGAAGTGTTTTCCCAAACCAATGCACCCACATATTCTACATGTGCGAAAACTAAAAAGAGTAGATAAAACAGAATAACCATGTTATAGTAGATTTTCGATGGCATTATATAAAAAATACTCGTTGGTCTCAATTCTCTTCAAAAAAAAAACAAGACCTTCGGCAATAATCGTTGTACTTACTTTCATTCCAAAACGTAACCTGCGGAGTCCCACCTCAACTGTTTCCTCAAATCTTTGTGCTGGCGTCTTCTTTTCCCTAGTGAAGATCTTGTTGAATAAAGCATTACCTGTATCTACGGATTTCTGTGCTTTTATTTTTATTAGGCATTTCCACATCAACATCGTTTTCTGATTTAACATCGATGTGAAAAAAAAAAAAAAAAAAAAATAATCTGTCAGAATCTCAAGGCTTCGTGCGTAATTGATCTGATTGAAAGCAGAAGTGTCATATTACAGATTGAGGGAAACCATAGTCCATCAGATATGAGTTTCCTTGAAAGTATACCATCAATTGATAGAAATCAAACTGAGCATCAGTAGCCAGAAGCTAGAGTGTTTGGAAGAATTAATGATTGTTTTCCCAAGCTGCCTGCAGCAGCTCTCAACCAGAAAATCTTGGCTTCGAATGCATACTCAATCAAACTTCGTTAGCACCAACATCGATTCTTTCAGTGGTTTCGGGGGAAGCTTTGACATGAATAAACGAAATATTATTGGTTTAATATTCTGATTTTGTGATTGCTTCTTAATTAAGAAGTAATTTCTTCTTTAAAAGAGACGAAACTGAGAAAGGACAAGTTGAAACTTGTATAAATCTTTCATAAAAGTGCCAAGTGTGCGAACGAACAAACGGAATATCAGAAATTGGCATTCATATTGAAGGTATATCTTTATTTAATCGATTTCATGGCGATTCAATGGGAAAGAGGGGGGGTAAAATTCAATAGATTTTATAGAGATGAGTCAATATGCACTAAATCATTAGTGATCAATCAATGTGTTCACATTTCTGATGAAAAATGTTGGAAGTACGGAAAAGGAAAGACTGGAAGACTGGAAAAATATACGAAGTGGGGGAGAGGGCACAACACAAAAGTTAATTATGAAGAATATTAACATGGTTTCTTTCGTTCTGGCCAATGAAATTGTTTCATAACCACATTAGTAACAAAAAAGCAGGGGGACATTGCAGTGGAAAACTCACGCAAAAGAAAGAAAAAAAAGTACTGTAAAGGTCTCGTAGATGACCACCAAAGTTGCAAAAGTGAAAAAATGAAAAGAAAAAAAAAACTGACAGATTGACGTATCTTTGAATCGGCCAATCATTGTTGGTTAAAACGTAATATCGCATATGGCATTTTCTAAACATGAACCATGTAGAATAGATCGATAGATGGTGAGCACATATATGATCATATACCCACTACACTATCAGAAATTTCAACCATTTTCAAACACCGTACTTATAAAAAAGCCAAAAAAAAATTCAACAATAATTGTAGTGAGGAACTTGTCATTTTTATAACATTATTTCCAATACCGGTACAATGGCTGGTAATTAGTGGTTATTCGATTCTGTTTTACAACAGTTCTGGACTATGCTTTCCCATAACCTTAAGGGTGATTTACTAATTTTTCAGTGAAAAATCCATATATGTATGTATATATATATATATATATATACTATGGTCTCAATATTGTCCTCTCCCATTTTCTTCATTCTCTCTTTTCTTTATTGAATTATTTCCTTTCAATTCTAGTTCCCGTTTTAATTGATACTGCTGCTGGTTCCCCCTCCCCACAATATTTTCTTTTTTTTATACAATGACCACAACAAAAAAGGCTCTTGAAAAACCAATTCCGGTAACCCTATTATCTGGTTTCTTGGGTGCTGGGAAAACCACTTTGCTTGAAAGAATCTTGACCACCGATCACGGTTACAAGATTGCAGTGATCATCAATGACGTCTCCCAATTGAACATCGATGCTGCGTTGATCCAAAACCACAAGGTCACCAAAAAGGAAGAAAAGCTTATTCAGTTGCAAAACGGTTGTATCTGTTGTACTTTGAGAGGTGATTTGTTGGAAGAACTTTGTTCATTGGCCACCTCGGGCGAGTTCCAATATATCGTCATTGAATCCACCGGTATTTCAGAACCAATGCAAGTGGCCGAAACTTTTACCACCGAGTTCTCCGAAACTTTATTGCAAGCTCAAGGGGCTTTGAGTGCAGATGAACAGAAAACCGTTGAAAATATTGTCAAAATGGGTGGTTTGCACACCTTAACCCAACTTGATACCTGTGTCACCGTTATTGATTCGCTTAATTTCTTGGACAACTTTGAGACCACCGATTTCTTAGCCGACAGATACGGTGACAACGGTCAAGGTGAAGCCGAAAGAACCATCACTGATTTGATGGTCGATCAAATCGAATTCTCCGACGTCATTATTATCAACAAGGTATCAGCAATTTCAAAGAAGCAACGCAAGAAGATTACCAAAATCGTCAAGTCGTTGAACCCTGTTGCTAAATTGCATATGACTGACTATTGTAAAGTCCCAATTGGTGAAGTGATCAATACCGGGTTATTTGATTTTGAAAAATCCTCATCTTCTGCCGGTTGGTTACAAAGTATCAACGAAATGACTATCAGAGAAGGTTTCGGTACCAAAAACTCTTCAGCTTTGACTCCAAAGCCAGAAACTGAGGAATATGGTATCAACAATTTCGTGTATCGTTCTAGAAGACCATTCCACCCAGAAAGATTATATGAACTTCTTAGTGATAAGTTCGTGATTATTGAACAAGCTGGTTTTGAGGATGATGAGGAACCTAATGAAGACGAAGAAATGAAAGATGATGAAGAAGAAGAGGAAGAAGAAGAAGAAGAAGAAGAAGAAGAAGATGATGATGATGATGATGAAGAGGAAGTTGATGATGCTAAAGTCAACAAAACCATTATTAAAACCAAAAAGAAGTCGATATTCGGTCCAATGTTGAGATCTAAGGGGTTCTTTTGGTTAGCTACCAGATATATAATGAGAGGCGAGTGGTCCTCTGCTGGTACAATGATGACTTTAAGAGGTGGTATTCCATGGTTCTCAATCACTGGTATTGAAGACGTTCCACCAGCAGCTGCCGAGCTCATCAAAAGAGACATGCAAGGAAAATATGGCGACAGACGTAACGAGATCGTATTCATTGGTGTCAATATCGACAAAAAACGTTTATCTAAAGCTTTAGACAAGTGTTTGCTTACCGACAAAGAGTTTGCCCAATTTGAAAAGATTACTGATAAAGAAAAGAACATTATCAAAGTGGAAACCAAGTTGCAAAAGATTTTCAATGATGGATTTGAAGATTGGATAGTGTTCGATAATGATGATGAAGACGAAGATGAAAAGAAAGATGAAAAAGATGAAAAAGACACCAAGAGTGACAAGAAAGCAGATAGCAAAAGACAAAAACTTGATCTTCTGGTTGAAAAGCATGGTAATCATTCTCATGTCAGGGTTCAGCCGGTAGCCTAGTTGCAAATTTTTGTGTATATTTATATTTATTTTAATTTTTATCTTTATTTTTAGTCTGTTTTAGTGTTAATGAAAGAAGTTTTTCCCTGTTTCATCATACCATGCGGTATTTGGAATGTAAACTGTAGAGAGTTACTAAGGCTAATGTGCAAAGTTATATACCAAGGTAATAAGATATTTTGGCATTATTAACTTCTGGTGTACCTATAATCTGGGTGGTAGTGCCTAAGTTTTATGGTCTTATCGATCAAAAAAAGATTTGGAAACCTATCAAGAATGAATCAATCATATATTAATCTATTAAATTTTGAAGATGTGACGGTATGTGATGTACTTTGGCAAAAAAAATTTAGTTAATTTCTTTCTACCTCTTAAATTTAACTAAAACGTGAATTTTTTTGTGCAAAAGAATATTATAGGTATAACAAAGGACGAAATATCTATTGTACTGAAAGATATAGGTAGTGCAAATATGAGTAATGCAAATAGGTTAACAAATTCTATTCTATAAAAAAAAAAGTGAACGTTCTATAGAATTCATAAAATATTCATGAGGTAAGCCAAAAGAGGAGGATTTCAATTTAATACAAAATACAATTCTAATTTCTTAAAGTTTTGATTGATTAGCTAAAAGCAAATCTTCATCTGTTGGTCCTTCAATGATGATTTTCACTGCTTTACCAGTCCCGGCAAACTCGTAAGCTTCTTTTGCCTGTTTGAACTTGAATCTATGGGTGATGATTAATTTCGAATTCACTTTCCCACTACTCAACAACTGTACGGCATCACGATAATCACCAAAAGAGTATCTGAAAGATCCTTTTACCGTGGCTTCTTTTCTTCCCAATGGACCAAGAGGAATCTCTGTATTATTCATCCCCATTCCAACTTGAACATAGGTTCCTCCTGGCTTCACCGCGAGCATGCCTGATCTGATACAAGGTTTCACTCCTGTGGCATCAAAGACAATGTCTGGTGCAAAATATTTGCTAGTGAGACCCTCCACCACTTCAGACTCCGATTTCCCACGGTCGGCACGGGAATTATGAACGTCGGTGGCCCCCATTTTTTTCGCTAATTGTAACTTATCATCGAATAGATCAATCACCAACACTCTGGTGGCCCCAAAAGCTTTAGCGGTGGCGGCAACGAGTAAACCTACTGGGCCGGCTCCAAAGACAAACACCGTGCGGTTAAATGTGGTCCCTGCAAGTTTGTTGGCATGACATGCCACCGCCAATGGCTCAGCGGTGGCCCCTTCTTCCAAAGAAACATGATCAGGTAATTTCACCACGAAATTATCATCGACGGTGAAATACCTTGCCAAAGTACCATGGGTAGGAGGAGATGCGGCGAATTCCATATGGGGGCATAAATGATAGTTACCACTCATGGTTTCGTCGGAGAATCTTGATGGGACACACGGTTCGACCGCCACTTTATCGCCAACTTTTACCGAGGTGACCGCTGGACCCACTTCGACCACCACCCCTGCCGATTCATGACCCAAGACCATTGGGGCACTGACGACTTTTGGACCGTTGCGGCCATCTTGGTAGTAGTGAAGATCGGAACCGCAAAGTCCCGTGGCCTTAATTTCCACACGCACCGCCTTTGGGCTGGTCAAAGGGAGGACGTCGTGTTGGGCGAAATAGGTATCCTTTGCCTTTCTGATGAAGAACGCTGGATTGAGTGAAGGGTTACCTTTGAGAAGCGACATGGTTCTATGAGGAGTGGTGGTGGTGATACAATGGTTAGTTATTTAATTAATTAATCATCATCGGGCGATTTGTCAGGAGATTTTCGTTCCATTTTATGTGCTTTTTTTTTTATCTTTTTTTCACCTTCAGTTGTAGAGCAGGTAGGCTATTTCGGACTTTTTAGCCTCTGCCAGAGGGAGACTGACTCACTTAGTCGTGATGCTTCTGGGAGGTTGGGTTATTTGGAAATATCTTCACTTTTTACCTCTTTTTTGGCGACACTTCTGTGTTTTCCAGGAATTTTCCGCGTTATAATAATAATACTGGATCGTATTGTTATTTCTTGGACCACCGACGTCTCTATTTGTTTTGGTTGGGGGCAACGCCGATCTTTTTCTTTTACGGTACCCCAGATTTCACACCCATTTTCTCCACACTTTATTGATTGACACCTATTGGCCACATACGCCGTTCAAATGAACATTCAATAAAAATATACACAAATTAATCAGTAGCAAGTTTCTTAATGACAGTACACAACTTTAATACTACCAATGGGGCAGAAAAAAATAAATGAAAAAAATTATAAAAAAAAACAAAAAAAAAACAACATAAAACGAAGAGAAATCGTTAGTCCTCGTCGGTTGGACCATCAATCATAATCTTGATAGCTTTACCAGTGGCAGCAAAGTCGTAAGCTTTGATGGCCTCTTTGAAGGTAAATCTGTGGGTGATCAACAAGCTGCCGTCGACTTTGCCGTTGGCCAACAACTTCACGGCATCTTCGTAATCGCCGAAATTATATCTGAACGATCCTTTAACCACCGCTTCTGTCACACCAATGGCACCAATTGGGAACCCATTGACTTCGTTCCCGCTCATTCCCACTTGGACATAAGTCCCAGCATTCCCAGTAGCAGCCACCCCGACTTGGATACATGGAGGAGCACCAGTAGCCTCCAAAACAACTTGGGGAACAAAATAGGTCTGGTGCAATTTCTTGACGATTTCTGCTGGAGCAACTCCTTTGTCGTTGCTCGAGTTATACACCGCGGTGGCCCCCAATTTTTTCGCCATTTCTAACTTGTCGTCAAACAAATCAATCACCAAGATATCAGTAGCACCGTACGCCTTGGCGGTGGCAGTGATCAACAAACCAATTGGACCAGCACCAAACACGTACACTGACGACCCGAAAGTGGTGTTTCCCAATTTGTTAGCGTGGACAGCAACTGCCAAAGGTTCACAGAGCGCACCGTCTTCAAAGGAAACGGTGTCAGGCAAAGGGTAGACAAAATCTTCTGGGACTGTAAAGTATCTTGCCAACGTACCATCGTAAGGAGGAGTAGCGGCAAAGGCCATGTGTGGGCACAAGTTGTAAAGACCTCTCATGGTTTCTTTAGAATAACGTGATGGGTACCCAGGTTCCACCGCCACTCTGTCGCCAACCTTGACATTAGTCACGGCTGAACCAACTTCCACAATCACCCCAGAAGATTCATGACCCAAGACCATTGGGGATTTGACCACGAATGGTCCAGTTTCACCATGCTGGACGTAATGGACATCGGACCCGCAAATCCCAGTTTTCTTGATGGCGATTCTCACAAAATGGGGATCTTGTAGTTTAGGCACCGGTCTATCTTCATAGACAATGTCGTGCTTCTTTCTGAGGACCACGGAAGGATTGACGGATGGCATTTTTTCGGTATTTTGTGATGAATTGTATCTATCTGGGGAGGGGAATGAAGAAGAGAAGAAGTGGAAAAGAGTGAGTGGAAAAGAAAAAGTGGAAAAGAAAAAACAAAAAAAAAAAAGGGAGAGTGGTGGTGGTTGAAGGCAGCGTTTTATACTGACATTTTTGTGTGGTGGTGGGGCATCAAGGGGGCCCTTAACCCCCCGCCACTTTGGTTTTTGACAGCCTTTTTGGTCCTCGCACCAACAAACAGCCATCCATTTCTTGATGGGTCGCCGCTGGCATTGGGGTGTAAGGGCGTGATTATTTATTACGGTTGATATATGCTGTTTCGTCGTCTCTGTCATCTCTTCTACGTCTAGCACCATTTGAGGATATTCATCTCTCTCTCTCTCTTTCTCTCTTACAACTTCAATGTTCTTTATTTTACAATTATCATAAAAGCAATCTAATTAATCATCCAATACACCCACCCTGTATACAAAACAAACTACGACATCTCCAGCGAGAAAATCGAGCTCACCACCCACTGCCATTCCACAACAATTCCCGTCTTCTTTTGCTTTTCACAAACTTGTTGGAACTTCTCCACCACCGTAGCCTCCAGACCTTCGTCAACCCCCTTTCTGATCAAATAACACGTTTTCTCATCATCGCAGTACTCCAATTGCTTAGGCTTTACCCCACTAGCACTTTTAAGTAACTTCACTTTAGATGGACTACCATGGGCCCCCAATATTCGATTAAGCACCGAGGGACCTCCTGGGACCGCCCCGGTAATATTGAACCGGATCCCACTGAATAATTTGGTTTTCCGGTCTTGCCATCTTTTCAATAACTCTTCCACCGTGATCCCCAACTCATTCTTCGCTCCAGAATCGTAATGATCAAGCAGATACTTTTCAGGATCGATTTCCTTGCCATTTTTAACAAGATCCTCAATGAATTTCGGATGAAGAATATATTTTGGACCGTTAGCCAATACCGATAGAAACTTTTCGGTCCTCATTATTCGCGGAGCGATTATGGTGTTACCATCGGCTGGGTCTTTGGCAACGCTTACCCCAAGTGACTGGAGCATTCGCAAATCAGCCCCAGTAATGTCATCACAACCGGTGGTGACGATCCGGAGATCGAGCAATTTATTTTTCGATTTGGATTTCTTGGAAGGGGTACTAATGATATCTGAGGTGAGCGATTTTCTTTTCAATTGTTTGAGTCTTTCAGCTTCGGCAACTTCTTCTGGAAGCTTTGGAATACTTTTAGTTAATCTTTGCTTTTGGAACTTGTTGAGATCTTCCATATCAGAATGCAATTTCTCGGCGGCCTTTTTGGCGGCTTTTCTTCCTCCGTAGATAGGAGGAGGAATAGTATATTCAGGAGTTGGGGCGTTTGGTATAATATTTTTCGGGGATGTCCCATTTTCTATTTTTGAAGATTTAAGTTCCTGGTTATTTTTCAACTCTTTGGCGTCGGTTTTTTCTGCTTTGCCTATCTTATCATGATCCTTATCTTCTTGCTTCTTATCATCTTGCTCTTCATCCTTTTTTTCTTCATCTTTTTTATCTTCATCTTTTTTCTTCTTCTGCTCGTCAACCTCGATGTTAAGGATCTCCTCCTGTTTTCCATCATCCTCTTTATTGTCTTGGATTATTTTGTCATTATCAATGAATATTTCCTTATCATCGATATTTTTTTGTGTATCAATGATCCCTTCACTACCATCACTATTCTCAACCTCTTCCTCCTCTTCCTTTGTATCTTGATCCTTCATATAATTAGCGTCCCAAAACTTCCTGATGCTCTCCTCATCAAAACTCACTTGTCCCAACATGTCTTTTTCGGTCTCGGCATTTCTAATATCCATGCCATCATCATCTTTTACTATCCGCCATTCTTTATAGCATTTTTCCAACCAATGATGGTTCCTTACTTTGACATTCTCCCAAAGTAACCCCGCGTCATATTTGGCGCCCCCGGGCTTAGAACAAATCAAGTAATCAACTTTTGTCGTTAATGATTTCGAATATTTCGCCCCCAATCCTTCGATCAACGCCTCAACGTACCCACGACCGTCTCCACTATAATTCGTCGCCGCAAAAATCAAGTTGTCAAATACCGGCAATCCAGTTCTGCTCACTGGATAATGAAGCATATTATTAAATGGAGAATGGTATTTTTCCATCGAAACCATCGACATTAACCAAGTCATATTCCCCACGGTATTCCCGACTTTCGAAGCTCGTACGTAATCCAACCCGGCACGATAATTACCAATATAACAATTCTCGTTTCCCGGAGTAATCTCGTAATTAATACTGCCTCCACCGTGAATAATTAACGATTCCAACACATTTCTCATTCGTAATCCTAAATGTAAGTCATTAGATAAATAAAAACGTTTCCCGGTTAAATATTCTTTAATTTGCATCTCCACATCGTCGGTGCTCTGTTGATATACTTTCTCATTGAGGGTCTCCAAGTGTTGGTACTCTGATCCTTGTAATAGGTATTTCTGTTCGTTGACGTGTTGTTTGGATTTAATACACTCGTCGACCCATTGGGGCAATACGCATTTGATTCGTTTCTCCGGCACCAGCAGGGCAATGATGAACGCATCGCTACCGGTGGTCGCTCCTATCACATGGGTGGTGAACTTGGTCACCGCGGTGGCACAATGACCTCCATGAGCTATAATTATCGCCTCTAATACTTGGCGATCTCCCGATGGAATATCATCGCTGATGGTGGCAAACACTCCACGGAGGAAATGGTACGGCACGACAGAATACGGCCGGAGACTCGCCAAACGGGTCTGGGAAATCGTATCTTCCACCCATTCTGGGGTCACAATCGGAATCATATGATCAATGGCAAATTGATACTCTGGGAAATCGGTATTGGTGGCGATGATATGTGATAACCCAAACCGATCTTTATTGATGGTGGCGGTGGTGATGCACGACGCACCGAATTTCGTTAGTTGTTGGCAAATCCCATCGAATTTGACACCTTGGAATTGCAGCGACTGTACCACGAGAACATTGTACCCTTGGAAGTATTTCTTGGGCGACATTTTTGCAGTGATAAATGGGCGGCATCAATTGTGATCTTGATGATGGAAGTCATTTCAAAACAATTAACAGAAAAAAAAGTCGCGTTCTTTTCTCACTCACGTGAAACGTAAATAAATAAATAAATAAATAAAAATTAGTTTCGCGTCGCAACTCATCTCTCTTTTCTCTTTCTGTTCTTTCGAATACCATTATTATTACCATTAGTGAACAATGCTGTTGGAAACTTTGAAACGAAGTCTTAAGGATTGGGAAAAACAGTTCACAAAAGACCATGATCGGAAACCGTCCAAAGCGGACATCAAAGCCCATCCAGATATCGAATCGAAATACAAAGAGTATAAAGTGTTGAGATATGGCGGCAAGGAGAAACCAGAGACTCGAGACCATCATCATAGATCAATGCACCATCAGCATTTCAAAGATCCATCGCAAAAACCGGTTAGATCAAAAGAATTCGTCAACACTTTTGGTTTACGTACCCCCGATAAATCTTCTCCTGACACTACTAGATCAGTTCACCAATCACCAGCAGAGTCTCCTAGCAAACAGGTAGTGGAACTTGGACCAACCCCACAATTGAACGGTCGATTACTCGGAATATTTGAGGAATCATCAGGGATGGTCAAAACAAAAACTACCGGGCAATCTGATTTCGCTACTCCTACAAAAGATGTTGAAGGATCACCATCGGTTTCGCGAACCATCATCACCCTCACCCCAACTGCAAAACGGAAAATTGACTTTAGCGAAATTAATAGCGAAGACGAAGATGAGACTTCCACCATTATAGTGACTCCTAAGAAAAAACCTAGTGGGATATTCTTAAGACCTTCCAAATTTACTAAGTTGACCCTTGATAAATATAGTACCCCGACTCATAACAGGATCCTCAGATCCCCAGTGAAAACTCCTAATAGATCATCTCCTATAAAGCCGATAGAAATGACCCCAAGGTACTTATCCCAAGGGGCAACGGTATCAATCCAGTCTCCCGAGAAAAGCCCGTGTCGTAGCGACGACAGCAACACTAAATTAATATCCCCTTCGGTATTCAAGTATCAAAACCGCATTACTTTCAAACGCGATAAAGGTCTTAAGCGCCGGTCGCTTAGTGAAATATTCCAAGAAGTGGAGGAACTCAAACAAAAGAGTATTGCCGATGACGAGCAAATGAAATTGGAGATTGCTCTGGATTTGAAAGAGCAACAGCTTTTAGCAGATATCGAACGAGAGGATATGGAAAACGGGATGTTAGAACCGACAGACCGGTTCGAACTCACCGGGGATATGGGACGGCCTAAAAATGAATTTGAAAATGAATTGGAAGACGAAAAGGAAGAAAGTGTATCGACAGCTGGTGATAATGTTGGGCCAGATGATCATAAGACCGCGTATTGGAAAAAGAAAAAGAAGGTGAAACGTCAAACTAGAAGAGTTAAAATGAAGAGTAGAGAAAACTTTGAAGAAGCCAATATCACCGACAATGATGAAATTGTTGGGGAGATCGCTTCTTTGAAGCAAAGGCAATTGGCTGGAGTGACCCATCTTAGTACTCGATCGTCAACGGTTTCTGAAACCGAGACGATTTTCTCTATAAACTATAATGAACAGAAGGAAGAAGAAAACCAAGAAGAAGAAGAAGTCTACAAAGAAGAGGAAATAGGTGAGGAAGAAGTCAATGATTCGGATGAAGAATATAATGCGGAAGACGTTATTCAGGAAGTTTCTAATCTGAAATCCTCTGGGCAAGCGGTTATCAATAAGAATTTTAAGCGGTATAAATTGAAGAAAAGAGGGGGAGGAAGATTCGGAAGGTTTAGAAGATAGAATTCCGTTTCATTTTTGTATTATAGAAGTGTATATATTGTGATATCATTCTTATACTGAAAAGAAATTCAACCTTGGTAATATACATATGTATCCATTAGAGAAATTTGCAGGAAATATAATAATCATATTCATTTATAGCGATAATAATATCATTACTAATGAGCGGTTTTTAGACCCAATTTGTCTGCCAATTCAATCGTATTTATAAACAATGTAATATTATTAGTATACTACTAAGAAAACCATACACTTAAGAACAAAGTATATGATTCAAAGCACTTTAAAAACCAATTTAAAAACCAAAGACAGAGAGAGAGAGAGAGAAAAAAAATAAATAAATAAATAAATAAATAAATAAATAAATAAATAAATAAATAAATAAATAAATAAATAAATAAGCAACACAAGAGCTTCCTATATTTTAAAAACAGTTGTCAATCTCCATTTCTCACTTTTCAAAAAAAACCCTTGACACCCCCATCAATGATCGCAGCTAACCCAATGGCCCCTGGATCAGGAACCCCTTCTTCATCATCTTCTGCCTCCAAATCCTCTGCGGCCCCAGACTTTGCACCCCCCGTTGCATAAGATTTCTTCAATTCATCTTTAGACACGTACGATGCCCTACCAAACTTTGCGTCCAACTTTTTGGTGGCCTTAGCACTACGGATTGCGACGTTTCTTGCCTCTTGGAGGTCCGATGTGTTGGATAATGCCTCGACAAATGGTTGTAAAGTATCGATCAAGGTCTTATCTCCCGCACGAGCCCGGGTGTATTTGAAAAGCGATTCCAACGCTCCAGATAATGCTGCGGCAAACGTGGCGATGGTGAGGGAAGATTGGGATTGGGATTCCTGTTTTAAAGATTTGGCCAATGATGACATGAAGATCGAGTACAATCCTCCAGAAGTCCCGCCCATGGAGTCTTCCAAAAGATTAGCAAGTTCGAAAATCACGGCAACAGGATCATCCAAATGGGTGGCAAGAGTGGAGGTTGGGTCATCCAAAGCTTTGGAAATGGCATTAGCCCCGGCAAGCAAGGTTTCACCGCAATCACCATCGCCGGCAATGATATCATAATTAGTAACTTTTGGTTCAAGTTGACGAACCCTGGTAATTGCCGACTTGAGGATGTTACTGGTGATGGACGAGGATATTTTCAAGTGAGACTTCACGGCGGTGGTGGTGCTCAGGACATCGGTGGTTGGATGTTTGAGAGTCGATGGGATCGCTTGGGTTTTGGATGGCCACTGAATGCCGGAATTCCAGCCAATACAGTTCGAAGGTTTATCTAATTGATCAAGAATGAAATTTTCCTCGTCCCCGGCCACGTCAAGGTTAGTTAAAGTGATGGAGAACCCATTACCGTTAATGGAGGTGACGAAATTCCCAATGTAAGTTCTAACCGGAATGATTTTGTAAATCGAAGATAATTGTTCCAACACGATTTCGGCAATGGCAAACAATTCCACGTTAGAAGTACCTCCTAAATTGTTGATCAAAAGCACTGATTTATCAGAATCGTTGAATTTCACGTAACTACGGTCGGCATCATCTTGACTTAAAAGGTATTGTAACAATTCCTCCACCAACTTAGAAATATGAGGAATTTTGATTCTTTTAACCCCAGTTTCATTATGAATACCCATACCAATTTCACATTGGTCCAATGGTAATTTGTTGGTCTTTTCTTCTTCTTCTTCTTCTTCCTTGGTGAGTTTTCTACCAGGAAGAGAACAATGATCCAACGATGCCCCAATGGTAACCAAACTACCAATGAATTTCTCCACTGCCGCCACCACGGTCTTGAGGTCTTCACCTTGAGCAGCAAGACCTCCCGCCACTTTATGAGCCAATGCAGTCCCAGCAAGGGCTCTTCTACCAACCAATCCACCATTGGCTTTGCCGACAGAAACATCATCTTCAACAATCACCATTTCAGCAACATGCCCCAAACTCTTGGCCCTTTCCAAGGCAAGCCCAAAATGTAACACGTCTCCGGTATAATTTTTGACGACAATCAAGAATTGTTTAGCAGGCAATCCGTGGGATTTGGTCAAGTCGGCGATGGTGACGATTGCTGATAAGATTTGTTTAGTGGAAGGCGAGGCAAACATGTTCCCAGCCACCGCGGCACTCAAGAGATTATCACCGACAAAACCAGCGTGTAATGGTTCATGGCCAGCCCCACCACCGGAGATCACCACGACTTTACGACGAGGGTCCAAGATGGCATTTTTGTCGAAAATCACCTTTTCAGACTCGATCAATGCGAGCTGGGGGTTAGAGGCAACGGTTGATTTCAAAGCAGCGAGGATGAGGTCGACGTTACTGAAGTCCCAGTGTTTGTGAGCGGACATGTTGTGTATATATGTGTATGTGGATTTTATCTAATATATTTATATATATTATTTTGGCAATTATATATCTGGAGTTGCAAGATAAGATAATAATTAATAAGAAAACCACGTATGATTAGTGTGACAACAAAAATTCTGTCAGAAATAGCAGAAAAGTGGGGAGACGCAAAAAAAAAAGGTGGAGACAGTGGAGGGAGGAGACAGTGGAGGGAGGGCTTTGCCGGTACCCGGTCCGTTTTTTTCTTCTCGTCTTCTTCTTCTTCTACATCCTACATCTCATCTTCTATTACTGATATTATTAATGTACTATATTATTATATTATTATATTATTATATCGAATATTGAATCCTTATTATTATCATTTTTTTAAATGTTTTGTCTCAATTGCTTAAAACTTTCGGCAGTTTCCTTGGCTCTTCTCTTCCCTTCAATGAAATTGATCATGTCACTGTAACTTTCTGGAACCACCGCGTAATGACCATTCTTAACTTCTCTACCACTGGCGACGGTTTGATTACCCACCCCGAGATTCTCATTTTCATAAGAGTATTTTGGCACAAAGAATGAGTAAATAAAAGTCCCGGTCTTTTGGTGGGCATCGTGGTTCAATGATCTCACACTGGTGTCGACCTTCACTTGAACAATAGTACCTGCTTTGTTAAGGAAATCTTTTGGATCATTAGACATATTGATGAATTGCGAAGACCCGTAAAGTTTGAAGTATTCATCGAGTTGGGCATCGGTGGTATGAGGATCGGAAGCAATGGCGTCGCTGTGGTTAGCGGCTTCAGCTTCAGGGTCGCTTTCTGGAATATGCTCGGTGTACACCACTTTAGATTTAAGGTACAAGACACTGCCCACAGGAACCGGGTTGGTGAAACTGGTAGCGTCGAGGGAAATGAATCTTGGTGGGGCGTGGGAGAAGGCAGCAGAATTACAGTACGCCAATTCAAACGCTTGTTTCATCAAGTAACCCCCAAAGATCATATAACTGTGACGATTACGGTACTGAGGCTGCATAAACATCACGGATTTCAACACAGTATCATTCATGAACGCCAAATTCTTTGGTTTGATCCCGGTATCGCCGATTTGTTCCTTCAATTTAGTCGAGGCTTTCCAAAGATTGTGCATCAATTCGGTTTCTTCGGTGGTTGGGACGTTGGTGGTCAACTGCCTATCCTTAGCTCTCAACTTCTTGGCGGCATTATGGGATTCCGCTCTGGTGTAATCGACCCATTCTTTTTCATTGAGAGGCAAGAATCTGTTGATTGGGGTAGAACGGTGGGTTTCTGGGTTTCTGGCAACAAAGGTGAAATTGGCGGACAAAAAGACATTTTCATCTTTGACAAAATCTTCGGTGATTTCCGATTCTGGAGGGAAGGCGTCTTCGGTGAAACTGGCCTTGATGCTAATTTCCATAGACGAGCGGCCCACCCACACCACTGAACCCGAAACCATCAAGTTGTACTTAGAGATCTCGTCGACTCTTTGCAACATGCAAATACGATCGACACTAGCGGTGACAATCATTGGTTCTGCAGGGGAGGTGTGCTTGTAAGCAATGGTCCCAGCCAACGCGTCAAGGTCCTGGAACAATTGACCAACTTTGAGTCTACCAAAGGCGTTGATATAAGAGTCCAACAACCATTGATCTTCCTTGAATGGCAACAACAAGAACGAGAACGAGTCGGCTCTTTTCTTTTCCTTGATGTCTGCGGTGCCGGCGGTGGTGTAGGAGTATGAGTCAAGGACTTTACCCAGAGCCAATTGTTTCTGACGTTCGGTCAAGGCCTGGAACCAGGTGGCGCTTTTTTGCAGTTGGATTCTTTTAGCTTCGTGGATCAAATCGTTGAGGATGGTTGCTGTAGCATCGGGGGCCTCCGATGCCTTATCAAGGTAGTCACTGACCTCGGGTTTCCCTTGGGCAGCAATAAGGGAGCGGGAGAAGTGGCGGTAGCCCACACGAGGGGTGGTTCTTGTGACAAGAGTCCTGAGCATGGTGGTGGGTGGATTGAGGAGATCAAAAAGTGGAATACTCAGCAGTAAAAGAAGAAGAAGAAGAAGAAGGGTGTAGAAGAAGAAGAACAGGAAGAAGAACAAGAAGAAGAAGAAGCGTTTTACCATCGGGTGGGCGCGTCCCCGCCAACCGCCAGGGCTGCAAACAAGGACAAAAAAGAGGCGGCAGCAGCAGCAGCAGCACCCGCTGAGGAGTTCTTCTCGTCATCTGATGGACTGACCGACCTTGGAACAAAGCACTTGTTGATGGACTAAATAGTATCTCTGTCCAGCCAAAGAAACGAGGTGGTACGCCTCTTCTTACTGATCAACATAAGGAATTCCTTCAAAAATTGATAAAAGAACATGCTACTGTGACTCTTGATTTCATGTTGGAAAGTCTTAAAAAAACTTGATTATAAGAATAGACTTGACTTTAACAAAAACTGTATTTTTATCGATGAAGCCGGTTTTAACATCAGTATGAGGCGTGAGTATGGATGGTCTGCTGTAGGTGAAAAAGCTTTTCTCGCGGCTCCTGTTAGCAGAGGACTTGATGTTTCATTCATTGGCGCAATTTCTGCCCAGGGCTGTGATTGAATTAAATGTCAGAGCACCAGTGGCTCCATTCAATAGGGAGCACCAGTGGCTCCATTCAATAGGAAGAGAAAACTTGATTCAGAAACAAATGCTAAGAAAGTAAAGTTAGAGGTACTACAGCTAATCACTTCTATGACTTTGTAAAGTCAGTCATTCAGCAAATAGAAAACAATAAAGAGCTAAAAGATATGAAATCTTTTATTCTTGATAATTCTGCTATTCATAAACGTCGTGATCTTCAATTAATGGTTGCACTGAGCGGGTTAGAACTTGTATTTTTACCTCCTTATTCTCCAGGGCTAAATTACATAGAAGAATTCTGAGCCAGTATGTAAAAGTAAAGTCAAAAGAGCAAACTTGAGTAAGAAAGAGCAATTAGCTTCAAGAGCGAAAGAAACTACGGGAAATATTATTTTTGTCAGGTATGCGGAATTCTGTTGAATGGATTGTAGTCTGTGATTGTAAATTCCTGCTGTGAACTCAGTTCACCGGAGCGGAAGTATGAGCGTCCGTAAGTGACGGATAAGCTGTAGTTGGAGTTATCTTGGGACATTATTATGAGGTAATAATAATGGGTTGTTACAAGTTAGATTGGGGGCTGCATGGTTTGTTCGTCTTTTATGAATACTGAAGGCGTAAAATAATTTATAGGTGTAGTATGAATTTTCTTCCTGTTGGTATGAATGAATCCCGGTGCGGTGGAACGAACAATACCGGGGGTCGGTATGAATATTTCCGGTGGTTGGTACGAATAAAAAGTGAAATAACTGTACATCAAATTATAATTTACCAGCTGCAATATCATTAATCGTCCCAATATAAGGATTTCTGGAGGCTAAATGACTAAATCAGGTATATTTATCTTTTAATAGTGGTTTAATGGTCAAAAAAATCTATTGATTTGCAAAATATCCCTTAATTTACGTACTTCTATGCCACTTTATCGAGTGAAGACTAGAGCTGTAATATAAGCTTGGTCTCATATTAATCGACGGATTGAAAGTCTTATATTACAATTCGATCTACTAATGGTTGCATCGAATGAAATGAAGTAAATTATTAAAGTAAGTATAAATGTTGTGTGAAGGCTTAAGCGTGTCTCTAAAATAAGAATAATAAAATAAGAATGAGAAAATGAGAAAACGAAAAAGGTCGCTCTATTTCAGTAGTTCCATCTTCTCTTAGAAATATCAAATAATTCTAGAAAGTAATAGAATATCATAGCATGTTCTGGAAATCTTAGAGAATTCTTCGAAATGCTAGAAAGTGCTACGAAAGTTTATTGATGACCGATTGCATCCTAAAAGGTCATTAACAATAGTACTATGATCACTGATTCTAGCGACATTGGCAATCATTGGAGTGATCTCTGTTATAATGGAACAGTATTTATGATACCTTGAGCTTGACCTATGCTACCTACATCACAACAACGAATAAATATATATGTATATGCCTAGCCAGTTTAAGGAGAACCAGCAAAAAAAGCATAATAAATAATGAAACGACGCGAGAACAAATGAATAAGCAAAAAAAAAAGAAAGGAAGCAGAAAAAATATTTCGGATATGAATTAATTGTTAGCGTGTTTTTTGAAACACTTAGAAAAGGTCTAATTTGTAATCGTCGCCCTTTTTCTCAACAAATGTAAGAGCGAATTTCGTAGTCAGCTCAGATACATCGATCATAAAACATGGGGTCCCAGAATATTTCTAATCGTCATATTCCATTACTTTATCACTGTGATTTTTCGGCTCCATTAATCCTAGAAATACAATGTTTAGGAAAAATCGCAAGTCATACGATTGGTCTTTGTTCAACAAACTCCATTTGATTAAGCATTCATGAATTGTCTTATCAGCGCCAGTTTTGAACTCCAAGAGTTGAGGTACTGGAAATGATGCCTTTTCTCCCAAAGGCTCGACTAATGGGTAATTATCTTTCAAGAACAAAATATTTCTTCCCTCTTCAGACTCCAATTTTCTCCAAAATTTCCCAAAATTCATCTTGTACATCTCCGCCCGCAGCGACAAAAGCAAGTTCCATTTCTGTCGCTCTTTCTCCGAAAATGGTGAGCAAATCTTTGGATGCTGAACCAATATTCCAAACTTCATTTAACTCCACGGTATTATCACAAAATTCGCCCATTATGCGTTCACAAAAATTATCAAGTTTTTTATCAACCATTTTGAAAAGCTTCATGTAATCACGCTCAAAAACCAGCTTCAAATTGTCCGCCATAGCCGAATACTTTTCCATTTTCTCTTTCAAATGTTTCGCTGTTCCTTTTCCATTCGCTGCTGAAGATGAAAATCCAAAATCGATAAGTTTGATATCAACCAGGTCTTTGACAAATACATTGGCGCCCCGAATATCACCGTGTCCCACACCCGCACAGTGTATTTTGCTGATACAAATCAACGCAGACCTCAAAAATCTCTTTCCCTCAAATTCACTCCTAATTGAATAATCATCAAAGATATTATAACCAGATTTACTAAGGTTTTTCAATTTGATATACGGACCCTCCGTATATACCAATTCTTTACCTTTTTTTATTTCCTGCGGCTCATCAGTATTTTCATTATTGGAGTAAATGAAACCTTTTTCAAGAACGGTAGGAATTAAATTTCTGGTGCTTTCTTTCTTTGTTAAAATTGAGTACGATGTTACCTCATTAATAAAGAGACTAGTGTAATAATAGAATATATCCCTGTGAGTATTAAAGCTACCCTTTTTGGTTGAGAGAACCTCAGGAGAACATCTGGCATAGTCAAAAATTTTATAGAGATCATCCCCAAAACCTATGACAAGAGACCATGAAGTGTAAGGCTTACCTCCAAAAACAATCTCTGGTTTCATTTCTGGCATGGTTTTTAACACCAATCTACCTTCTTCATTGCCACGAAATATTCCTATCCGTTTCTCCAAATCATTATCATATTCGTTTGATTTCATTTTCCAATTTCCAGCAATTTTTTCTTTCAAAGCTTCAGAATATGATTCTCCGATAAAATCAATCACTCTCTTTTTGGGAGTATCAAATACAAGATTCAAATAATCGTAAATCAACAATCTGTTAATGGACCTGCCAACAAGTCTTTGTTCTTTTAGCTTTCCTGAAAATTGACCAAGCATTTTTCCAATAAACCAGGTCGCAATCTCATCTCTCTTGGCAAATCCTGGCTGCGACTTCTTCAATTCCAATGTTGTTTTCATGAACCGTAGAATTGCGCAACCAAGGGGCGTCTCAGAAGTGTCGATGATTTGGTAAGTGATTAGCCCGTCATTTTGGAATTGAAAATACATACGCGCACAATCATCAAAGAGAATTTCAAAATGTTTCCTCGCATTCTTCTTATCTCTATCCATTTGCTCATTACCCACTCCTTCTTTTCCCTTGCTCTCTTCTAGTTTTTTCACTTCATCCATTTTCTCTCCAAGTTTTTCCCAATCAAATTTCACTAAAAAAAGGGTCGATTCATCAGCCAATATTCCAGTGAGAGCCCTTGAGGCCAAAATTTGGATTATTAATTGATTGATACCTCTCAAGAAGAAGAGCGCTTCCGTACTGAAACCAAAATACCGTGGCAACTGTCGTCCGTATATGCTATACTCTGCTCTGAACTTGTTAAAGCTTTCTGAAAGCGAGTATTGCGGTTTATATTTAAGCTCGACACATGTTATATATTCATTATTCTGCTTGCCTATTTCTCCATACTCAATCATAATATCAGGTGTTGAAACAATATTCCCTTCAATTGAGAATGAGCATTGTTGTACCGGCGTCAATTCAAAATCTTTCAGAATCATCAGTCGGAAAAATGCACTTATGTTGTAGAAAACTAAAAACAAAAAAGTTTCAAAATTATTCTCTGAGTGAATTCGGCGAATGGTCATATAGAATTGAAGATTCCCATTAAAGTTGAAATTTTTTGGGACTTCAATTACTCCAACTTGGCGCAACCACTTTCTGGCAGCAGAAGGTGCAAAATAGAACATAGGAAGTTTTGAGTCAGCGGTTCTTTCCTCACTGTAATTTTTAACTGATTTCAAGCTGATTTCGGATCTTTTACCACTTCTTGTTCTCGCATTTTGATTGGAGCCTGATGTTATGTTTTTTGGTTGTTCTTCGTTTCTTCCCTTCCCCGCCCTTTTTGAAAACAAGCTACTCTTGAAGACAAAGCTCAAGGTGGCAAAGATTCCGAAAATTGGTCTCACAGAGTAGCTTAAACTATCATAGAAATCTTCGGCAGCTTGTTTACGAAGATCCCCAGTAGCACCTAGAGTTGAAAAATCAAAACTGGTTTCAGGAAGCGAGCCTTTGTCCCATTCATTTTTGAATTCATCAAATGCAGATTTTAAAGATTTTTCAGATTTTTCAGATTCATCTCCTTGGTCTGAGGAAGGAGCTTCTTCCATACCTGGAGTAATCTTCTCTTTCCCTTTTCTAGCTTTTTTTCTTGGATGTTGACTAGGACTGCTCATTGGAGGCCTTGTTCTTTCCAATTTCAGGATCAATTGATCAAATACTTTTTTTCTCAATCTCAGAAGAGATTTCTTTGATTCACATAGTTATATATACATATATATCAAGATTTTCAGATATTGCGTTTTAGTTGTTTTCTAATGTTTTTGATATATTGTGCGATTGATAACAAAATATAGTGAAGTGGGAAGAGAGAGTGGGAAGAGAGATGACAAAGGATGATTAAATTTCTGTGATGAAAATTAAGGATTCGCCCACTTTTTTGGACCCTGCATGTGCTATCTTGTACTATCGTACATAGCACGATTATAGTCACCCTACTTTCACCTTATTTTGTTATCCTTATTTGGGTTAAGAATTGTCAACAACAGTTGCACTAGACAATAATAATCACTGCTTGGGTTGTTGTTGTTTTTTTTGTTAAAGCATGCTATACTGAACTCTATCATCTCCTCCCTCCCTCTTCGTCCACCCTTTTTACTCAAAAGGCTCTACCCCCCTTTCCTCCTCTTATGGTCTTCTCCATCGTCGATCTCCTCCCAATGAAGTCATCTGCAAGATTCTTGGACTGGTCGATAAGACTCAGTTGGTCATTGTCCATAATACCATCATACTTCATAATCGCCTTCCGCTATCTCTTATAGACTGAGTAGATTATTTTCTCTTTGAGAAGCTTGCGATTGTGGCATCGCTCGACCCTCCTTCCAATAATGAACTGCCACTGTCCTGACAACCCTCATACCTCCCGGTGGTCGGGATCCCCCAACAGACTACCATCGATATCCAAGTATCCTCGTTTTTACAACAGTTGGAATTCTAGTCTGGCGATCTTCACAAACTCTGTGATGTCAAGCATTACATTAAAACCATCATGTTTCGATTGAATCATGGCCGATCATCTATCACCAGGTTGTTGTTGTTGTTGTTGTTGTTGTTATCATCACCAACATCTCCGAACTTATCGTCAGAAAAAATCACCGCGGCGGTGGTTGATTTTATCAATTGGATGGTCTCCCCAATTTGAAAAACCCTCAATACCAATTTCAACTTCTGCCTTAACACTACTATTGATAACTTGTACTATCATCCAACAAATTATAATGATCACCACCAATTCGGTTTCAACCACACCAATTTACAAACGTTGGCGTCGTCACATCATCATCATGCAATCTGCAATCCACCGACCTCTGGAGAAGGAATTCCCACGATTATCAAAACCATCAATCTTCTTTGACCCCTCCATGCTTCACTCAATCTCTCGCGACTCTCTACCCAGAAATGCTTTCTCATCCCTAATCGAATTGAAAATTTTACCTAAGCGACAATTCGAATCATCACACATCGAGCATCGGGACCTTCCCAAACTACAATTCCTCCAAATAGAGAATTTCTCCGGTACCATGAAACTCGTCTCAGGAATTAATCTCCGCAATCTGCAGCGACTTTGCTTGATGGGGGCAAATCAAAGGTCATTTCCAATTACATAACTGTGTTGATCTCGAAATTATCGAATTTATTGGTTGTCGATTACCAACGATGCCAAATCTACCGAATCTCACTAGTCACATTGGCACAAAATGTACTTGATCAGTAACAATATCGAACCCAAACACCTCCAATGTTTCCCAGGGTGTGATTTCTGGGAGACGTTAGAAATCACCGAGAATGGGCCCAGAACCTTGGAAACCGCCTTTGAATTAATTTCTCCGGGGCTTAAGAAATTATTTGTGGGGTAGGGGATTTCTAGTGCCATTGATTGCCATTCCCGTCGGTCCAAACACCCCGCAAAGTTACAAACTTCGTAATTGGCCCGGTGCTCCATCGTCGATAACATATTTCCCAAATCACACCCACTTGCAAAGCTTGAACCCCCTTTTTTGATCTTTCTTTCTTTCTTTCTTTCCACTAACGCGATCTCAAGAAAATCTTGGGTTTCCAAGGGCTCGATAACTTGGAGTTTCTCGGATTTATCCATCAAACATGATAACCTGAAAAATCATCGCCCTTGGCCTATTTGATTATTGACAAAACTTGTGGAATTGCGACCACATCATGATAGATTATCGAAGCGGACCCAGGGGCTCGATGGCCTACCGGCAATGTCTTGGCTTGGTTTACTGGATAACTCCATTGATCAAATCACCGGTCTAGATAATCTTTGCCGGCCCAAACATTTGAACTTTCTGGGAAATAAAATCTCGGTATGTATTGGAAAACTTACAAGGTTGCCAAGCGTTGGGAAAAAGTGTTGTTGTTGCATAGTCGCATCACAGAAATTAGAAGGATTGGATGATATGAAGTGTTGTTTGACACAATTGGATCTCACTTGTAGTAGACTGGACGTCAATAATATCATTGGATTATCAGAGAGCTGGGGGGGTTATAAAAAGAATTTCTTATTTATCTGATATGTTTTGCAATAGATTCAATATTAATGTATTTAGAAAACTACAACAAATGTCGTTCTTGTTTACTATAGTAATAAGGAATCCACGACTCAAGCAATTCAAAACGTCCAACATACATCAACCACAAGAAGAAAAGAAAAAGAAAAAACTACAAATGGATATAAACTTTTCCATCATACAATCAACTTGATATAATAATTATTAATACATTAAATAAACATTCAATATCTAGAAGTAAACGAACAAATAAACAAAAGAAAAGAAAAGAAAAGACATAAAAAAAAAAAAAACACCCAATTATTGTACAAAATAAAAACAAACGCACAAATTCCTGTTCATGCTAAAAAATTGAAATAAGAAAATCTGAAATATAAATAATGGTGGTTGATGAGGAGTTAATAATTATAATGAATTTGACAAGATCTTAACAATAATAAGAGGAGACATAGAAAGACTTTTTTCTTTTATTTAAAAAAAAAAAAAAAAAAAAAATTCAATCAATAATCTTCAGTATTACCATACTCCACACTTCCACTTTTATCTCTCTTCCCATTCATACTGCTTCTGGACCTCTTATGATGTGATACCTGTTGCTCACCACAAAATTCCACGAGCATTGGTTCGGGTGACCCCGGGTTATTACGAAGATTCCTCAATCCAAAAACCATCACTTCGTCTTCAGTATTTTCCAGACCAGGAGATAACGCAGGAATAGAAAGATTAAGGTCTTCTGAGTTAATACTCAAATTCGGATGGCGGATTGTGTTGTTTTGAGGATTCATTTGGTTAGTTGGATATAATGGTGGGGAAGTGGCAGAAATCAGGGCTCCAGGATCATCGGAAGAGGAATAAGATGATGAATTGAACTCAGAATTTGAGGTCCCGGTACTACTGGAAACCTCGCTTAAATGACGCTTTCTAGCGGCGGCAGCAGTGGAAGAGTTCATGGTACGACTTGGGTTTCTTTTTGGAATTCCAAAATTAGAGTCATCATGATTAGCAAGATCTGGTGAATAAATAACTGGCAATGGGTTCCCAGCATCAAATGTGAACGAGTCTTCAGGGTTGTGTTTGCTGGAACCAGAACTATACGATTTCAGTCCACCTTTCGAATGCAGGTTCAGCGAAGATGAATACGTTTGACTAAGATTACGTTTTCTAGAATGACTGGCTTTTTGGGCTCTGGCGGCTTCTGAGTAGTACAGTAGCATGGTCTTTGCAACGTTATTACCAGCGGTTGAATACCCAGAAACCCCACTAAGTCCAGAGTCATTAGCGTTTCGGCCCACTTCCGCACTTAGATTCAACGCATCGCTATGAGTTTCTTCTTCGGCAAGTACATCAAGATTAGACATTCTAGCTTGTTGGTCCGGGCTGCTGATACTACTTTCCTGATAATTTGAACTGGTGTCTGATGAATAAGAATCACGGCAGTTGAAGACTGAAGCAGCATTATTGACAATGTTCCCTTCAGAATCCAACTTTTTAATGTTGCCACTATCCCGACGGTTCAATCCCCCTATGGCGGCGTCATTCATAGCCAATGATTGGCGGGTGTCATCAACAAGACGAACTGAGAACAATTCATCAGTAGCAACGGTGGCTAAAGAATTGATACTTTCTTGACGTCGAGACCCAGTAAATCTCAGTCTGGTGGAGTCAACGACGTGTCTCCAGGATTTACGGGGGATCCCTGCGGTATCATGAGGCTTGGAATTACCACTACCGGCATTCTCAGTGGATTTTTGGGAGTCAGTAAAGAAACTTTTCACTCGACCATTAACCGCATTAAACCCATTGGATTTTGGTACTCGGCTGCCATTATTATCAGCACCCAAATCATTGGACGACAACTCACTAGGGAAATCAAGCAAATTGTCAGTAGAAAGCATTTCTGGTTGTTGGTACTCGACAGTATCCACAAATCGATCACCTTGAGATTCCATGCTACTGGCACCGTGAGATATTGAGTCGGCCCCGGCAGTTCCCGTAGTATCGCGAGAGTCAGGAATATTTTGTCCCTTTTCAGAGTAGTAATCATCATCGAATTTCTCGGTGAATTCGTGCGCAGTGGCAATATCTGTAGCAGTAGTAGAAGATGCAACAGAACCGGCGTCGCTATGGTTGGCATTTCTCTCGGCGCTGTTGATGATATTGCTAGCCACTTTAGAAAGATGGTCTATTCTCGATTTTTGAGTTATTGGGGAATGATTGTTGTTGTTGTTGTTGTTGTTGTTGTTGTTGGCTGATGAGTTGTTTGTGAGAGAAGAAGAGTCACGGACTATTTGCCAATTACCGGCATCAGCGTGGGACGACAGATCTTCCATTTGTTGTGAGTATCCTAAGAGTAGACTGTTATTGAATTGTTCGATTTTCGAAGTCTCGTTGCATTCCAGGCCATCATTAAGAGAATGGTTACTTATAGTTTTGGCGACAGTTAGATCTTGGTCATCGGTGGTGAAGCTTTGATCAAAGTGCTTTTCTTTAGTGACTGATGAAGTTGAGTTGACGGATTGTGTTTCAATATCATTTTGAGAGTTGTCATTTCTGTTGCGACGAGTGAGGAAGACGATGAGAAGAACAATAAGAAGCAAGCAGCTAGGAATGACCGTGGCTAAAATAATTGCCAACTTTGTGTGATTGGACATTGCAGAATGAGAGATTCCGTGGATTGTAAATGATACCTGGTCGAGGTCACGCTTGATAATGACGCTACGAGACACTGTGGAGTGGTAGCCATTCAAAGTGATATTGATATCCAGGAAATTCTTTCCAGTTGGCGCTTGGCCGGTGAACGACCAGTTGGAGCTGTGGTATATTAACCAATCACTGGTGAAGATGGCGGTGATGTTGGTTGAGGTTGGGTCGACAAACATTGACGATGGCAAAGCATATTGAAACCATTTTCCCCTTGTGGCATCGACTACGGAGGGGACATTCGATGATTGGAAAATGTTTGTACTGGACAGAGATGTAGTTGAAATTGAAGTAGATGAGGTGGTGTTGGTGGTGGTGGTATTATTATTATTATTATTATTATTATTGCTGGTTGTAGTGGTGTTTGTGGTATTTGTGGTGGACAGGTTAGAAACGATTTGCACCGTAAGAGACACAGAGTCCTGGTAGGTATCATAAACGGTCACGGTAAAGTTTGAAGGGGTTTCCACGACGGTGTTTGAAGGGATATCGCCATAAAGTGCGGCATTTGAGGGGTTGACTTGAACCCAAGATGGGGCGGTATCACCGAGAAGAATTTGGGATATGTTTTCGCGGAAAATGGGTTGGTTGTCGAGGAGGATTGAATCTAGAGGCAAAGAAATGTTGAAATCGCTATGATCTGGGGAAATTTCAAGCTGGACTGGGGAGATGGAGGTGGTTGACAATTGGTGAGCGCCGACCAAGATTGCGAAATTGGCAATGACCCCGGAATACCCAGGGTAGTCTGAGGCGATCAAGTCAAACGAATATTCGATCGACGGGGCGATATTTGAGTTGATGGTAGGGGCGGTACCGGAGAATGTCAAATTATTGTCGGAGGTGGAGAATTCGATCCATGGGGGTAATGAGGTACGGTTAGCGGAGAGACCGTAGTAGGCGACGATGTCATTACCGTTGGAAGGGTTTTTCTGGAAAGTTTGCAGTTTAGCGAACGAGAATGAGAATTGGGAGCCTGGGGCGATGATGATGGCGTTATTGCCGTTTGTGTAGCCGAAGTGGGATAGTTGGGAGATGATGGAGTCTGAGGAGACTAATTGAGGAGGGGGGTTGATGGATAGTTGTAGAGAGGCATGTTCTGACTGTGAGTTGTTGGCGAGGATGTCGAATTGGATGATTTGGGACGAGGACGAGTCGGGGGTACCGGAGAGAATACCTTCGGAGGAGGAGATGGAGAGCCATTGGGGGTTATCTTTGAGGGAGTATTCTACAGGGGAGGAGGAAGAGTTGTTGAAAGTTGAGGAGGCCAAGGAGAATGAGTATTGGGAGTCACATCTAGCGACAAAGGGGAGTTGGCTGTTGAAGGGCCATGCAACAGACAATTGGGACGACGATGTTAGAGGGAGGAATAGGAGGAGGATATAAAGAGGGATGATCATGGGGATGGTAAGTGATGGGACATGTAAAGATAACAATAGGAAGAGATAGAGAGAGATAGAGAGAGAGAGATGTCAAGAGCAAGGAAGAAATATTATTATATATATATATATATGGGTGGGTGGGTAGGTGACAGAATAGGTTTAAAATTAAGCACTGACAATTTAACCATATTATATTATATTATATTACATTATATTATATTATATATGGTGCTCCTGCAGGCACGCAGAGGGAGGGAGGAGGAAAAAATTAGCGGTGCTGGGCGATTGATTGGAAGGGGGGGATGGGATGGATGGGATGGGTTGCATTGTATATTGTACATTGTATATGGTATGTTGTAATATGAAATAATATAAAATGATATGATATATATATATATATATATATTATTACTATTACTATTACTATTACTATTACTATTACTATTACTATTATATATATATATATAATATATATATATTTATCTTGTTATTGTTAAGCGCCAAGGACAGAGATTAGAGAGAGAGAAAGAGAGAAAAAAAGAGGATAAGAACAAAGAAGAAATAAGGATGGTGGTGCAGTATAGTGCAGTGTAGTGCAGTGTAGTGTTCCGTGCCGATGGTGCACTCTTTTTTTTTTTCATTTTCATCTTTCATTTTTCATTTTCATTTTGTGAGAAAAAAAAAAAAAATCACAATTAGACAGCGAAAGCACCGGGTAACGATACGCGTGGGGTTGTTTTTCGTTGTTGTTTTTTCCAGCGGCGTGCGGTGCGGTGCGGTGAGTGAGTGAGTGACAGACGGAAGAAAATTGTTGTGAGAAAATTATTTTCTGCTTTGGGCAATTGTGCTACATAATAACAACAACACACATTTTATCTATACACAACAATCACAATCACAATCACAATAATAATACTATCCCAGTACTATCACTATCATCATATCAACAATACTCCCTCCCCCATCATCCAAATTAAAAAAAACAAACATTCCTTCTTCCACACCCCAACTCTACACCTGCTACCATCTTTATTATTATAATCACACTTTTGTTGTTGTTGTATTTTAAGTGTCTCTTTTTTCTCTCTCTCTCTCTCTTTCTCTCTCTCTTTCTCTTTCTAATTTTTCTATCTGATCGCGCTTCTTTTTTTTTTAGAAATTTCTTAAAACAAAAAAAAACAACTTTTTACTTGTTGTTTACTGTTGTTGTTGTTCTTACACCGGTACACTTTTTGTCTTCTCATCCACCTCACCGTTAATATCTCCAGGATATATCATCATGACGGTATGTATATTATTATTATTATCATCATCATCATCATCATCATCATCATCATCATCATCATCATCATTATCATACTAACACCCTCTTTAGAATAAAAATGTCGTTCTGAGAACAAACGAAAACTTGGTCAACCCCAACCCAATCTCCTCCAACAGACAAAAAGATGTCCCTATCCAAGAAAATATCAAATCTTCATCATTAGCTTCCACCCTCCTCAGAAGAAGTGCCTTAACAAACCTCAATAACAATACATCAACATCCACCAACCAGGCATCATCAACAACAGCAAAATTAACCACCACTAGAAAATCATTCTCCAGAGATTCCCGCAAGTCTGCTCCTTCCAGAAAAGACCGTCAAGTCCATATCAAATCGGATATCCCTTCATCACATCGCCTTAAACCAAAACCCGCCTCAGAAAAATTACCCCCATCTAAAATTATCCCCAAAGATGACAAACAACAACGCGACCAAGACCACCAAGACGACCAAGACGACCAAGACGACCAAGACCAAGATGACCAAGAAGACAGTGACAATGTCAAAGCCCAAGACCCAAATATCACCCAAGAAAAACAGATAAATAACTCCACGCTAACCACAACCTCCTCCAATAAAAGATCGGCCCCAGAATCCTTCAGTGACCAGGTCGACAAACGTGCAAGGATCGACTACACTTGGGATGACCTTGACGAAGAAGATATCGACGACCCATTAATGGTCAGCGAGTACGTTGTCGAAATCTTTGAATACTTACACAAACTAGAACAAAAAACCGTGCCGGACCACTGGTATTTTAGCATGCAACCAAGAATCCAACCAAAAATGCGGACAATCTTGGTCGACTGGCTTGTGGAAATCCACCTCAGATTCAAGTTGTTGCCAGAAACTTTATTCTTGGCCATCAACTTGATGGACCGCTTCTTGTCGGTCGAAGCCGTCGAAGTCGAAAAATTCCAACTCTTGGCCGTCAGTTGCTTATTCATCGCCGCTAAATACGAAGAGGTTTATTCGCCATCAGTGAAAAACTACGCCGTGGTCACTGATGACGGATACGTAGAACAAGAAATCTTGGACGCTGAAAAAGCAGTCGTCGAAGTATTGGAATTCGATTTATCTTACCCAAACCCTATGAATTTCCTCAGAAGAATCTCAAAAGCCGATGATTACGAAGTTAGAACCAGAACCATGGGGAAGTACTTGTTGGAAATTTTCACCGTCGATAACGAGTTCATTGGAGTGTTACCATCGATGGCCGCCGCCACCGCAATGTACGTTGCCAGAAAAATCTTGGGCCGTGGTCCTTGGAATAATAATCTTATCCATTACTCTGGCGGTTACACTCAAGAAGATTTGGCAGAGGTTTCCGAATCGTTGGTTAGATATTTGGTGTCTCCAATCGTTCACGAGCAATTCTTTAAAAAATACGCCTCTAGAAAATTCATGAAAGTCTCAATCATTGCCAGACAATGGGCAAAGCAATTAGTTGCCAGAAGTGAAGAACAATAATCGACAAAGAAGTGTGTGGTAGTGCTTAGCTTACCCCTACATTTTGTATAATATCCAAATATCTTTGTTTCAATATTAATGAGTATATATTATGACGAGGGGGAGGATGGGGAAAAAGAAAAAGAAAAAGAAAAAGAAAAGAGCAGCACAAAAATAATTCTTTTCAAGTGGGCGCTTGTCAAATATAAATCCTCTCTTTCCTTCTCTCTCTATCATTCATCGTCATATTAAAACATAAATCAAGATCCTTTTGCTTTACTTTTTGGCTTGGCTTCCTAGTGGTTGGTTTTTCACTTTCTTTTATTTTCGTTGTTATTTTTTCTCGCCTGTTAATTTGTTGATTTGATTTCTTTATTCTTGCATCATTACTAGTTTTTCTCTTTTTATTTCTTAATCTATCTATCTATTTCTGTTATATATATATATATATATTTTTTTTTTTTAATAAACCAAAAAAAAAGATTATATTATAATAAGAGATTTTTCTTAAGTATGGATTAATGATTTATTTATCTGCATGAAATAGTGGGAATGGGAAATGGAAATAAAGATAGCTCGATATCAATATAATATTGCACCATCATTGGCAATTTCAATATCATATTGCACCATCATTGGCAATTTCAATATAATATTCCTTCATCCTTTGTGATTACCGGTGGGTTTTCTTATAAAAAAAAACTCTATGGTGGCTAGTTACCAAAATTTTTTATTGATTGGGTCTATCCCATATGGTAATGTTCATTATTTATTTGAATTTTTTTTTTTTTTTTTTTTCTTTGGGTTTTATTATGATTTTTCATTACTAATTGGAAACCATAACTAATGGATGGATATTAATATCTCACCAGGTCATACTTCCAGCTTATCGAAGTGCCCATTTTGATTTTTGGTGTGAATGTCAAATGAGGTTTTCGACTTTGTGGTTTGAGTGGAAAGATATCTTATGATATTGTAATCATATTTCAATTTGTGAGCACATGTGGTACCTCAAGATGTATCATTTATCTTCTATTAATTTAAATTCATTCATGGCTGATTATCGATTATCTATTAATTTTAACCCACCAGCATAACTATTGATCATGTATGAAATATAGTTGGAGCACCAGTTGTTTTGGATCATCTTCTTGTTAATTTGGGGAGCACAAATCACCATCGATCATTTACTAATTTGAGGACTAAATTGATTGACGATCAACTATCTGCTAATTTGAAATCACCACTTTTACTCCTATCAATAAGCAATGAGAAGTCGTCATATCAATATGAAAAGAATCAAGGATATTTATAATAACGCTTTCTACAATATATCATTTGATGAATTAAAAGTCAGCAATTAATCAAGATCATTAACATCACCTTAGTTTTTTTTTTTTTTAGTAGCCCCTTCAATGAATGACTTCATTATAAGTTATAAATTGGATCGTTTTGAAAAAAAAAAAAAAAGAACAGAAATATAGGGATCTAATCTATCGATCTGATCAGTTTAGAAACACTTCAACCATATTCATATCTCAATTTATTATTAATGCGCATCAAATAAGAGATGTAAAAACTTCCATTAATTTCTCTTCTTTACAGTTAACACCAATCAATCATCACTAAAGATTCTCTCTTTTTTTTTTTTCTCAGTCGGGTTCCTCTGATGAATGAAAACTCAACATTTAACTGTTATTTTTGTTGTTGTCTGTTCAATGTATCGATATAATGCATGGCTAATAAACTATATTTCATTTCACCAAGACATGAAGGGTAATTCACTTACAATAAGCAGTGTTCTAGACACTCTAACTAGTATTATCCACATAAAATGAGCAGTAATCTAGACATGAGTACAATTCACATACAAAATAAAACGATATTCTGGGAAATAAAGTCTTTGTTTCTTCAAGCATAATATATATTTTTTCAGTTTTTTACAGTAAAGTGAAAGTTTTACGCGTAAATAGTGTTTATCAGCAATATTCTCCTCCTCCCTTGTGTTTAACCAAACTGAAAAGATATCAACACACTATTTTGGATACGCCCCTTAAAAGATGATGATGAAGTGATTTAATTAATTCAATATAAATTGTTCAATCATAATTTATAGGATCTCCTTTTTCTTTTCTTTTGGAAATACTTATATTTTGATGATTTGTAGGAGAAAACCCATAATATCCTTGGACCACGCACTGATTCAGAAAATCCATTGAAATATTAAAATTGAATACCGAAGTGATTATGGTGACAAAAAATTGACATATGAAGAACTACGATTATAATCTTATTATTTCCATAATTTTTCAATGATCAGAATACTTTCAATCGACTTAAAAATATCAAAATAATCCCCTTGGTTTTGTTTATTTTATTCATCAGGGTATTCAAATAGTTTTGCTTTTTTCACTAAACGAAAAACCCCACCAAAAAAAAAAAAAAAAAAAAGGAACAAATTTACCGATACTTGGATATGTATATTTCCACTAGTCATGTTGAAAATACTTGATATGATTGATATTAGCTTGGTGTTTAATAGTGGATGTTGATTATATCTATTATTATTATTATTATTATTATTATTATTATTATTATTATTATTATTATTATTATTATTATTATTATTATTATTATTATTATTATTATTATTATTTTTGTTATTATTTTTATTGCTATCTTTTGAAAAAGAAGAGACACTCAAAGCTTTAAGCATGCAATATAGATGTTATAGATATTTATAGATATTTATGAATATCACTACGTAGGCTTCGCAAGGATAATTAATTATTACAATATTTCTGGTTCATGTTGAGGGGGGGGAATGACACCGGATGCGCCTGTACGGATGTGCCGCGACGGGGGGGCTTTTTTGAGGCGACGAGAGATCAAACTAATTTCAGTTTAGAGGTGAAAAAAGAAAAAAAAAAAAAAAAGGGCACAGCAACGGTCTCACTTCTTTGGGAATACCTCATCTTTGCTAATTTGATTGAGAAGTCTCTAAGGAAATAAGTCACACGCTAAATATTATATCATCTCAATTTGATTTTCCTGTTTGTGCTCTTCTTTGTTAACATATATATATATATATCTGTGCCCTTCCCATGGATTGTCTCTTAAATCATTGACTAATCATTGCATTTTTTTTTTTCACGCATCAGATAACAATTTATTATTCATAAAATATTAGGGAAGGTTCGTGGTGTTTATTTCATACACTTTTTTTCCCCCCCTCTCTCTAGAATAATTATAATTGTTTGATATAACAGAAAAACAAAAAGAAAAGAAAAGAAAAGAAAAGGACACAGACAGTTCTATTCTTCACAATGGGATCAAATAACCCTGATCCTCACGATATGGATCACCAATTGAGGTCTAGTGGATCATCCGAAGAAACTATCATCAGTTCCCAAAGAATTGGAGATAGTAGTTCTACCTCAGAATACTCTACGATACCAACTTTTTATGCAACCACCGGGAATTCAGGTACAGCAAGGCAAGAAATACCTTTGCAACAAATAGGCGGAGAAATTGTTAGACCAAGCACTCCAGAACGTAATGATATTGGCGATGATTACGCCAACCATCCTCCACCGATCCCACTTCCCAGCTCGCCGTCATATAGCCATTACCTTCAGGCGGTTGAGGCGGCGCCATTGTTGGATGTTGAATACTCTGGGATGGAAATTGAAGACATTTTGCGACGACCATCGAATTTCGGGCAAACATTGGATAATAATAATAATAATGATAATATGGCACTAGACACTCTGACAGATCATTTATCGGCGAATTATCCAACGATCAGAAGAAACGGGTCGAATTTAACTTTTGATAATGCTGGTCATTTCGATAGACGAACTTCCTCGTCCTCTTCTTCATCCACCTCTTCCCCAACCACCACCATCAATTTATCACAACGGCTGGCCCGTCGAAGCTCATCACATCATCATAATCACCATCGTCGTCGAAGTTCGTCCGGCTCGATAATTGACCCCGATAATGATGAAGGGACAAACGGTAAGGGACCCGACGAAACCCCAAATGATTCAATGAAGGCGTTGAAAGCCATGGTATTTTCCTTTTTGAACCCAAAGCAACACTTGGCACTAGCGTTTTGTCGAGACTTGCCGCTTTGGCTCTGCCTATATTATATGGCGCAATATTTTTACGAATCTTATGATATTCAATGGGGTACCGGGGGTACCGTCAACTACGAGGAACTGGTGAGCATGTTAGTCAAACAAGGAGGGTTATCAATGGACCATGAGATCATGGCTCGGAACGCCATTGTGTTGGCCAATATGTTAAGCACCCGGTCTTCAGAGTACCTCATCACAGGGATGTGGTGCTTTGTGTCGTCGTTCATGGTGTACTGTGTTCTCGATGGGCTCATTGTTCGATGGATCGTGGTGTATTCGGTGCCGGCGGCGATTGTTCGAGTATTATCGATGTCGGTGTTGTTGATCACCATTATCCGTGTGACATTGGTGATTTGCTGCCCTAGTGATGCGTATCTTTTACACACTTGGATTTTCATCAGTTGTATCTTGACATTGACGTACATTATTCAGAATTTCTTTGTGCACGATCTCAACGAGAAGATTGTTAATGATTCGAAAAAGCGCCGAGGGTCTCATCATCACATACCGAATGTGAGCTATCCAGATAATGAAGAAGTTGATGACGATAATAATGATAATTATGATGATGATGATGATGATGATTATGATAGTGATGATGAATTGGATGCAGACGCTGCTGTTGAAAGAAAGATCTTACGGGGCACCAAAAAAAACATTCTTGCCAATATTCTTAATGGTAATATCCGTGTAGCGGGATCTTCTAGGTACTTCAACTATTATAACATTGTCATTTATGCAGTGATGCCAATTGGTGTGGCGAGTTTTCTCACGATGATTGTGTTGCTACGTAATATTTTGATATTGAAGGTGGATGTGGAAACGATTTATAGGTCGAATTAGAGAAAGATATCAAGGGAGTTGTTCTTTTTTAAATTATATATTCCTGTAGGAAGAAATTTACAGCTGCTTTATTTTTTTTTTATTTTTTTTTAAATTGTGCCGATTAGAGTTATATTTGGTATTTGATATTACACGATTGGAAACTTTCGAATATTAATTGATGGTAGATGTATAGTGTGTTTTAAATAATTTATCTATCAGATATATATTGGTAATCCTGAGAAGTAGTGAAGCATCCCCCTCATGTCAAGAAGTAAATGTTTAGGAATATTGAAGTAGACAACAGACATGAATTTAAAAATTGGTCCTTCTCGATGTACTATATAATATTGATCATCATTTAGAATTTTATATTAAATGTTTTTGTTTTTTTGGCGTCTATAGAGATGCAAAAAACTCCCTTTTATATAAGGCCGTTGAATTGCTTATGGTAATTTTTCATTATTAGGAAAATTAAGCCATACACTATTATAAATTGTTTGACTGTAGAAAAAAGAAAAAAAAAGGGGGGGAGAGGAAGTTGGCTTTTATTTCATCATATTGAACAGCATCAAACTTAGTAAATTTCAATAAGGAGTTTTTATTCGTATGAACAAATTCATTCACGTCATATCAAGAATATAGCCATGTTGCCAACTCCAATGATTGCATTGTCTACAATATAATATAATGTCATCTGAGTCTTCTAAAATAATTCCCCCATTAAAATCCAATCAATCTATTTGGCGCCACTCACTATGGGGACCACCTCATATCTATTAGTTGTGAGATAAGTATTGTGACCACCTGCAATGTTGGTGACGCCCCCCATCGCCTCATAACCATAATTGGCCAATAGTGAGCAAGCCGATTAGTATTATTTTTTTTTTTTTTTTAACACCAGGAAGAAGAAGAAGAAAAAAAAAAAAAAAAATAGGCGCTATCATATTTTCTACCAGCAGGTTCTGACCAAAGCTTGAGAGTCTTCTTTTTCAATCACATTATATTATATTCATCATCATGTTTGGTTTGAGAACTGCTGCCAGACAGTCCTTGAGAAACGGTAGACGTGCCTTGATGGGCAACCGTCGTGGGTTTGCTGCCGGTTGCGTTGTCAGAAAAGACAGTACCCCAACTTACGAAGACTTGGTCAACCTAAGTTCATTACCAAGAGAAGTTCCAAAAGAAATACATTACGAACCTCACAATCCTGCTGATGACTATGCCGTCCAGAGCGAGGAATTGCACAAGTTTGGGAAATATTTGATCACCGCGATGCCAAAATTCATCCAAAAGTTTTCTGTGTGGAAGGACGAATTGTGTCTTTACATTGGTCCTAATGCGGTTATCCCAGTGTGTACTTTCCTTAAAGACCATACCACTGCGCAATTCAAGAACCCTGTCGACGTCACTGCCGCCGACTACCCATCAAGAACCAATAGATTTGAAGTTGTCTACAACTTTTTGTCGACCAAGTACGGATCAAGAATCAGGGTCAAGACTTACGCGTCAGAAGTTAGCCCAGTCCCATCGATCGAACCAATTTTCCACGGGGCTAACTGGTTTGAAAGAGAAGCTTACGATATGTTTGGGATTTTCTTTGAAGGCCATCCTGATTTGAGAAGAATTATGACAGATTACGGGTTTGAAGGTCATCCATTAAGAAAAGATTTCCCAACCACCGGGTACACCGAAGTAAGATATGACGAAGAAAAGAAGAGAGTGGTTTATGAACCATTGGAATTGACCCAGGCTTTCAGACAATTCAACGTTGGGTCAAGTGTTTGGGAACAAGTGGGGCCAGGTAAGGACTCTACCCCAGAATCTTTCAAATTGCCAACTCCTCAACCAGAACCAGAACAAGAAGAAGGTAAGGAGAAGAAATAACTTAGATTAAGGAGATGAAGATATTCATCTAATCAACTGAAAAAAAAAAATTTGAAAAATGCTCTTTCCACATTTTACTCATGGAGCATCAGCATCATCATCATTATCATTATTATTATTATCATCATCATTCCCCCACTAATGAAATATTCAACAATCGTGCAGTGTTATCATTATTATTATTATTATTATTATTATTATTAATGTTTCAATCATCACAAAAAATACAAAAAGACAATTCTTACCAATAATATTAATAATAACAATTGGCATCCAAGCAATATCCTATAGCCCTTCTTCTGTCCATGGGTTACTCCTTTATTTCTATGTACTTGGTCAAACAACCACAACAATTGCGGAAATTTGTTCCTCATTCCTAATTACAATCATTTTATCTTCCTCAAAATCTCTATTTTTGTCAACTATATTTGAAATGCTCATTATGCTCTGTACTACAATAAACGATCAAAAAAAAAAAAAAACGGGGTTTCTATTTTCTGTTTTACAACAAAAGGGAAAAGAAAATATTAGGGAGTTTGACCTTTTGCACTTCGAGAAAAATACTTCGATTGTAAATTCTATTCACAGCAATAAGAAAACAAAAAAAAAAATTGAACAAATTTTTAGTCTCTCTCAAAGGAACAAAATAATATTAATAAAACAAACCAACCACATATGTAGATATAAAAGAGATGGAAAAAAAAAAAAAAAAAAAAAAAAAAAAATCGAAGTAACAAAACTAAAACAAGATAACAAAGAAAAAGAAAAAAAAAATCAACAAATAAAAAAACCCGCCATTAATTTATGCCTGGACTTGCTGTCTCAATTCACTCAACTCTCTTTGCTTGTCTTGTAAATACTGTTGCAATACATTGACTTGTTGCTCAATTTCGTTGACATCGGCAGTCAAACTAGAAAGTGATTGATGACTTGGATCATTGTTGTTGCTTCTCAACTTGCGTAATTGCCCCTCTTTGTATTTCAATAATTGTTCGAGTTCATATTTCGTAATAGACGTTTCTTTGGTGCTGCTCCCGCCATTCTCTTTGGACTTTATTTCTCTTTCGGTTTTCGAGATCTTATTGTCTAATTCAATCAATTTCTTTCTTAATCTTGCCTCTTCCCATTCTACGGATTCTGCATCAGAATAATCAATTTCTTTTGTCGGCTCACTCACTGAACCGTATTTACTAAGGTACCCTTCGCCAAACCCGCCTTTCTTTTTGTTTGCCTGGGCCGTGGCTTGCATTTTCTCTTGTTGTGATTGTAAATTATAATCAGGAACCTCTTTGGAAAAAGTGGCTCTAAGGGTCGCTGGCACCGAGCTTGGGACTTTCTTACCTTTCGACCGCTGATTCAAAATGTGCAAGTATACCAAACACTGGTCCTTGTCAATGGTTTCGAATTGTTTTGGATTGACCAAGTTCCAAGCAGATGAGATATCGGTCTTTGGAACCCCGTCCAAATCATCGTACAAGCTACTCAATCCATCAAACTTCACTCTGCCAAACCGATCGGTGGCGGAGTTGTAAATGTTTTCATAAGTAGTCTTATCTGCTGGGGAAATGTACCAGTCGAAATTCATGTCTCTGATCCCATACCCATCATCTTCATCATCATCGTCGGCAGAGGTCCCGATGTTTTTCCCCATGCCTACCGCGGCGTTCGCCTGGATCAAATGGGCCTTGGAACCAGGAATTAGCCATGGAGGTAACGATTCCGGTAAATCTTTCATCGACCCATTGACAGTATCAAAGATCAATTTCATGGCAATGCAAAACTCTTCGAAATCAAGGTTCCCATCCTGATCGATGTCGGAAAGTGACCAAATTTTTGCAAGTTTGTCATCGGCCAACTGGGAGTTCTTGAACACCGCGCTGACTTTGTCGCCACCCAATTTCCCATCCGCCGGACTAAGACCGTTGAAGATCTCCCAGAACTTTTTGATTTCCCAATTTTCCAACTTTGGCATAGTTTGATGTAATGATGGTGTATTATGTGAGATATGAGATATATGTCTTGGGAGAGAGATGATGGGTGTTATTGTTAGTGACACACCACCCACCAAGAAAAGAAGAAAAAAAAAAAAAACCACCGGCAGCAGCACATTTTGTCACATGAGTTGTCACGTTTTAGTTGTCAAAGGCTTAGTTAGTGAAGGATATATATCTCACTCAAACCATAGTTGGTTGATGATTATGACAATAGGGAATTTGACAATTGATGACATTTCTGAATCGATCGATAGCTGGAGGGGGGGGCAGGTGAATAGAATAATCATCGTCTGCAATTGTCGCGATCTAACAATATTCTGAAGTCAAGGAAAAATTGACAAAAGTGGGGAAAAGAATAGGGAGCCCAAAATATTAGAAGCCAGATAAGTGGTCTTAGATATTATTAATCGTATATTTGTAGTCCAATTGCATTCTTCGTGGGAGTGTTTTACCTTATCTTCCTTCCATGTCAAGACTGTCCTGTTAAATTTTTCTATTGATGTTACTCAAAAAGGAAACTGCGGATCACAATCCTCATTTTTTGCAGGAAATAACCATATTATAAGTCGTTGTCGATCTCATTCATTCCTCTCTTTTGGGGAAATAATTCTTAATATAGAATATCGCTAAATCAAGATAATACTAAACTGAATCTCAGACGTGAGAGGTCCGATGCATGAAATACCATTTCTGGAAATGTCAATGACAATCTTTCAGTGTTAAGATCCTTTTCATTTATTTCCATAATGATCATTCATTATAAATAACTGCAAAGATCTCTTAGTTTTAATGTTATTATTTCTTCTTCTTTTTTTTTTATCATCATCATCAAATCTTATATTGATAATCTCACTCTTTTACTACGCTATCTCACAATGAAGTTCTCCTCTACCTCCTCTTCCAACTCTGCTGCTCAAACCAAGAACAAGGATGAGCAAAAGGACAATGTCTACCTTACTGCTTACGGTGGTGTTTTGACCCAATCTTGTGTTATTGCTTAAATGGATGCTTTTCCACTGGGGCGACGCTGCTGCTGAATTGATGAAGTTGAATTCATCTGATTGGCTCAATTCGATTTTTTTTTTTTTTTTCAACACTGAACCGGTTTTTTTTTCTTCTCTTTTTTTACACTTATTATTTTTTTCATATAATTTTTTTTTTTTTTTTGGTACTTGCTTTTCTTCTTCGCAGTTGACGAATTGTTATAATGAAGGTTTGTTAGTTTACAAAGATGTTGTTTTTCACACTGTAAAATTTATTTAATTATTTGCTAATATTTTTTTTTTCAAAGCATATAAATGATAAGACTTAGCTTCTAATAATAAGACTTTAGTTCGATTCTAAAAAAGAGTTAATTATTATATAATTATAGTTACAATTAAAAGATTATGACGAAATCTCCCACTTTGAGCAAATCAAATTGAGAAACATCACTTATTTTTCATTCTCTCCTTGCCTGTGAGCAAATTTTATAAACCATAGAATCAATTGCGATCTTTTATCGCTCACTCGTATCTTAATTCAATAGAAGATCAGATTGCTGTAATTGATCTAGATACTAGTATGAATAATTCAAATACTATTTTTTATTTTTCTTACCTGTTTTCACTGAGATATGTTGATTCAGGCCTGGGTCATTCAAACAGATTTTAGCCACAAATAAAAAGTTCCCGAATACATGTCCATTGCTCCACAAGAGAAGATTAAAAGGACAACACGAATTTTTCAAGCATACGAAGCTGATTGATCGACAACATAAAACCCTATGATCTCTCAATCAGACCACGTTCACGAAAATTCAAGATAAGTTTCCCCTCCTATGGAGCCCCAAATAGCGTACGATAATACAACATCATGGCAATTTGTGTTTTCTTTCTTCTCCTTTTGTGGCGGGCCATATTAATCGTGATAATCGCAATTCCCCATTGATTATGCCGTAAACGGTAATTATGCACCTCTCAACATCGATCATCAAAAATTCGCAGTGCTCCGAAAAACTTCGAATTTTCAGACCTCAGGGGGTCGAGATTGCTTCTAATTGGGTAATATTAGATGAGGCTAACCTATATTGTCAATTAAGGAAAAATGATAGAATGTATTTCATCTATATATATACATCCTTTGGGATCCTCGTTTCAAATTCAACACTCAAATTCTCTGGATTTTTTTTCTCTTTCCAATAAAAAAGTTTTCTTTGAATATTGTTTTTCTAATAGACTTCCGTTTGAATTTTGCTATTAATATCCACTAATTATTCAAAATGTCCGCAGATGATGCTTATATGGAGTACTTGATGTCTCAAAACCCATTTGAAATCTTGTTGAACTACACTACCCCCGCTGGAGTTCAGCAAGTAACATTCCAAGAATTGGATCATTGGCTATACCGACAATGCCAAGGGTCGATCATTCAAGGGATCAAACTCGGTGCTGGCATCATCATGATTTTGGCCACCAATATGTTCACCAGGAGGGCTAATAAGATGAAACCAATGTTCTGGGGGTTGCAAGCAACGTTATTTTTCATGTGCTTGAAATCCATTTTTTACATGTACTACTACTTGAGCAACTCTGGGAGCATCACATTTGCCTTTTCAGGATACTATGTGCTCGATGTCACTAATAGAAACATGACCACAGTCACCGATTTGATTCAAGTGTTATTCGTTGCCAGCATTCAGCTCGTCTTGATCTGCCAAGTATGGACATTGTACAAGATCCCGGAAAACGGATACGCGAAAAATGTTCTCAAGTTTGTGGTATTGGGGGTTTGTATTGTTTTGGCAGTAGTAAATATTGGATTTTACATTGTCGATATCACTTTTGCATTGATTGAAATCTACAATGAGTCTGGGGAGACTAGTCCAATTTGGACTTTCAACGTTCCAGTGATTCTCTTTTTAACATCGCTTTGGTTCCAAAGTTTCTGCCTCATTGGCAAGCTTGTTTATTGTGTTTATCTCAGAAGACAATGCGGAATGAAGAACTTCAGTATCTATCATATTCTCTTCATTATGTCTTTCCAATCCATGATTATTCCGGCGATGGTGGTCATTGTGAGTTACAATCTAAACGATTGGACTTCCAACACTTTGCCGGAAATTTCGTTCTTCCTTACCGCAATGTTCTTGCCATTTTCTATTATGTGGGCCAGCTCTAGGAATGACTCTTCCAGTCCATATTCCACCGGTGGTTTTATGGTCAATAGCGTATCGCATGATGATAGTATCTACGATTCAGAAGGTTCTTTGAAAATCAGCGATATTGAAAACATTCCTGAAGAGGAATCCACAATTTCTCAAAACTACGCCATGTACAATGGAGAAAAAGGAATTGAGGAGCAAGAAGAAGATGAAGACGAGGCCATAAGCCCAACCACCCTCCATTCTAGAACAATTTGATATATATATATATATATATATATATATATACAAAATATGAATTTTCTCGCTGTTGCTTATTTTTTTTTTTTTTCTTTGTTTTGAGAGATCCAAGTAGACTCGGAGCTAGTTGTGTTAGAATTCTACAGTTGAATTAGTTTATTATTTCTATTTTCTCTTTGATTTATTAGTCGTTTATTATTATTGTTATGATAATGTTGGTTATCTGCGTAAAGAAGACACCCTTACACCGCATAGAAGTTGTAGTCACCCAAACACCAGTAAGATAATCACCCACGAAAAATAAACAACACACACCGCTATGGAAAACTGTTAATAGATCAACCACGTTTTGAACACCACCGAGGCATTCTTAGATATTTTAAAATATAAAATTGAAAATAACCCATTATCCAAGCAATAGAAAGTTATATATATACATATACATATAAAGGATGGGAAGCCCACCGCCAAATGCCTATCCTCCTGGAACAGTGTTGACTGTTGGGTCCCACAAGGCGATGATCGTCAAGTATATATCTGAAGGGGGTTTTGCCCACGTTTATATCGTCAAGATCTCGCCATATGAGAATGGCCAGGAAATTGCCTGTTTGAAAAGAGTGCTTGTGCCAAACAAAGCCACATTGAATATATTGAGGGCCGAGGTCGATGCGATGAAACGACTTCAAGGTAAGCCTTGTATCGTTTCGTATATTGACTCACACGCCGCCAGATCGCCGAGTAATGATGGCACTTACGAAGTGTTTCTCTTGATGGAATACTGTTCTAAGAATGGATTGATTGATTTCTTGAACTCCAGGTTACAAAACAGATTGACGGAGCCCGAAATCTTGCAAATCATGTACGAAGTGACCATCGGACTTTCTCAGGTCCATTTCTTAAACCCTCCGTTGATTCATAGAGATATCAAAATCGAAAATATATTGATTAATGATAGAAACGAGTATAGACTTTGTGACTTTGGGTCTTCTTGTCCACCATTACGTCCTCCTAGAAACCAACAGGAATTGAAAATTCTCCAAAATGATATATTGCGATACACCACCGCTCAATATCGGGCCCCAGAAATGATCGATCTTACTAGAGGGTTGCCCATCAATGAAAAATCTGATATTTGGGCTCTCGGGGTGTTTTGTTACAAGATTTGCTATTACACCACCCCATTCGAACAAACTGGGGAAGCTGCAATCTTGCAATCAAGTTTCACATTCCCTTCATACCCCGTTTATTCTGGGAGACTTCAAAATTTGATCAGAGTTTTACTCACCAATGATGCCAGATTGAGACCAAACGTTTACCAAGTATTGGAGGAAGTTTGTAAAATGAAGAGCGTCCCTATCCCATTAGAAATTCAACAGCAATACCTTACTTTCAAACAACAAATGGCAGCCCAGCAGATGTTACAGCAACAAAAGCAACAGGCGGCAGCAATTGCAGCCTCTAATGTTGCCCCACAACAACCATCAACCATTCCATCGCATGTTTCTGGTCAAGTATCTGCAGCATCAACCAATTTGTACAATGATAACCTTGCCAAATCCAATACTTCGATCAAATCTACAAAATCAGGAAAATCTCTACAGTCTACACAATCTGGTAAATCGCTCCAGTCAGCGGCGTCTTCGATTTCCGCGAAATCAAATAACGTCATTCCAAGCACTGCGTCTGCCATTACCCAACTTACTTCGACCTCCACCACCACGTTTAACGAACATCCTTCTAACCATAATGAACAATTTAAAAACAAATCATCTCCAGCGTTGAATAAGCTTTCTGCAAGCTCATCACCAGAAGACCCATTTGCCGATCTAATTAAAAAAGGATCAATGAGTTCGATCTCAGCCACCACTACCCAACCCAAGCCATTGATAGACATTGTGAAAGATAAAGTCGATTCTGCTAAGCCAAAAGTACGCCGTAAACCTTATATTGGATCACCGCCAGATCTCTCATTGAAGGTTATGGATATCGACGGCTTACGGAACAAGTTTGAAGACAAAAGTACCAGCACCGCCAGTGTGGCGAAACCTTCAAAACCAATAAATTCTTTTAAATCAAAAGGATCAAGTGTTGCCAACGGTATTGGCTCGACTGATTCAACCACAATGAACGAAAAATCCAGTGGTGATGCCATCACCACTACTATGCCTGATGGTTTAAGAAAAACATTACCACCACTGGACGTTGGGAAATCCGCCAACAATTCTCATGAACTCCGAAGATCTCATTCATTCCATAAGAGAACCATCAGTGCCGGTAAGACCTCATTGAACAAATTGACTAATTCTTTAACCGGTAAATTCCGTGCGTCTTCTAACAATTCCCGCCTTAGCAGATCAAATACCGGGAAATTATCTGTCAATAACACCGGAAGACAATTATCTCTGGAATTTAACACATTAACTTTATCTTCTACCAGAAAAACCACCAGTACTGGCAGCAGTAGTGATAGTAGCAAAGATATTGACGAATCCGAAGATGAATTGATTTCCCAGATCTCAATGAAGGAATTTAAAAATGCCGATTATCTCCAAAAGAAACCATCAACATCGACTTCTGTTCAAAAGCGTATGGAGATGCTCTTGAATAACAAAGACGAAATTGTGAAGACCGCCACCGGTTACGGTAAATATACCGGAGACGACCAAAACACCAAAGTCGAGATTTCTCAAAAGGCCGGGAAATTTCTCAAGCCGATCACCAACAAGAGAAAATCTTTGGATTTGATAAGACATAAGACCCCGTCCACGTGGCTGCTGAGCGGCACCAGGACTACCAAGGAATCATCTTTGGGGAACTCTAAACTTTTCAAGCACAAACTGGCCGATAAGACACCAACGGGCATGATTCCCCCAACGACCCCATCGTCTGCTGCTTCATCGAAGCCTGCCCCGGTTACAAAAGAAAAAAAGAAGATTCCACCTCCTAGACCAAAGAAACCAAGTCATTTGGTGTCACCGAAAGTGAAATCTAAAGAATGGTCTGATCAAACTTCCCCTATTGCCCCAAAGAGTAAACCCAATACCATCAGCAGACTTAGGAAAGATGATGATGATGACGATTTGACTAGTGAAGTGGTGAAGGAGAATGCATTCTTTGAAGATGATGGGATCATTGATGGAGATTTCGATGAGAACGATTTTGAAAAAAGCTTCAATGAGAAGTATCCGAAGCTAATGTGATAATGCACACATCACCAATACTAAAAAACATTTCTTAGTAATATGCTTTTTCTTTTTTTTTTTTTTTTTATTACTTTCCCTTTTCATTTTCCGAAGTTTGTTTTTGAAATATTATCTTCTTTTTTGGGGCTGTTAATTTACCATTATGATATTAGGGTTTCATTGGGGGGTTTCTGTCAAACAATTTATTATTTTTCTTTAAAAAAATACCAACATCCAAAAAGAACCAAGCAAAACAACAACATAAAAACAAAACAAAAAAAAAAAGACAAAAATTGAAAACAAAAGCTCAGTTTGCTAAAATCATCTACTGGTCTCATTCATTTGAGTTTATTTTCATCTAATTTCATTTTTTTTTTATTTTTTTTTGCATCTCTATATCTTTATTGATTATGCATTGTTTCGGTCTATCTATCTTTATAAATTCTCTAGATAGGTATCACTGGAAATAAACTGATCGATTATCATCATTATTATTATCATGTATAAAATGACTGTAGACTCATAATTAATGACACAAGACATATATTCATATAACAACAAAACCATACACCCATGAGATCAAACGTATGGTGATTTTCATCATTAAGGGGTAATTAACTTATAAATATTATTAACAATAATCAAAAATATGATGTAGAAATAAATAATAATTAAGGAGGCAAAATAAAAAAGAAGAAGAAAAAAAGATTAATATTAACAGTTCTTAGAATGAGCACAAGAAATTAAGTATGTATGGTCAAGTCCCTTTTCCATAATAGTGCTTTGAGGAAATGTGGTCACAGTGCTGTGAAATCAATACAATTAGGACATCCTAATTGAAAAGGCTCTTCAAACCTTGGTAATGAAAATAAAAATAAAAATAAAAATAAAAATAAAAATAACAATAAAAATAAAAATAAAAATAAAAATAAAAATAAAAATAAAAATAAAAATAACAATAAAAATAAAAATAAAAATAAAAATAAAAATAAAAATAAAAATAAAAATAAAAATAAAAATAAAAATAAAAATAAAAATAAAAATAAAAATAAAAATAAAAATAAAAATAAAAATAAAAATAAAAATAAAAATAAAAATAAAAATAAAAATAAAAATAAAAATAAAAATAAAAATAAAAATAAAAATAAAAACAGAAAACAAGCAAAGCAAATAAAATAAAAATAAAAAACTAGAATGAAGACAACAAAAGAAAATCATCAATAGTTTAGCTTGTGGTGAGAACATCTAAAGGACCAACCAAAGAAACCTCGAATAAAAACGATGAAAAATATTAGATAAAGATAGATAAAAACAAATGATAGAATGAGCAAATTGAACGACGAAAGAAACAAAAGAAACAAGAACATTATAACATTCAAGAAGGAAAAGATGAGAGATCGAAAGAAGGGAAAAAAAAGACAAAAGGAATAACAAACAAATGAATAAAAGATTTATGGATAATAGAATAAGTATCAGTGGAACGTTCTAAAAAACTGTCGCGCATTATTAGGCAAGATAATTGTAGATATAATGGAATTTATAATTTCATGAGCTCGTTAAATTGGTTAATTACATTTTTTTTTTTTGTTTTTTCAATAAATTTTGGATCCGGTCATATTGAGGTATGACAAATCTGAACGCTTCAAATATTCTCTGCTTTTAGCTTTCTCAGGATCTCTTCCTAATGTGCTTCCTCCGCTGCAATACGAATTTCCTGAAATAGCATTGTTTTGGTTATTACTAGTTCCCCAAATATCAAAATTCAAAAACACTAACCAAGTACAGAAGAAATTCAATAAATAGTGTAACCACCAAGCATGCCTAACCCCAAAAACGATAGAGTAGAACGCCATATATCCAAGAATCATTTGTGTAATAAAATTTGGCACCAACAAAGATGAAGATTGTAACATCATTCTAACAGGCATTTTACCACTAACGTTCTTTTCAATCACAATGAAGATTGGAACAATTGCAAGGAAATTATGATGTGATGAAAATGGTGTTTGCCATTTCAATGCAAAATTGTGAATGAAAACAATCAAAACTGGAATATTAATTGGTAAGATCCAAAGCATCAACATGAAAAAAGATAAATTGAAGTTCTTGAAATTTGCAGCCTCATGCTTCATTGTATTCAACTTATCAACAGCAATAGAAGAGGGCTGCTGCTTTTCCAACGACTTGTAGGAAATAACTGACCTTATGCATACAGTTACCTGTACAAGAGTGATGACGACATAGGCAAATTGGTATGGGAAATAAAATGGAATGGACCCGATTATAAAAATAGTCCCAATGATTCTTCTTTTGGACTGCAAAAACACTGTGTCAGTGCTATGTGACATCTTGAATTGATTTCTTTTATTCATTAATTTGAACACCAACCCGAGATAAACTGCAGAAAGAGTCCACGATATAAGTAATACCAAATTGTATGTCAAGCAAACAAGTGCCAAAGAAATGATGAAAAATATTGGACCAAAAACAAACAACATATCTTCTTCCAAGCCCAAGAAAAATGGATTCAAGCTAATATTTTCTGTAACCAAGCCACTATCTAAAGCAGAAGCCAACCCAATTGGATCAAGCAAGTAAAAGAGGCCTTGGAAAAATTCGTTTGAAGAAATAAGTGATAAGAATGATAACAATCCACAAATAATACCCAAAGCTTTTGGAGTACAAAGATATACCAATCCATCACCAAAGGATACAAACTCGCCAGCTTTGCTATACATTCTGAATTGATATCCCAAAACCAATGCCACAATAGCAACCGGTAAGGTGCCTATAACCAATCTGAACCTCATGACTAATAACCTTAAACTCGTGAGAATATCAACACGGAGCTTCAAAGTAACCAAATTCTTTGTACTCATTGAATCAGACCATACTTGCAAGTGTAAGGCGTTTGAATTCTTAGAACTTTCAAATGGAACATAAGGAGCTACTGAATGCAAAGAAATCAATTTTTCGGGTTCATTGTTCAACCCAACTAACCATTTAGTTTCAAAAATGCTTGGAATCCATTGTCTTATAAGGGGTCCAAATCTTTCATTTTCAGGTTTTCTATCATCCTTCTGATCAAAACTTCTGACAACTTTCAAATTATAGGCAACTAAACTACTCCATATTGATGGAATGGAAACATCGACCGCCAAAGGCCTTTTTGCTGGTAAATTTATTTCCACACCAAAGAGTAAAAATTTCCAGAAATTAGCGTCAGACTTGATATTCGCCAACTCAGATTTCACCAAATCAGCTACAATGAAATCCTGACGGTTTTCCAAGCTATAAAAATTTGGAGACTCGCCGATGACCACTAACTCAAAGTTGGACAACGTGGTAGAATTGAATTGCAAAACATTGTAGTTTGAGAATTTACCCCCAATAGATGACTCAGAAGCAGAAACTGTGCTTATGGCTGACCTTGGGACACTATGTGCATTTGAAGATACATCAATACATTCTAACTCAATGCCCTTACTAGTAGTTTCACTGGTAAAATCAACAATTCTGATTGATGATGATTCAACCTCAGCATTCATATGATTATGTCTGACTGCATTACGGCACAAAAGCGCAACTGGTTTGGTGGATTTCCCGAAATCTTCAATACTTTCAAATGGCAACGAGCTGAGGGCAGTGAATTCATACTTGCCCTTTGATGAATCTTTTTCTTCTGGCAAATAGAAGAAATTCATTTTCGGGGTTCTCTGCCCTCTCTTGAAAACATTAGGAGAGTAACTTGGCGGCAGTATCAAAGATCGCTCACCCGGCATTGCGGAACTGATTTGATCGTTATCAACCTTTAATTTAATTGAAAAATTGATATCTTCACCTTTAGAACTCTCATAATCTTTTGCGCTATAATCCTCAAAACCAGAAAGTAAATGTCTTCTGAAAATCTTCATTCTTTCTTGTAAAGGATATGTTTTGTCCATGGAGGTATTGTCCACAATCTCTAATAAAGTTCTTGCCAAGACTTTTCTTAACTGGTCGCACCAAACAATAGCCAAGTGATCAATTGGTGTCCAAACCCCCGGTATACCTGTGGTAAACACCGTAAACCCATTTTCATTCGGAACCAAACTCTTGATGCTTGTATAATCTGCTGGCAAAACTGTGTCCATTAAACCACCAGTTATAGAGATCAAAGAAACATTTTTCAATCTAGGTTGGGCCAAATCGATAATTTTAGAATCAATTTCCTTAGTTGCAGAATGCTTGGCATTAAGAAATCCACCTCTCCAAAACTTATCTATTGAACTATAAACCTTCATTAAGTCACCATCGAAGGTCACTGGAGAAGCCGCGTGAGGGGCTGCTAGCGTTAAAAAAGTATTAATGGAACCGTTGGCATAGTTTGGCAAGGTTATCATGGTCCTGGCAACAATACCACCCATGGAATGTCCAACAACAATCACTGACTTTGTAGGAATATTATTTTTGGCGTATAGAGATAGGATAAATTTAATGGCATCATTGAGATATTCTGATTGATCCAATAAAGTTCTGCCATGGAAGGCAGTAAAGTCCTCATTAAAGTCTGCAGTGAAGAAGTCCAAATTTTTAGCATTGTTGTTCCATACTTGATTTTTCCGTTTGCCTTGATAGTCGCTGACATAAAGATTAGCGCATTCGGCGGCCAACGCTCTAACTTGCTTATAACTTCCAGCATTTCCTGGAATGAATAAAATCGGAGCTCCGTTCAAGAATTGGGTGTTGTCATCAGGATTCAAGTCTTTACCTTGTTCACGGTATAAATACAACGAATACTTGGAAGCATATTTTGTATGAGAGTGGTCAAACCCATTAACTTTGGCATACGCGGGAGACATATAGGACATTCGGCATTCCGGGGCATCAGCCCCATCCAATTTGGACACAAAGGTTTGAAATATGAGTAAAAATAGGCCAATACCCATTATGGTCATACCAGTCAATATCTTTAACTGTAGAAGGGTATTCTTCTTCTTATGATACCGTAGTAGCGTCTTTATCGACTGACAGGCACCGTTGAAACGCCCAATATCATTACTGACACTATTACTCCTACTATTTCCCAACATAGTTGCCTCTGTTAAACTTTCCTCTTGTTTTACTTCTTCCTTATAAGATGGCGAAGCCCTCTTCTCTGTCAGAGACAGTCTTGGGTTTGTCAACAGCGGAATCGTTGTAGGTATTTAATTATTTTCTCCAGGAAAGCAGGTTCTGTAATGGACTGACGAGAACCACTGGCTTCTTCCTATTTTATTATGACAGTCCTTTTTCCCAGTAATGGCGTGCTCCCACTGGAAAAAATCTTTGGTACGCGCAACAGACGACTAGCGTTAGTTATCCTTTTCTGCCCTCAGACTAAGCCGTATTTTCCCTAAAGCAAAAATTCACGCAGCACCAAAAAAAAATGCGGTGACCCGGACATACAAAGTATGCCATCAGGCGGGTAGACACAGAACATTAACATTTGGTGTAATTTAGCAAATAAATTCATTTCGAGCCTCTTTTTATTAAGCTTGCTGTTTTATCTTTTGCTGGTTGCTTATATCTTCAAGATTTTAGATGTGGGAATAGGATGTAATAGAAAAATTTTGTGTTATTGTCTCAACATGCGTTTTTATCATTTTTTGATTTGTTAATTGTAGGCTACTTAAACAGAAAAGAAGAAAAAATATAGATCTTTCGATATCAACTTTTTACTGAGACTCTATAGTGTATATTGCATAAAACAGTAATACGCGAATTTTGAATCAGAAGAAGGAAAAAAAAAAAATCCGCAAGAGATTAAGCTTGCCAATATCAATCATATTATACAAAATACCAAAACCCTCCTATGATACAGATTCGAGCTGCGTTAAATTCCAATGCTCTAGTCACTTTCTTCATCACTGTCATCCAAACCAACGGGTGCCAAACCAGGTGTCAAACCAGGATAAGCATGAGCCCTCTTAATCTTACCATTAATCTTCTGTTCCATGCTAAATTCATTATTTCTCTTCTTAGCATTTTTAGCCCCCTTGTTCCGCTGCTTGGCGTTCTTCAAAGCTAAGATATCTCCTTGCAATTTCTTAATTTGTTCTTCTGTGTCATCGTCACTATCACCAGCATCTTTCCATGATTGAACAGTTTTGACATTACCATCAATCAACGAGTTTATAAGTTTCTTTTCTTCCTGATTCAAATTATACTCGGTTTTTCCATAAACTTTTTTCCCCTGTTTCTTTTGTTCTTCATTAACGGTGTCAATTTGCTTTTGAATGATTTTCATTTTCGCAGTTTTCTCAAGTTTTTCGGCAACTGCAGAATTTTTCTTCATGGTTTGTCTTTTTGTAGTTTTCTGTTTCTTTTTTAGCTTAGAAATATCTTTTACCGATACTGTAGATTCCTCCATTCCAAAAAATGTGTCATTTAGCAGCTGGATGGCAGTATTTCTAGCATCTGACTTTTTAGAGCCCTTACTTGAAGTTATAGGCTTGGTTGTTGGCAACACACTACCCAACAATTTGTTTATCGAGGAGCTAGCCTGATGTTTGGAAGATTTCGATTTAAATGACATGGTAATTGGAAATAAGAATAGCCTGCTGTCCTTGTGGTTTTACTTGTGTTATACAATGGATTAGTACTCACTGAAAAAAAAAAAAATTTTTTTGTAGGAGATGAGATATTTTTTCTGATCCTGCACTGCTTACTAAAAGCGCTCCGTCAGAATTTACAACATGAATGGTGGTTTTTATCTTCTCTTTTGCCCATTCCTCTCAGATACTGTGCTATAAAGAGAAACCATATAAGCTGTATGTGCTTAAATTTCATGTATATCAATGGTGGTGCAAAAATAAAGTCATTTCTCCACTAACAAAAAAAAAAAAAAAAGGAAAATAAAGGCTGCTTTCTAGCTTGAATAAATGAATCGACTACATCAGATTAAAACTATTAATGATGTTAATGTGATGATGCAAATAATATAAATAGCAATATAAATACAGTGGGAAAAAGAGGGTATAAACATACCAAGAGATGGTCGCCTCTAGCAGATGGAAATAAATAAAACAGGATAAAACACAGGTGATGACCAGCAAGAAAAGAACATAATCAAGCAAAGAAAAAGGTTATAGGAGGAAGAGCAGAGAAAATAGTGTTCACCAGAAAGAGCACACCATAACATATCAATTAGCTATAAAATATATTGAAAGTCCTGGCATTTCTTTTTTTTTGAAAAAAGGTGAATCAACTCTAATAATATAGGACTTGCAGTATTCTTTCAGCTAGAATCAAAACCTGAAAGTCATCTCGAATTAACTTTAAAAATTCTCTAATAAACAGCCATAACCCCAAATTAACTAACGTGAAAAACCAGTATGATAAAAGAAACAAAACAAAAAAAAACTGAAAACAAGAACAAAAACAATTCTTTTAAAAAATAGACATTCTCCCATTTTATTCATTCTAAATTTAATGCACGCTTCATATTTTCCACCACCAAATAAGTGATACTAACGGCAGGGATAACCTTGGCCAAATTTGGCAGTAAGCCTTTGTAGAGCCCAGGGTACCCTTCTCTTTGAATTGTTTGCTTGAAAACATCCTTTATTCCAGTGTACCTATAAGGATGAGCAAAGGTTCCTTGAGCTTGTAGTCTAGTTCTCAATAAATTGATTGGATAAACTACACAAGCACCAACAGTACCAGAAAACGCCCCCAATGGCAAGACGACAAAATTGCTCAATTTCACATCATCTTCGCGTTTTCCCTCTCTATTGGCTTTCCTTCTGATCATTATTTGCTTAAGAGTAGTAAATGTACCCAAATCAATAGCAGCGTAGGGGAAAATACCAGTTACCCCAACGAAAATGCCCCTATAAAATAAACGCAATCCCCCTTCCTTATACATTTCTTTGGCGGTTCTCCAGATTATTCCTTGTCTATTCTCGCGTAGAGGAGCACATTGGATTCTATATTTTAAGGTATCAACTGGATAAACTGTGAATTGTGAAAACATCCCGGCAAACCCACCAGCCAAGTAAGTGGAGAATCTTGATAAGTCATTGGTTGAAGATTTTCCTTCGATCTTCATGAAGATATTTTTACCAATTTCAAAAGAACCGAATTTCATCGCAGCTTCTGGAAATACTTTGAGGCAATTCAAACCATTGCCAACGTAAAATGACTTTAGCCCTCCTTGTTTATACAATGATTGTGCTGCTTTGATCAAAGGTGATTTAATCTTGTTTAAAGGTGGATGATTTGCATTCCTCTTCGAGATTTCCCTCTTTTTCGTTAAAAGTGTCGATGACAAATCAGTTCTGGCGATTAAAAATACCTTTATCCGATCAAAAGGAGCAGTACATGTTCTACTGACTACACCTGCCACACCGCCTGAAATGAAATAACCGACCCCTTTGAGATAATCATTGATGATAGTCATATCACCGTCAGAAGACAAATCCACATCCTCGTTGAAGTATCTAAATGCGGTTTTCAAACGCGACCCTTGATTTCGAGGGACAAGCAAAAGTAAGTTTCTCCACTCATCATACCTAATTAGCCCGTCATGATCTTGGTCAACATTTTTATAGAAATCTTCGAAATCTTCGTCAGTGGCCTTAATATTTAGATTGTCTTCCAAATAACTTCTTAGATCTGTCTTGGTCAAGTAACCATCATGGTTTTTATCAATATTGTCAAATGCATGCTTGATTTCTCCTTCGGCCTTCTGAAAGTAAGACTTGAACTCATTATAGTCGATCAAATCATCATGTTTATGATCTATTTTTTGAAATAGCTGATCGATATGATCATTGGATTTGAAAAGTGGATGCTCTTTCTCTCGAAAAGCCCGGGCTAATGTGTCTCGATCTATTTTACCTTTCTTAGTGAGATCTGTTTTCTCAAACCATGCTCTGAATTTTTTTTCTGTGGGATCATCAGTCATTGCAGTGTATTGTCGAAAATATTATAGTCGCTGAACTAACAATCCAGTGGAAGATTTCCGGTGAGATAACCAATTGTTTGGGAAGTAAACAAACTTTTTGCAAATTTTGAAAGTAGATGATTTATTTTATTCCTTCGTGGTGTATCCATTTAGTTGACTGAAAAAAAAATGGCATTCACGAGAGCTCAGTGTCCTAGAGGATTTAATAATTATAAAAATTTGGACAATAATAAGCTTGGAATATTTAAACTTCTAAAGAAACCTTCCTTAATATTGAAGGGCCTAAAAAAACTGGCAAAAATCAAAGAGAAAAAATTACAACACAAAAAAAAAAAAAAAAAAAACTCACGTGTTAATTACTAAATAACGCATTAAATATAGATGTAATAATTGGTTATCATCTAGAGAATCTTTCTTCTTTCACTACACTTTACATAATTCATCTCATTATATTACAGTCTGATTAATATTTGGAACTCGTAGGGCAAGGCAAAAGCTTGATATAAAATACCAAAATTGCAAGATCAATATATAATCACGTGGTAAATAATAACAACGGAGTTAGCCATTCATTTCTCTTCCGAATTATGGAGAAGCTTTTCCCAGTTTATTCGATCCACTTCGTGGGGTTCTGAAAACAGGTTTATCCATACAAAACCCTTATCACATAATTAACGTCTAGTAGCTTACATTAATCAAACACAAACAATAGAAATAATCTACAATTTAATGTTACAACAGACCACCGTCAAATAGATAGAAACCATAGAACAATCAAAATAAACATAAAAATTGTGCTAAAAGCTTAATTGTTATACACTTGCCTGTCTATAAATAGAGGCCTTCCAAGTTTTCTTCCACCTTGTTCTTCAAGACTCTTTCCTTAGCCTTGACAAAATCGTCTTGAATGACATGCATTCTTCTTTCTCTAAGAGCCAACAAACCCGCCTCAGTACACATAGCCTTAATATCAGCACCACTCAAGTCATCTTTAGAACCAACCAAGACGTCTAAATTGACATCTTCCGCCAATGACATTTTACTGGTGTGAATATTCAAAATCTTTTGTTTGGTTTGTGGATCTGGATTCTCAAATAAAATTTTTCTATCAATTCTACCCGGTCTAATCAAGGCTGGATCCAAGCTCTCAATCTTATTAGTTGCCATGATAACTTTGACATCCCCTCTATCATCAAAACCATCCAATTGGTTCAACAATTCCAACATGGTTCTTTGAACTTCTCTTTCACCACCAGAAGTGGATTCGTAACGCTTAGTACCAATAGCATCAATTTCATCAATGAATACAATAGATGGCGCATGTTCAGCAGCAGTCTTGAATATTTGTCTACACAATCTTGGACCATCACCCAAATATTTCTGGATCAACTCTGAACCAACGATTCTGAGGAAGGTAGCGGACGTTTGGTTTGCCACTGCTTTTGCTAATAAGGTCTTCCCTGTACCTGGAGCCCCATATAATATAACTCCCTTTGGAGGCTTGATACCCATTTCTTCGTATAATTCAGGATGGGTCAACGGTAATTCTACCGCTTCCTTGATTTCTTGAATTTGTGACTCAAGACCACCAATGTCACTATATGATTCTGTAGGAGATTTGTCTAACTTCATGACACTGACTGATGGATCGGCATCATCTTGTAATACCCCAACGATTGAGACAGACTTATGGTGTAAAAGCACCGAGCAACCAGGCTCCAACAAACCTTTGTCGACAAAGGACAAGATGGAAACATAGTATTCTGGACCAGTACTTAAACTGACAATAGCATGATCGTCATCAATGATTTCTTCTAATGAACCAATGCTTAGAGGAGATCCGCGCAAATCTTCGATTTTTTCTCGTTCTTCAGCTTGTCTCTGTTCAGTTGGAGTGAAATTTTCTTGATTTGTCACGAATTCTTGCTCTATCAATAAATGATCCTTGATTCTTTCCATTTTCAATAACTTCAACTTACATCTGGTAGTTGGATAAACAGTTGGAAGTTTCGACGATGTCTCTGGACCCTTTCTCTTCTTTCTTCCAAATTTCTGATGTTGCACCGGAGGTTCATACTTTGGCTTATCTTTTTTCTATAAATTATAGTTAGTAAGAGAACTAAGCTATCCGCTGGGTCTCGCCGATATTGCTCACCGCAAATTATATCCCAAATTTACTCACGTCTTTCTTTTTGTCATCAAAATTGCCACCTAAACCTGAAGGACCTTGACCCTGGTAAAAATATGTTAGTAATCAATCCAAAAAAAGGCAATTGTGAAAGAATATCACCAAAATCTTGAAACAACTGAATTATCTATTCATCTGCGTACCATTTTGACTGTTTTTCTTTGTTATGTTTTGGTTGCAACAACACCCAGTAAGATCTCCAAATCTTTGAGATTTTTGCCGCTTTCTTTTCACTGTGCAACTCTTGTGCCAATGTTCGTAACCAGAAACAGGAGCCATCTATGTGGGTCATTGATGCTTCCTGCAACAACCACAAATCGATTACCCGCACCCAGAACGACATAAGCAAGGCTTTATTGATAATTGGAAGAGGTCTTTTTACCTAGCAATACTGCAAAATATGAGCGACAGAAAATGTATAACATTGCCATCATCAATGATGAAATATCCGACTATCAATTGTGACCAACTTTTAGGCTTATCCTCACCCAATCTTGACTTATCTGTGAACTAGGAGGTAGTCAAATAATGACCTCAGTATATCTTATTGTTCTAACTTGATAGGTCCAAAAAAATAATATATTCCAAAATAAATAAGTATGAAAGAACCTCTCTTATTTATTAGAACCAATTGCAATTGATCCTAAAAATAAGATACCAGGATAGTGGTAAAAACACAAGAATGAAAAGAAAAAAGGGCTCAATTTTCTACTTTTCCACTGCCACCAAAATTTTTATTATGAGAAACACTCACATATGTTATAACAGTTCTATTCTAGTCAGCGTTCGCCTAATGAACATGTTTCAGCAATGTTCTTGACCAGGAACACTCTGTCACGTGTACGGACTTTTCAAGGCATGAAAAAAAAAATCACTGAGGCCTATACGATTTTGGTTACGACGATAGAATGGTGTCTGTTTGACGGCAATAGAGGCGAGATAATATCCATAAAAACTCCAGGATGACCGTGGAAAATGAACAGGAAAGTGACTTTTTCGCCACCAACCCAGCGCCAAAAAATTTGCCCCAGATCTCTGCAAAGCTCCACGAGTTTTTAGAGTTCCACCAAGAAAATGGGAATCTCAACAAAAAAAAGATTGTGTTAGTCACTTCTGGAGGCACCACCGTACCATTGGAAAACAACACTGTCAGATTCATCGATAACTTTTCTGCCGGCACAAGAGGGTCTTTGTCCGCCGAATATTTCTTGAATAATGGATATCTTGTAATTTTCTTACACAGGGAGTTCTCATTATTGCCGTTTTTGAACCATTTTGGAAATATCAATTTCCTTGATTTATTGCAAATTGAAAACGATGGCCAGAAGTTAGGTCTCGATAAGAACAAGGTGTCGAAACTAAATTCTGATCATAATTTGTTGAAAGTTTTGAAGAATTACAAGTATCATACCGCTAATAGAAACTACTTGTCAATCTCATTCACTACCATCAATGAGTATCTTTTCACCTTGAGAGCCATTTCTGAAGATTTGAAGAATTTCTACGAAGAGAAGAACTTCAGAATCTTGATCTATCTTGCGGCGGCGGTGTCAGATTTCTTCATCCCTCAATCAGAGCTCCCAGAACATAAAATCCAATCAAATTTGGCCATTCTTGAGGATCCACAATACCAACAATCGCAAAATCCAGAAGCTAAGCAAATAGAGATCTCGTCCTCCACAAATGGCAAATTAAAGCTCAACTTGGACCCAGTGCCGAAATTCTTGAAAACAATCGTTGATCGATGGTATAACAATTCGTTTATTATAAGTTTCAAACTCGAAACCGATGATGGATTACTTATTAAAAAGTGTAAGCAGGCCTTGGCTAGATATGACCACCAGTTGGTTATTGGAAACTTACTTCAATCCAGAAAAGAGAAGGTGGTATTTGTCAACAAGAATATAGATCAACAAGGATACAAAGAAGACTGGTTTAAATTAAAGGAAAATGAAATCCTTGATGGTGTACAAATAGAATCTATTTTCATTCCTGAACTTATCAAGTTACATGATAATTGGATTGATCATTTTGAAAGCAAATAGAGATAGATCTTTTTTTCTTTTTTCGTTTTGCTTTTATATTTTTTTTTTGGTGTCACTGAAAAGTCATTCTATATTATTTCATGCTAGTCTTTTCTTCTAAAATTGTCATTATATTTTTTTTTTTTTCCCTCTTACATTTGATACCATTTATGAATTTTATTATAAACCGAAGAATTCCATCAACTTTATGCTCTTAAAAAAAAATATAAAAAAATAAATAGATAAATTGCATTCTAAAAGGTGATTGAAATGAATTGATAGATAGCCTGAGAGAGAGAAAAAAAAAAAAACATAAACAAAAAGAAGAGAAGAAAATTTTAAGGATCAGGAAAATCATATTGGAAATTATACTAAATGAGGCTCACAATAAATTTTATCAACAATCTGCCAATTAAAAGGATAGATGCAGGAACAGCAAATACTTGAAGGAATTCCCAATGGCTTCTTGGCTTTAAAGGAGCAATAGCCACCTCATACTTCGAATTTATGTTGTACTGTTTGCTATCACTTTCACCAGTGACCACAAGATCAGGGGTGAAAGTACCATATTTATAGTAGGTATTCATTAACACATCTTTCGAGTACCAAAGATCGAATAGCCATTTTTCAAAATCCTTAAGTGAGCGTGCTTCATCCACCTCACTCAAATCATCCAGTCCCAACGGAACCTCATCCAATCTAATGGCTCTGAAATACATATCCGTTATTTTTGGAGCCTTTCCTCTAATGAAAACATTTCCCAAAGTGTAATTACTTTCGCCATATTCATCCTTTTTAACTCCACTATATCCAATAGTCACATCATAAACTACGTCACAGGATTTTTTGAGGAGCTTCAAAGATTCTCTAAGCCCAGTGGCTCTTGGTAACAAAACATTTTGTAATTTTGGTATGCCTAGCTTGGCACAGTATTTATCAGAGACCTCACGTCTTGAAGGTGACATATTGGTACCTTCTGGGAAAAGAATCAAGCAGAATGGCCATTTGAGCTTATCACCACCAGCATTACCATCTATTTGCTGGACATCGATATCGTTTTTATAATCGTTGGTGGTCCCGACAGTGTTCAAAAAACTCAATCTCTTCAACAGGGTTCTAAGGGTTTGTTGATCTTTTTCCCACTTTCTCGATAAAAATATGAACTTGAAGTTTTCCATTCCGTATCCCAAAATTGGGATCTTCTTTAATGAATCTTTCAAAATGATGTAGACCGAGTCACCAAGGTTAGCAGAATAGGCAACCCACCAAAGAAATGCCCAATCAGTGTAGATTTGATGATTGGCAATAACAGTCGATCTTGGGATCAATGCTGAATGCAATTCACCATTTATGATAGTGAATGTTCCCTTTGGCATTGAGGATAATTCACCTGTAACTCTTATACGTGATGGGCAGACGGCGTTCATAATAGCGGTGATTAATACCACGAAATGCTTTTTGGTGAGGGCAAACACACCTTGCTTGATATTGAATTGATAATGAAACGCCCATTTGAAGACAAGCTGGGTGATGACTATCGAAATTGCCGATAACAAGAAGGTTATCACCATAAAAACTACTCTGATTATCTGCAAACTATAGATAAGCCATTGTTTCTTGGTTTTCTTATGACTGCTTGTGAGATCGGAAGATGGGCCCGGACCTTTGACCTTTTTTGTTAGAGTTTCTGTCGCTTGGCACTTGGTCAGTGACTTCACAGAGTCCGAAGGCTCGGATACTTCGGATAGCATCTTTTTTTTATATATATTTCACTTTGTGGGACAAGCAATTGGTATTATTTGTGTAGTGGCAAAGAAGAAGCGTGAGAAGAAGAGATGAGATGTATTTTTTTTTTTTTTTTTCTTTGTGTCCGCGTTTTGCCCGTAGAAAACCCCAGCATGTGGAAATACACTACAACCTTAGATACTAGAAAAATTAGGGGGGATTTTAGTTTTCTCCCAGGAAATCACTATATTCATTTGAAGAAGCTATATACATGTGAATATTCGTAGGGCCAAATTTAGGCCATCAACATCGAAGGAATGGTATAGTGATGACTATACAAGTAGGCACCCATCAACCCCCTGCCATGGCAACAAGCAGCAATGACCACCAATACATGGAATATTTGATGAGAGTGACCCCAAATATCAAATTTTCCAGGAGCGAACCTTTCGGGAACTCTTGCCGCGTACAAAAAGGCCCCAAAAATATATAGAGCCCCTTCGGCAATGACCCACCATAAATCTGATCTTCTGAACACCTCTTCACCACCAAGTATCCACCACCCAGCAATGATTGGGAAGACCCCAGATAACCCAAATAACACGAACATTAATGCCCGATAAGGTCTCCATTTATTTGTTCTGAATCTGTCGTTCAATGAAAATACCGAGCAAACCGCCCCAAATGCCATTGTCAACCCCCAGAAAAAGTTCCTAATTCCTGGCAAATCAATCAACGAATAATAAAGGATCGACACCATAGATGTTATTATTAGTATTATTATTCCTAGATAATCCAACTTATTACCAAATGTAGCAACACATTCAGAGTGGGATTTAAGACAATGGAAGCAACTACTCAAGGTTAAAGCAGTGGCAGCACCAAAAGAAAATAATGAGAACGCAAATTGGTCCTGCCAAGTTGTAGAAGGAAAATACTCCATATAATATTCAAAAAACCAAAATATTCCCCCAAAAAATACTGTTCCTGGAAGCAAATGAGTGTATATGTTGACAGATTCGTTGTGGAGATACGTTAACGAGCGTAAGCACTCTAAATAACTAAGCGTTTCCTTAACATACCCAGAAAAAATGTAGTGATTATCTTTTTGCCATTCTGGGATGTCGTTCCAATGATAAAGCTTCTTTGTCTCCATCTTATGAGAGATATTTGAACCAATCACATTGCTAGTGACCGTTGGTGTTTTTATGTTAGTTCTCAGTCTCAACATGGTTTATGTTTCTACACCAAAGAGCAAAAAATTGAAGCGAGTGGTATGATGTATTTGCAACCCTTTTTTTTGAACTGTTCTCTGTATTTCCAGCGAATGTTGATATTTTGTTGAGTAAAATGTCTCGACAATTTACTGGTATTCTATTAGCGGTCACTAATTGATGGGCACGATTGTGTTGTGCATGCAAGCACCGACACCACGGTACTATCATACATACTACGAATATGGTCACCCTACTCTACATCTTATTACGCTGTCTCATGTTTTATTGTTGATTATTCTCAAGCCCCTGTTACATTTATTCATGATAATCAATTAACTATTCATCCATTTTATCTATACTAAATAATAATATATCTTATTGTGCTTATACTTGCAGAAGTCAGAGTTATATCAAGTTCCTATATCCCGAACCATTTGCCGAGTTGTGTGTTCATTGAATAGTTAGGAACTAGAGCCTAATCACAGTAATAGCTATTTGACTTTCCTACTGTTATATTCAACGCGAGGTCAGTGAAGATGAGTATATAACTCCTCATCCTTATACATAGGAATAATCCTCTATTACACGTGATTACCGATGCAGGATCCAAAAAAGTGGGCGAATCCTTAATTTTCATCACAGAAATTTAATCATCCTTTGTCATCATCTCTCTTCCCACTCTCTCTTCCCACTTCACTATATTTTGTTATCAATCGCACATTATATCAAAAACATTAGAAAACAACTAATACGCAATATCTGAAAATCTTGATATATATATATATATATATATATATTTATCTATGTGAATCAAAGAAATCTCTTCCGAGATTGAGAAAAAAAGTATTTGATCAATTGATCCTGAAATTGGAAAGAACAAGGCCTCCAATGAGCAGTCCTAGTCAACATCCAAGAAAAAAAGCTAGAAAATGGAAAGAGAAGATTACTCCAGGTATGGAAGAACCTCCTTCCTCAGACCAAGGAGATGAATCTGAAAAATCTGAAAAATCTTTAAAATCTGCATTTGACGAATTCAAAAATGAATGGGACAAAGGCTCGCTTCCTGAAACCAGTTTTGATTTTTCAACTCTAGGTGCTACTGGGGATCTTCGTAAACAAGCTGCCGAAGATTTCTATGATAGTTTAAGCTACTCTGTGAGACCAATTTTCGGAATATTTGCCACCTTGAGCTTTGTCTTCAAGAGTAGCTTGTTTTCAAAAAGGGCGGGGAAGGGCAGAAACGAAGAACAACCAAAAAACATAACATCAGGCTCCAATCAAAATGCGAGAACAAGAAGTGGTAAAAGATCCGAAATCAGCTTGAAATCAGTTAAAAATTACAGTGAGGAAAGAACCGCTGACTCAAAACTTCCTATGTTCTATTTTGCACCTTCTGCTGCCAGAAAGTGGTTGCGCCAAGTTGGAGTAATTGAAGTCCCAAAAAATTTCAACTTTAATGGGAATATTAGATTCTATATGACCATTCGCCATACTCACTCAGAGAAAAATTTTGAAACTTTTTTGTTTTTAGTTTTCGACAACATAAGTGCATTTTTCCGACTGATGATTCTGAAAGATTTTGAATTGACGCCGGTACAACAATGCTCATTCTCAATTGAAGGGAATATTGTTTCAACACCTGATATTATGATTGAGTATGGAGAAATAGGCAAGCAGAATAATGAATATATAACATGTGTTGAGCTTAAATATAAACCGCAATACTCGCTTTCAGAAAGCTTTAACAAGTTCAGAGCAGAGTATAGCATATACAGACGACACTTGCCACGGTATTTTGGTTTCAGTACGGAAGCGCTCTTCTTCTTGAGAGGTATCAATCAATTAATAATCCAAATTTTGGCCTCAAGGGCTCTCACTGGAATATTGGCTGATGAATCGACCCTTTTTTTAGTGAAATTTGATTGGGAAAAACTTGGAGTGAAAATGGATGAAGTGAAAAAACTAGAAGAGAGCAAGGGAAAAGAAGGAGTGGGTAATGAGCAAATAGATAGAGATAAGAAGAAAGCGAGAAAATATTTTGGACTCCTTTTTGATAATTGTGCGCGTATGTATTTCCAATTCAAAAATGATGGGCTAATCACTTACCAAATCATCGACACTTCTGAGACGCCCCTTGGTTGCGCAATTTTACGGTTCATGAAAACAACATTGGAATTGAAGAAGTCGCAGCCAGGATTAGCCGAGAGAGATGAGATTGCCTCCTGGTTTATTGGAAAAATGCTTGGTCAATTTTCAGGAAAGCTAAAAGAACAAAGACTTGTTGGCAGATCCATTAACAGATTGTTGATTTACGATTATTTGAATCTTGCATTTGATACTCCCAAAAAGAGAGTGAATGATTTTATCGGAGAATCATATTCTGAAGCTTTGAAAGAAAAAATTGCTGGAAATTGGAAAATGAAATCAAACGAATATGATAATGATTTGGAGAAACGGATAGGAATATTTCTTGGCAATGAAGAAGGTAGATTGGTGTTAAAAACCATGCCAGAAATGAAACCAGAGATTGTTTTTGGAGGTAAGCCTTACACTTCATGGTCTCTTGTCATAGGTTTTGGGGATGATCTCTATAAAATTTTTGACTATGCCAGATGTTCTCCTGAGGTTCTCTCAACCAAAAAGGGCAGCTTTAATACTCACAGGGATATATTCTATTATTACACTAGTCTCTTTATTAATGAGGTAACATCGTACTCAATTTTAACAAAGAAAGAAAGCACCAGAAATTTAATTCCTACCGTTCTTGAAAAAGGTTTCATTTACTCCAATAATGAAAATACTGATGAGCCGCAGGAAATAAGAAAAGGTAAAGAATTGGTATATACGGAGGGTCCGTATATCAAATTGAAAAACCTTAGTAAATCTGGTTATAATATCTTTGATGATTATTCAATTAGGAGTGAATTTGAGGGAAAGAGATTTTTGAGGTCTGCGTTGATTTGTATCAGCAAAATACACTGTGCGGGTGTGGGACACGGTGATATTCGGGGCGCCAATGTATTTGTCAAAGACCTGGTTGATATCAAACTTATCGATTTTGGATTTTCATCTTCAGCAGCGAATGGAAAAGGAACAGCGAAACATTTGAAAGAGAAAATGGAAAAGTATTCGGCTATGGCGGACAATTTGAAGCTGGTTTTTGAGCGTGATTACATGAAGCTTTTCAAAATGGTTGATAAAAAACTTGATAATTTTTGTGAACGCATAATGGGCGAATTTTGTGATAATACCGTGGAGTTAAATGAAGTTTTGAATATTGGTTCAGCATCCAAAGATTTGCTCACCATTTTCGGAGAAAGAGCGACAGAAATGGAACTTGCTTTTGTCGCTGCGGGCGGAGATGTACAAGATGAATTTTGGGAAATTTTGGAGAAAATTGGAGTCTGAAGAGGGAAGAAATATTTTTATTATCTCTCTCAGCCACTTGGGGTTTCGGCATATAAGGGAAGTTCAAGAAGCGCTCCAAACTAATACATCACTACTATAAAATCGCTAATGATCAAATCAATACATTGCTATTATAAACTCGCTAATAATTGATTCATATCGGTGCTATTTTTGCTGCTTCCATTTTTTTTTTTTTGCTCATTCATTTTTTCTTGCGTCGTTTCATTATTTATTATGTTTTTTTTTCTTGGTGGTTCTTCTTTCAAATTGGCTAGATGATTGTTGTTGTGCTTCAATAAATCTCATTTGAAGTTTATTCAAATTTTTTTTTCCATTTCCAAACCGATGTAAGGGAACATTATACAGGTATATAACCTAAAGCATCAGGTAAAACAGAATAACCGTGCAATAGTATATTGGAGTTTTTGATGCTGATTATTTAAACACTGCAAATGGCCAATTTGAATTCGTCATATAACCAGGGACAAAAATACAGTCAAGCTTCGTCACACCAATCTTCTTTCTTTTTGCTTATCATTCAACACCACTCTAATCTTTGCTCGATAAAGTGGCATAGAAATGCATAAACTAAGAGATATGTTTAGCAAATCAATAGATTTTTTTTTTGACCATTAAACCACTGTTAATATATAAACATACATGGTATAATCATTTAGCCTCTGACGAACCTATCTAGCGACGGTTAATGATATTGCAGTTGATCTGTTATAATTTGAGGGAACCACCTTTAATGAAAAGTTGTATCCTTATGATTTTCAAAAATGTTTACTTTACATTCCTGTCTTAATTGCCAAAGAGACCATCATGATATAGAAAGTTTGGAAATGAAATAGCTTTTGTAGAATGTTCATCCGTATGAAAATCCACAAGACGATGATACGAAAAGGAATAAAACCATCTCAAATAATATTTATTGAAACACAACAATCAAATATATATGTATATACCTAGCAAATTTACGGCAGATAAGCACCAAGAAAAAACCTGATAAATAATGTAAACGACGAGAGAAGAAATAAATAAGCAAAAAAAAATGGAAGCAGAAAAAATAGCACTGGTATGAATTAATTATTAGCGAGCTTATAATGATTGCCAATGTATTGATTTGAGTATCAGCGATTTTATAGTAGTGATGTATTGACTTGAAGCGCCGTTTGAAATTCTCTCACATGTCAAGGCCCCAGCACGCTGATAGAGATGATAAAAATACGTCATCAGTCTTTAGACTTCAATTTTTTCCAATTTTTTCCAAAATTCATCTTTTAAATCTTTGTTCAAAAAAGCAAGTTCCACTTCTGTTGCCTTTTCTGCGAACAAAATGTGCAAATCTTTCGATTCCGCGCCAATGCTCAAACTCTCCTTTAGCTCCAATGTATTATTAACAAACTCTCTCATTATAGGTGCACAAAAATTACCAAGTTTTTTATCAACAATTTGAAAAAGTTTTTCGTAATCATGCTCAAAAACCAGCTTCAAATTATCCACCTTATTCAAATACTTTTCCAATTTCTTTTTTAGATTCTTTCCAAATGCTTTTCCACTTGTTGTTGTTGATGAAGAAAATCCGAAATCAATTAGTTTGATGTCAACCAAGTTTTTGACAAATAGGTTGGCGCCTCGAATATCACCGTGGCCCACCCCAGCACAGTGAATTTTACTGATACAAATCAATGCAGACCTCAAAAATCTCCTTCCATCAGAATCACTCTTGAGTGAGTAACCACTGAAGAGCTCATATCCAGAGCCAGCAAGGTTTTCCAATTTAATATAAGGACCCTCCGTATATGTCAAATCTTTATCTTGTTCTACTTTCTCTGGAACAGAAATATTTTTATTGTAAGAGTAAATAAAACCTCTTTCATAAATATTGGGGATTAATTCTTTGGTGTTTTCATTGGCGGTCAAAAACGCGTATGACGTAATCTCATTAATGAAGAGACTAGTGTAGTAATAGAATGTGTCCTTGTGGATATCGAAACTGTCGTCTCTGGTTGAGAACACATTTGGAGAGCATCGAAGGTAGTCAAATATTTTATATAATCCATCCTCAAAACCTATGACGAGAGACCATGCACTGTAGGCTTTGCCTCCAAAAACAACCCTTGGTTTGCTTGTAGAAAACTCTTTCCACACCAATCTGCTTTTCTTACCTTCACCATAAGCAGATTTATTGGCTTCGGAAAACTTTTCTATCCTTCTCCTCAAATTTTTATCATATTCACCTGAATTTATCCTCCAATTTTCATCAACACTACTCTTCAAACCCTGATCGTACCGAGTTCCAAGAAAATCTTTCTGCTTTGCACTGGTAATGTCCTCGAACGCAGAGTGCAAATAATCGTATATCAATACTCTGTTGATATCGCTGCCAAGGGATCTTTGTTCTTTTAGCTTAGATGAGAATGCAGCAAGCAACCTTTTAGTAAACGTGTTCGCAATCTTATCTCTCCTGGTCAATTTTGGTTGCGATTTTCTGGCTTCCAATGCTGTTTTCAAGAACCTGAACATTTCATAACCAAGAGGCTCTTTTGATGTGTCAATGGTTTGATAAGTGATCACCCCATCGGCCACAAATTGGAAATACATTCTCGCGCAATTGTCAAAATCCAACTTTATATAGTTCTCGTCCTCCATATTTTCAGCTAGTCTGTTCCAGTCAAACTTAACGAGAGTAAGGGATGATTCGTCGGCCAATATGCCTGTGAGAGCCCTTGAGGCCAAAATTTGGATTATCAATTGATTGATACTTCTCAAGAAGAAGAACGCTTTCGGACTGAAACCAAAATACTGTGGCAATTCTCCCTTATATTCTTGGTATTCCATTTGAAATTTATTTAAACTTTCAGAGAGAGAATGTGGTTGTTTGTATTTGAGCTCAATAGATGTTATGTATTCACCAACTTTTTCACTTTCTCTATATTCAATCACAATGTCAGGCTCGGATACTATATTTTCTCCAATGGGAAATGACAATTGTGTTTTCGTTCCTAACACAAAATTTGAGCTCCCAATCAATGGGAAAATTAAAAATACATTTATCAAAATGGATTCGAAAAAACTTTGAAAAGTGGACTCATTTACAACTGATTGAATTTTCTGATAAAATTTCAGGATTCCCTCGAAATTTTTGCTTCTTAGAACATCGCTAACCTCGCTCAACAACAGCAATTCAGCAAGCGGTGCAAAATAGAACATAGGAAGTTGAGAGTCGGCCCTTCTCCTTTTGGTATAATCTTCAACTGTTTTGAAACCTATTAACCGTCGACTGCTTGTTTCTGTTGTATTTTGGTTGGTACCTTTTCCTTTTTCCTCCTCTTCAGCTTTTTCTACAAAACAGTTTTTGTTAAATATGAAGTTGAGGGTGGCAAACAAGCCAAAAACAGGTTTCTCATAAAATTTCATTTTCTTTGTGTAATCGGTGACAATTTCTCCACAGGCCCACCTAGTGTCACCTAAACTTGAAAAATCAAAACTACTTTTGGGAAGCGAGCCTTTTTTCACTTTGCCTTTGAATTCATTGAATGCGGATTTCAATGATGAAATCCCTACTGTTTTAGATGCAGCTTCTTCCATCCCTGGAGGAATTTTCTCTTTTCCTTTTCTGGCTTTTTTTCGTGGAGGTTGAGTAGGGCTGCTCAGTGATGGCCTTGTTCTTTCCATTTTCGGGATCAATGGATCAAATACTATTCTGCTTTATCCAAGAGGAGAATTCTCTGCTTCACATATACACAGATGTATGATTCTTCAGATAATTCTCAATATGTGTTTTCTGATGCAATTATCATGTTTGATTTATAACAAAATACAGTAAAGTGAATTAGAGAATGTGGGAAGAGAGATGAGAAAGGATGATGAAAATTAAGGATTCGCCCACACTTTTGGACCCTGCATTGGTGATCACGTGTACAATCGATCAATATGTCAGTCCCCAACCATGAAATCGTCGTACACCCTGCACAAAAAAGGAAGAGTGCGTACTAAACCAGTTCTTGAAAGAAAGTGAACTGAAAAATAGAAATATGGAAATGAGACAGCACAAAGAAGCACAAAAACTTATAATATAACCAACAGGAAGAAACAAAGATAAGGCATATTTGAAATGAAATCCTAAACGATGATGATGATGATGATGATGATGATGATGATGATGATGATGATGATGCGACCGACAATAAATAGATTTTTTTTTTTTTTTTTTTTAACGTAGATGCTTCTTCACTTAATATTTATACAAGAATAATAATGCAGACTTTGAGATTCATTATTATACATTCCTTAACCACTCTTTTAGATTACTGATAATAATTTCAAAAGCCTTTTTTCTTCTGTAATTTTAACCTACCTTCAAAGTCACCTCCTTTAGTCAAAAAATGTAATCCTGTTAACCATGGTTTTCTGTGGGGGAACTTTTGCTTTGACAAAAAATTCATTAGTGTTCTCAATATCCATGGGTTCATAATAATATATGTGATTGGACGATAGTACAGTAGGCTTACCTCTTGGTGCCTTACCAACAATTGGAATTGTTTGGGATCATCTGTTGGATCATCATACTGAATGCCATGTCAATAACAAAAAAATTCTCTTGCTTCTAGGTTGAGGCATTCGGAGATTCTCCTTAACATTATAAATTCCAATTATGTGATTAAATTCAAAGTCTTGCCTTCTTTTTCTATATATATTCGAAATAATAAGCAATGTTCGCTTGTGACTCATGATCCGTCAAAACAGAATCGATGCTCTCAAGTTAAAAGTAAGTGACATTCTTTAAATTCTTGTGGATTATCGTGTTTATTTGTTTTTTCACGTAATAGCAAAATTTAAAAAGTGATATGGATTCTGGGTATGTATATATATATAGTGCTTTGTTTAAACTTACACGTTATCGATCAAAATTAAAGGATTATCAAATCTAATAAGATGCTAAATATTGAAATATATGTATAGAATGCTAAGTATTGAAATATATGTATATAATGCTACAGGGGCTAGATGGAATATAACCTAATATCAGCCCCAATATCCAGAGTACAGAAATAGCCCGTGACGAAATGAGTGATATTAATCACAATCACTACCTTCTTCCTCTGATAAGTACTCAGCTCCTTCCTTTACTTCCTCTTCCACGAAGCTAGTCTTGAAAGGTTTGTTGAAAAATAAATCAATGAATGTAGAGCACACATTTTTGCACTCCCCATAGGCATTGGGATCTGACAAATTACACAAAGGTTCAATTCTCAAATTTTTTCTATTCCCAATGGCCAATGGCATCAGAAGGTCCTTCTCAACTCTATGAGGATTAAAGTCTCTCAATTTGGAGCTCAGAATTCGATATTGTTCACATATAAAGCTTTTGTATTTGTAAAGGCATATAAATGCCTGGGATACGTAAGCAAGCTTTTTCCAATTTTCCAATTCACTATTATTTAGGATTTTCTGTTGGTGTTTTGAGTCGATAATTTCCTCATTCTCTTGTTCTGGAGACGAAAGAAGTTCAAACTGATCTTGTAAAGTAGCTGCATGTTTTAACAAATGCTTATTAATGGATTGACAAACAAGATAATATTCTTCTAGTGTACTCAACTCCACTTTCCCTAGTCTTGCCACAACGGACTCCACGTAGTTCTTATATTTCTCACAATACCCCACATCATTTTTTATCACATCTATAGTGTTGAAAGATTTACTCAATGATATTAGAAATTTCTTCTTAGAAGCTCTGGAGGTGCACAAGATTTGATAAAATTCCTTAAAAGCATTGACATCCACGGCATTTGGGTATTTGCTTGAGTGCCTTGAAAATGATAGTTTAAGTCCTTCAATATATCGACTTTCAACCAAAGTCTCATGTTTGTTGTGAAGATTCCGATGCATTTCATGAGCCAAGCGTCGGATGAAGTTACTACCAGAGAACTCAAGAGCAATGATAGTGGTGATAACAAGCCTTGGGTTTGCAAAACCTTGCTTTACTGTTTGTTCAAGAAAGTTCACAAAGATATAAGTGTTTTGATATTGAAGCAAACATAAGGCCAATACTTTCTCCAAGTATCTTTGGACTATGGGAGCACAAATTCCATCATTCTCTTTAGATGAATAAGTACCGTGAAAAACATTCACATCAAGTTTGATATCGCTGGACGTGCTAATTCCAAGTCCAGCCTTTTTGATTGCATTTTCTTCTTCTTGTATCAAGAAATCGGTGATCCCTTGAACAATCACTTCTTTAACATCAAGGTTGGTTTCATCAGGTTTGGCGAATTCACGATCAATGATTTTTAGGACAGATTCAGAAATAAAAAGCTTTGCATGATTACTACATACAGAAATCAAATTTCTGATAGCAACTCGGCGGATTTGGTTACTTGCCAGCTCCTTGCAAAAAGAGAGAATGTACTTGGTTATAACACTTGTTATACTTTCCCCATCCTTGAGTCCAATTTTAGCCAGAGCAAATAAATCGCGATTTTTCTCAAAGTTGCAGTACCTTCCAAATGATCCAATCAAATATAAAAGCCTCAACAATTTCGGTTCTGTGGCACTTAATTGGGAGCGTTGAATCTTATCCACAAATGGTTTGATTAGCTTAAGACAGGAGATACATGCGTTAGCCAACTTGGAGGTATCTTTGTCCATAATAGACAACGCCCAAATACAAGGCATAGCTTCATTCAACTCACGAACATTAAATTTGGTCAATCTTTTAAGCAATGACAATTGCGAATCTTTTATGAACTGAGGACGTAAAGAGGTAGCTTGGGGCAATGCGTTCTTGAAAATTTGTAAAGCGTGATAACAAATGGCACTAGTGGTGGAATTATCATCATTTAAATAAGGCAGTAGTAACATTAATTGGTCTTGAGAGATCAATGACCCGCTGCATTTACTTAATACTGCCAACAAACCGATAAATCGCTCCACCTTGTCACCATGTTTTGGATCATCTGTATGCTTAATAGCGTAATCAATCAATTTCTCGATGTACACTTGAAGGATTTCCATTATTTCGTCATGCTTTAATGAGAAGCTAATTTTTCTTCTGTGCTGGGTACCTTTCTCTCCATTAAATAGCACGAATTGGCGAGCAAATTCTTCAAATAGGGACCAGACCTTATCACTTTTGTGGATAGCACTAGTGATAATATCCGCTCCATCAAGAACTAGGTCAGTGACAATGAAATCATTAGTGGCCTTTTTTGCCAATTCTTTTTGAATCACTGTGAACCAGATATCAATCAAGTTTTTAGCAGCCATATCAATTATCAGAGCATCTTCATGGTGCATGGCCCTTAGCAAATTAGTAGCGATCAAGACTTTGAGCTCTTTGTATTCAGTGTCAGTGTAAACCAGGTTTATAAGTTTCAAAATACGGCGCTGCACTGCAGCGGAGGGATCATTTATTCTTTCAATTACTGCTCGCTGAAAGTCATGTTTTATAGCAGGGGAATTATTTTCAGGTGAATCAGGAACCTCGTTGCTATTTGGTTTACTGTTAATAATGTACTGACAAATCAAATCAATTATAGCATCCCTCACTAGCGGCGATTGATCATTTAGTCGCCCTAGCAACACCTTCCTCAAAGATGAATTATCAAGAATAGTTGCGTCACGTTTAACAACTAAGGAAAGATTCTTGATGGCCCTAGTACGAGATTTGACCTTGGAATGGTTCAATGAATTTAGAACCAAACTGAGGAAAGCATCGTATAGGTTCATTAAGTTTTGTGAGGCTAGAACATGATTATAATTAGCAAGCGATGTATTATTTGAAGAATCTTCAGATTTAAGGTCTGCATCAGTTATAAAATCAAGACTCTTATCATTGATATGGGAAATATACTTCAAAAAAACGCCTTCAACCTTTCGGTACAATGCAGAGTTTGAGTTCAACTTCTTTTCGATGTTTCGCTGCTTCTTTATTATAGTGAGTTCCTTCAATAAGTCATCTTCCTTTGTGACAGCAGTTTCACCATTATCATTTTCTTCATCCTTTAATGCATTCTCCACAAATTCTAGCTTCAAATATTCCACTGACTGTAACCATTTAAATACAAAGAATCGAAAATTAGGTTCGAAGAATTTGTTGATGCTGGATAGATATTTCAAGTAACTCAAACAGGACTCATTTCTATCGACCAAATCTTGGAAGCCACTAACACTCATTGACACTGATAGCATTAATTTCCTACTATCGTGGTTCTCTTCAATGTTTTTGATCTTTTTCTTTAAAGCCAATATCTTGCAGCCAATAAGCCCAATCATTTCTAGAGCAAAAGTCTCCACTGTCGCAGCATATTTGCCAGATGTGAATACATACATCAAAATATTCATTATTGCTAGGACCAATGTTTCAGCACCGGCCCATTCAGGCAAAGAAATAAGAGAAAGTAAGTCTTCAAGGAAGTTTTCAACCAATGTTTTATGGGCAGCGTCCGGGTTGTCTGATAATTTAATAATCATGAATGAAGCAATTTGGCCGCATACTGTATTGAGAGAATTCCGTTCGTTCTCCATAAATTTTTGAAAATTGGATATTTCTTGATACAATTTTGATTTCTCCTTTGATGATATTTTAATTTTCCCGGTCTTGGGATCGGTAATGAAAATTGAAGTTTGAAATGTTTCATAATATGAAGATTTAAACAAGAAATTTTTCCAAATTGGGATAGAGAATGTATAGTTAGCCAAGTCATAGGCCTGAACCAAGCGAAGTACGAGAATTGTAAACAGCTGAACATTTAGACCCCTTTGATTAAGTTTGAATTGTCTCAGAGCGTTATGCTTTGTGTTTCCAAGGGTTTGAATATTGAAGTTATTGAGAATTTCTTCAAGAATGAAAGACCTTTGACTTTGATACTTTCGGAATATTGATACCAAAATATCCATGCCTGTATTCTTAAGAACCTGGATCGTGTTTTCAGATAAAATTTTCGATGATGCTGACTTATTAACCGCAGATAATTTTTGATCGAAAAAAAGCATTTGAATGCAAAGATACTCCAATTTTGTAAGCAAATATTCATTTAATCTGGAGTGTATGTGTGTACTTTGCAGTTTGCTATTATTTTTTGGTGCTTCTAAATTGGTGTACTTATCGATTTTTTTCAATGCTTGAATGAGTAAATTGACAGGGCTGAACAATTCATTTTTCAATTTATCAAATATTTTAGAATCGAATATTTGAATCTCATTAAACCCACTTAGCAATGGCAACAAAAATTCCTCCGTGAAATTTGCTACAAATTCAATTAATGGCGCCAAGTAGTCTTCTAAATATAACATTTGTTCTTTTCTTCCAGAAAGAAAAATGATGAGGATAACCGAGCATGATCGTAGAGCATTTCTAACCAAACTTAGGGAATTAAGGGTATCATTAGATAAATGGCCAGAAAAAATTTGACGAAATGATTCGTCAAATTGAATTGTTAACCCATGTTTTATGGAAATCGCACATAGGGCCTCAATTCTCGACAAATATCTACTATCAAGCACGTTATTCTGATGAGCGCTGCCGTGCAAGTCATCTGATTTCACCATATCTTCACTAAATATCCTATTTAGCAAATCTTCAATATTGGATAAAAGTTCATTATTCAAAACGTAGGTGGCATCACCATCAGTGAAGCACGTCGATGTGTTTTTAGTAGGATCCGCAGATACGAAAAATCTGCTCAAACTTGACGAAGTGATGGCGTCATCAAGACCAATGGAGTTAATTAGACCAATCAATTGGTTTATTGACAGTAATTGTAACTCATTCGGATCAATGTAGACTTTATGAGAGGTTTCAATGTTGTCAGAAGTATTCATGACAACTTCTTTTTTAGATTCCTCGGTGATTTTGCGTTTCTTTAATGATGGCGCTTCGTAGAACATGTCGAGAGACGATAAGTCCTTAATAGGGGACAATGGCAGGGACATGGTGGCTTCGGATGGCTCTTGAGATATTGTGGATTTGGAAGGATTTTTAGTTTCACTTGCGGTATTCTCGCTGACAGGAATGTTAAATATAGTATCTAGGAGCTGTTCACCTATGTAGGATTCAGAATGCAATTTAAGGTCTGTGTTGGGTTTATCATTATTAATGTGAGATGAGGGTTCTTGAGGCTCGCCAACAGCGAATACGCCTTTGAAGTTCAATTTTTCATAGCTAGTGGAAGATTCTGCTTGAACTAGTTCTTTCATGTAAGTAACAATTGGTTCCAAGTAGGTATCCTTTGTGGCTAAACTCGACCAGACTTGTGCGAGAGTACTGATCTTGGTGCTAGGGTTGGCGACTGAAATGTCTTGTAGGTGGATATTATAGGAGGAGCTGAGAGTCGAAACTTTTTTGAAAAAAAGAGTTGTTTGTTAGTAAGAAAAGGGGAAACAGAGACTGAAGGAACTTGTGAAATACATATATATATATACACCAGCGCTTAACAGATGTGATGAGGCGCATGAATGATACTTACCATCTTGAGAAGGAATGAGGTACTTGAGAGGAGTGAAGCCAAACGCTTCCTCCTGTGAAGTGGGGATCTCCTTCTTCCTCATTGATATTGATGGGGTCTGTGTGATCTATTTATCCATGTAACACACGCATATATATATCCACATGTGGAGGGTCGTCGCATTTTCACTGTGTTTACCGTTGGAAATTTTTTTTTTTTTTTTTTTTTTTATTTGATTTTATTTTCTTTGGCGAGCGCGTACGCGCGTAATGAGGATTCCGCCATTAACTGGTGGTTCAAGAACAGGCAATGAATGGAACAACCTACCTACTGTTGTGTGATGAGACGCTTTCTCGATGGACTATACAAATACAGGGATTAGAACCCCTAATATGATATAATACAATATCAATGGACATCTACATGGTCGAGAATATCAGCCTACTATGATGAGCTTAGCTACGATGATAAACACACAAAAAAAAAGAAAAAGAAAAAGAAAAAGAAAAAGAAAAAGAAAAAGAAAAAGAAAAAGAAAAAGAGGGAAAACACAAATGAGAGTCTCCAGACCATTATTGATTGAGCAGTGCTACATGTATGATGTGCCATTACCCCAATTTAAATTAGTATAATATAATTCTTGTTGCAAGTCGTCGAACCCCGGAAGGATGCTGCTGTGGGTGGTGCAAGCACAGCCAGGGTAACGCCCATGTTTAGCCTCTGGCTGCCTCGGGAGGTACTAGCCGATGGCAGCGATGGCTGCTGACATTTATGACGTGAACCGATTGGATTTGCTCCGCATTTCACCAGGACATAAGGAAAAAAAAAAACAACCATGAGATTGCAAATAAATTGGACCGTGCCCTTATAATCAAAATTCTCCTGCTTCCTTAACTTTTATCAACACTAACTGCTGGTAAAAATATCCTCCAATGTCTGGTATTCAAGAACTAACCAATATTCCAAAAAACCCCGTCATCGTTGTTGGCGGGGGTCTTGCTGGACTTTCTGCCGCCCATCAAGCTTACATGAACGGGGCTAACGTTTTCATCATTGATAAACAAGGCTTTTTCGGAGGCAATTCCACTAAGGCAACCTCTGGTATCAATGGTGCCCTCACAAGAACCCAAGTCGACTTGAACATTAAAGACTCTGTCCAGCAATTTTACAACGATACAATTAAATCCGGTAAAAATCAGGCTGATGAAAAATTGGCTCGAGTTCTAACTTATGAGTCCGCCAGTGCCATTGAATGGTTGCAAGATGAGTTCGATTTAGACCTCACTTTGGTATCTCGTCTTGGTGGTCATTCCCAACCAAGAACTCATCGTGGTAAAGATGCAAAGTTCCCCGGCATGGCAATCACTTACGCCTTGATGTCTAAGCTAGAAGCAATCGCTGATAAAGAACCATCCAGAGTTTGCATCTCCAAAAAATCTAAGTTGATCGACTTGATCAAAGAAGGTAACGTCTGTAAAGGTATTGTTTTCCTCAAAAATAATAAGGATAAGTTTAAGGCGTATGGCCCCGTGGTTTTGGCTACCGGAGGGTATGCTGCTGATTTCACTTCCCCAGACTCTCTTTTGAAGAAATACAGACCTGATGTCATGGCTTTATCTACTACCAATGGTAATCATGCCACTGGTGATGGCCAGAAACTTGTCATAAAAAATGGGGGTATAGGTATTGATCTTGAGAAAGTACAGGTTCATCCAACAGGTCTAGTTGCCCCAAACGACCCACATTCAAAATTCAAATTCCTTGCTGGAGAGGCCCTCAGAGGTGAAGGAGCAATCATGTTGGATGCCACTGGTAAAAGATTTTGCAATGAATTGGGAACTCGTGATTACGTTTCTGGTGAGATGACCAAAGTGAAGTATCCAATCCGTTTGGTTCTCAACAGCAAATCTGCGAAAAAATTGCCATTCCATGTTTCCCATTATGAATCTAGGGGATTAATGAAAAAGGAATCTGGTGTAAAACTTGCCAAATCCATCGGAATTTCTGAATCTCAATTACAAAGCGAATTGGACAAATACAATAAGGCCGCTGCGTACGCTGCTGCAAATCCGAACTCCGAGACAATTGATCCTTATGGGAAGAAGTTCTTTGACGGTACCCCATTTAATACTTCCGATACTTTCCACGTTTCATTGATTGATAGAGTAGTACACTTTACCATGGGAGGTGTGAAGATTGATCCAAATGCCAGGGTTTTAACTTACAAAGGTGATGACAAGAATGCGTTTGAACCAATATTGGGACTTTACGCTGCTGGTGAATTGGCTGGTAATATTCATGGTCACAATAGATTAGGAGGCTCATCATTATTAGCTTGTGTTTGTTTTGGGAGAGTTGGCGGTAGATCTGCCACTAATTATTTATTGAAAAATTTGTCTAATTCTACTACTGGTCTTGGCAATGAACAAGGTACTGGTAGCAGATCGGTTCCAAGATTGAATCAAATTCACTTGCATTTGAACCCTGACTTCAATGGATCTTTGGTTGTTGATTTTAATAATATCAATGCCCCAAATTCTACCGTTCCTATCGAACCCAATCCAAAGAAGGAAAGTTTCACTGCTCCAGCAGAATCTGAGCCTCCAAAGGAAAAGAAAAAAGAAGTGCCATCCATCTTAACCAATAAAGGATTTGCCATCCCGGCTAAGTACATTAGCTTAGAAGAGCTCTCGAAGCATAACACTGAGAGCTCTTGTTGGATCGCTGTGAAAAATGTTGTATTAGATTGCACAAACTTTTTTGATGATCATCCAGGTGGTAAGCAATCTTTGATGAATTTTGCTGGTAAGGATGCTACAAAAGCCTTTGAGATGTTGCATGATGATGATGTAATTCCAAAATACGCTGCTTCGACAGTTATCGGTGTTTTGAAGGGTAAAAAGCCGGAGTTGGATATATAAGTGAAATCCTAGACTACAAGAAAATGTTTCTTTCTCAGACGACAATAACCGTGTGAAGCCATCTATGAATAATAGTTAACACAAACATGAATGACATGATGCTGCTAGTATTCTTTTTTCTTTTTTGTTGTTGTTGTTTATTTTTTGTACCTCATTCTGTTAACAAGGCTGCGCGGTAAAAGAAAACATTTCTTGAGAAGTTACCGCTTCGCTAGGTAGTAGTATGAAATGAAAAAAAAAAAAAAATAAGAAAAATAAATATTCTTTGATATCTTTTCATGCCTTCTGTTTCTTGTAATTGGCTAATATATGATGTATTAGTATTTCATTTTCTCATAAAGAACAGCGGATTTTTTTAAATTACAAGATTCAAAATATTGCTGATAAACAGAATATCATTAAATAAGATACCAACTTCCAATTCAAACTATGGGATATATACTGAAGCTTTCAATATTACAAATCAAAAATATCAAAAAATCAGACCCGTCTCCATCTTAAATATCCAGTCATAAAAGTATATAGTGTCATAATGTGGTCATCAAAAATCCGTACAAATTACACTCTCAAAAATTGGACAGTTATAGCTTCCATTGTTTAAGCTTCCCAACCTTTCAATTCCTCACCCAATTTTTCAATAATCTCCTTTGCTGATTTCCCGACTTCTATTTCTCCATACCTTTTCCCACAAAGGTAAAACCCAATATCGGTCTCATCAAGTTGTGCAGATTCCAAGGCGGTATTAAGACCCTTAAAAGCTTTGTAGCGATACCCATACTCTGGTAAATCTGTACCTGGAGATTTGGTATTTTTTTGTAACGTTCCAATAAATGGTGTAACAATAGTACGAGCTGGTTTACCTGATACTAACGGAGTCATGGTGGTCGAAGGTAATTGAAAGTTAGCCCCTTTCTCAATTTTTTCAGACACAATCTTAGCGACTGAGTTTGTAGCAGCATATTTCGAGCCACTTTTCAATTTTTCAGGGCATCCTAAGAATGCTGTACCCATTTGCACTGCTGATGCTCCAAGTTTCAAATATTCTTTAATATCATCACCATTAATAATGCCACCGGCAGGGATCAAATATACAGATTCCTTACCTCTAACGATTTCCTCACTATCGAGGAGTTCCTTCACTTGTTTGAAAAGGTCCATGGTGCTTAAGTTATCATCATCTTCCTGCTTAACCAAGAAATTACCTCTGTGACCCCCTGCTTGATAGCCCTGGAGCACTAAACCGTCAACGTTGTTTTCAATTGCCAATCTTGCTTCTGAGGTGGAGGTAGCGGTCACAAGGATAGTCACGCCTAAATCATGGAGCTTATTAATGGTCGAGCTTTTAGGAATCCCGAAATGAAAGCTCATGACTTTTGGTGTCAATTCGGGATGATGATTCAAATAAGAGATCAATTCGTCGATTGGTGCGGGATCTTCACAGTTTGCTATTTTAAGATGACGGCTTTTTTCGGTTGCAATCTCGAATTCTTTGAAAGAAACATTGCCATTACTGAACTGAACGTCGTTAAGAAGGCCCTTGCTTTTGATTTCTGACAACCGTGATTTCTCGGACCCGGGATTGGTGGATAAGAAAGTTTCGACGTAAGAATCAATAAACAATGACCACCAATTCTCAATTTGGGTTTTGTTTGGAGGTTGAACAATGTCATGGCAGAAGAAATTCATGTTTGCTGGTAATTGGCAACCTTCTTGACTGCTGCCTGGTTCGAGATTGGTTTTCGGCAATAAGGTCTTAAATGTCAGTAATGCATCCACCAAAGAGCTGGTTGATTTTGTTAAATCATAACCCGAGGCTGGAATTGACCCCAATGCCCCGGAACTTGACACATTCGCCGCAAGTTGAAGGGACACAACTCCGGCCATTGGGGCTTGGATTATTGGAAGCTTAAGACTAAGCATCGAGCAAAACTTGTGGGACAATGAAGATTTTCCACTCATCTTTGTTATATCTAATTTGATCTTAAATCAATAGTCGCTGTAGATTATTATTCTATTTAAGCTGTATCACAAAGATGATAGTCCTCTCAAAAGAAGGAAGAAAAAAACAAGAGAAAAAATAGATTTTGAACAACCCAATGACGTCTGTCGGACACCATGAACACAGAAATCAAGAAATTATATAAATCCCCCAGGGTCATTGGTGCGTATAGAGGGGGAACAACAACTTTTGGTGCACTATTCACATGGGTGGTGCAGTGAGGATAAAGAGTCCAGATATATAGAAGAATATACAAGTGAAATATTTGGCACATTAATGAGCTCTCACAAATTATTTATTGAAGAGTTTCACAGCAATTCCATGAGAAAAATAAAACTATGGAATTTAATGGTTTGGAATGTGATGAGGGTGGTTTATAGGAACTACTTTGAACTAATGTAGAATATAAGAACATGAAATGAAACTGAAATTCATTCTTTAATTTTTTATTTTTTCCAATAGTTTCCAAAATTCTTCATTTTTACCTTCCAAAGCTTCATGAACAAAAGCAAGCTCCGGAGTAAACAAAACTTTTCTATCGGTTCTGCCAAGTTTTCATCATATTTATTAGCCTTTAGCTTCCAATTTTCATTCACGTCTTTTTTCAAGTGTCTCATCATACTGTCCTTCAATAAAATCAATTTCCTCTTCCTTGCTGATATCAAATGCAAAATTGAAATAATCATATATCAAAGCTCTGTTAATGAAGCTACAAGTATATTTTTGTTGGGTTGAATTGATCTAGTTCATTCCGGTCAAAATCAATGATAACAAGAGCCGATTCGTCAGAAAATATCCCGATGGGACCCCCTCTTGATGCCCACCATCGACTATTTTTTGTTGTGGAAGTTCGATAAATTCTTGATATTTTATTTTTTAATTGGCACTCTTCTTTGTTGTTCCACTTCGCAGCTTTTTCTAGGAAAATGCTCTTCTTGAATACAAATCTTAGGGTCACAAAGATGCCAAAAAACTGTACCTCAAAACCACTCACTCAAACTGTCCAGGAAATTGTAAACAGTATCAGTAAAGTCTCATTTACTGGTATCTAAAGTAGAGAAATCAAATTAGATTTCAGGAAATGAACCTTTTCCACGCCTTCTAAGGCGGTAAATGTATTCTCTGGTTTATAACAAAGAAATGATTTTTATATAGCGGGAGTATCAACCTCATATTTCATTTGTCCTTGATGTTTACTATTCACTTGGGCATTAACGCAACATTGGCCAAAAGTATATAATTCCCTGTAGCTTAAATGTCCCTCAAAAAAAAAAAGGAAAGAGAAGAACAGATTGAATCATCAACCAGGACTATACATACCTAACAGGAACCGTAACTTTCTTATTGGACTGAGTCGATCGATGGTAGATCAAAAGGGACTGTTTCTTATCAGTGAGTCCACGGGGCTTCAAACACAAGGGTGTGGTGTTTTTTTTTTTCGCCTATAAACAAGTTTTTTTTTTTTTTTTTTTGTCATTCTCGTCCTGTCATTATTTGTCTAATCTTCGATATTGGGTGCCTCTGAAAAGTATATTTTGCAAATAGAATATGCCTACACAGGATCCGATTGCTCATGAGAGGACATCTTTGCTTCCTGGCGCTCATAGTATTGATGGGGCAGATGGGGCAATGACCACTAGCTATATGAGCGTGCCGCCTGTCAAACCATTATCATCTAGTCTGAATAAAAATGGAAAACGCTCAAAAGCTGCGAAACACATAGGCACAACCACGACAGAGAAAATCTTTCAGAATGATAAAAAGTTGGCAGAAAAAATCCAAGAAGAATCTCCAAAGTTGGATACCTACTCGGGAGTGTTTTTGCCAACCGCACTCAATGTGCTTTCGATCTTGATGTTTTTACGGTTTGGGTTTATTGTTGGCCAATTGGGGATCATCGGATCACTTTTCACTTTGGGATTATGTTATACAATCAACCTCCTAACTACTCTTTCGGTTTCAGCTATTGCAACTAATGGTGTTGTCAGAACTGGGGGAGCTTACTATATGATCTCTCGTTCTTTAGGCCCTGAATTCGGTGGTGCAATTGGTCTTATTTTCTACTTTGGCCAAATTTTGAATGCTGCATTGAATGTTGTTGGTCTAATTGAACCTTTAGTAAATAATTTCGGGGCAGCTAATGGGTCAATGTGGCCAGTGTTGCCAGATGGTTATACTTGGAATATTATTTACTCAACTGTGATTTTATTTCTATGTGTGGCTATCAGTCTTGTTGGATCAGATATGGTGTCTAGGGCGGCATTATTATTATTTATTTTGTTGATGACTTCCATCTTGTCGGTGCCAATTTCTGCCATCTTCATGCCATCCTTTAATGTACCTGGCTTCGATGATGTTTGGTACTCAGGAATCAGCTGGCATACATTCACAGAAAACTTGTTGCCACATTTCACCTCCCATGCCGCTGGCTCTCAACTAGACACTAAAGAAACTTTTGCTGATTTGTTTGGAATTTTCTTCTCGGCCACTGCGGGGATCTTGGCAGGTGCCAGCATGTCAGGATCTTTAAAGAATCCATCTAGAAGCATCCCAAAGGGCACTTTATGGGGGCTATTGTTAACTTTTTTCTGCTACGCATTAATAATCATATCTTTAGGAGTTTCTGTGCCCCGGAAATTATTGTACAGTGATGTGCAAGTGATTCAAACCGTTAACTTATCACAAGTCATTATTGTGGTTGGTGAAGTTTCCACCTCTTTATTTTCGGTAATAATGGGGGTGGTAGGTGCCGCCGAAATTTTAGCTGCCATTTCTAAAGATTCTATAATCCCTGGACTATCCATTTTTGCCGCCAAAAATTCTAATCCAATTAATGCAATCATTGTCTCTTGGCTTTTGATTCAAGCGTTTTTATTCGCTAACATTAATCAAATTGCAACCTTAATCACTATGGCATTCCTCATGACATTCATTGTTATCCATATTGCCTGTTTCTTACTTGAGGTATCCGCAGCTCCAAACTTTCGTCCGTCATTCGATTATTTTAATCGTACTACTGCGGCGTCAGGGGTCATTTCATGTTTTATTGCCATGTTTATTGTAGATGGTATATCTGCTAGTATGATCATCATGTGTTTGTTATTTCTTATCATTCTCATTCATTATGTCTGTCCACCAAAATCATGGGGTGATGTTTCTCAAACTTTGATTTATCATCAAGTCAGAAAGTATTTATTGAAGCTTCGTCAAGATAATGTTAAATACTGGCGTCCTCAGATATTGTTATTGGTGGACAACCCGCGTACCTGTTGGAACTTGATGCACTTTTGTAACAATTTGAAGAAAGGGGGTCTTTATATTTTGGGACATGTGATTGTTAGTAGTAATAATTTTGAGGAAAATTACGACAATTATGTTAGTGAAAAGAATGCCTGGGTTAAGTTGAGGGATAGCTTACAATTGAAGGCTTTCGTTCAGTTTTCTTATGCCGCATCGCTTCCATGGGGAATCAGAAATGTGTTTCTAGGATCGGGTTTGGGAAGTATGAAACCAAATATTATTGTGATTGGTTTTGTTGATTTGAGCAATAGAAAAGTCATTAATACAAACCTTCAGCCGGATCCAATCAAAGCGGAGCCAACCCTTGTGCCTCGTAATATTGAGAAACTCAATGCAGCTTATACCAACCAAGGAAATGTTTCGGCATTCAAATTGCCCACCGACGCTGTGAAAAGGGATGAAAAGCGAATCAAAATTACCGAATGGGTCCAGTGTATTGAGGAATTATTATTGATGAAGGCAAATGTTGCCGTCGCGAAAGGGTTTCCTAGATTAGAAATTCCAGATAAAAAAGCACCAGAACTTGATCATGATGAGAAACAAATTATTGATTTGTATCCGATCCAAATGTCCGCAGAAATTGCAGAAAAGTCCGGAAAAACAATTTTGAGTACTAATTTTGACACTTACACTTTGATTTTACAATTGGGTGCAATTTTGATCACCGTTCCCCAATGGGAAAGAACTCATAGATTGAGAATTGTGGTGTTTGTTGAAAACCTTGAAGATGTGGATGATGAAAGATCGCGCGTTACTCAACTTTTAGGGGTGCTACGGATTAATGCTGAAGTCTTGGTTCTATGTTTCAATTCCCTGAGCTATTCGTTCTACGACTACATCATGAAAAATAAATATACCGACAAAAGAGTAGTTAAGAAGGTGAATAAGGTATTACAAAGCAATGAATGGTGGAAAGCAATTACAGAATTGCGAATTGAACAACAACAACAACAACAACAACAACAACAAAAGACCACACACTTCCAAGATATATTATTTTCGCCATCTTTTGGTAACCCACAAACTTTGGAGCATAATCTTGCGATCAACAAAAATAATAATATACCATTATCTAAGTTGCAACGTCTTGGGGTGAACTTTAGAATGAGAACCAATAAATTGCTAAGTGCGCACGTTGGTGAAGGAAATCCTGTATTCAGAGATGAAGATTCCAGCTCGGATCTGGATGATGGATATTCTGATACTGAAAGCGCCATTGGCTATGACAGTGATCCTGAACCATCTATTCGTCGATCGAGCTTAAAATATTCGCAAGATCATGTTCCAACATTAGCATCAGAAAGAAGAAAGAGAAGAAAGACGTTTTCTTCCTTGATAATAGTGCCTCCAAAGACGAGATTGCGTGATTCTCAAGCCGTACCAAAAACACCGAAATCTCCATTCTTGGAATCCACCGGTCCGTCAATTTCGGTTCCTGCAATTAGTTTAGAAGACTCTACCGAGTTGGAAGGTGAACCAATGAAAAGACCAGTATTGTCCCGTCAAAGCAGTAGACATTCATACACCAGTCTCAGAAGTCAAGCTAGACCTAATTTCACGTCCCAGACTCTTCCGAAATCCAAAGTAAATGAAGATGCCGATGGTAATGAACCATCTATCATTTTCACCAATGATGGGGATGATGCTTCTTTGAAAAGTAAGAGTTCTGGCATGAGGTTAGCGAGTGCTCAAAAAAGAGTTCCTTCTAAGGTTTTCGATAAAGAAAGGCTTACGAAGAAAGAAAATGATACTGTTAATTATGCAGGGGTTTCTGATCACGAATCTACGTTTAGTTGTCCATCTGATGCAGAAGAGGTGTATGATGATACTCGCCAGAACAAACTGGTTTTGGAACGGATTTCCTCATATCCTCTGGAATCTAGCGAAGACTCAGGTGAGGAGAGCGATGATCATGACATAATTTCTTCTGATTCCACAAGCAACTTGGAGGAGTTTGATATCAATAATTTGACCTTCAATGATGTTCCGGCAAGAGCCCAACATTTGATTTTGAATCAATTGATGATGAAGTGCTCTAAAAACTCTTCCATTATTTTCACTACTTTACCGACCCCTCCGGCTGGCTGTCATAAGAACAAAAAGGACGCTGTTGAATATGTTGAGACTTTGGACTTGTGGTGCAGTGGACTACCACCGATATTTTTGATTAACTCAAGAACCATGACTGTCACTACTGCGTTGTGATGAGATGTTTTTTTTTTGCTTTTTGTTATTTCTGTCGCTTTTCTTTTTTCTTTTCTTTTTCTCTTTACTGGGTTTTCAATAGTTGGTTACGATACGTTTTTATTTTTTATATTTCCGTTTTATAGATATTGTTGTTTAGACGAGGTTTTATTTTCCCATTTGTTGGATGTTGTATGTAGATTGAGAGGGAGGTTGGAGTATTATCTGTCTGGGGTGCGCAAAAAAACTGAAATTTCACTCGGAGTTTCGAACAATTTTTTTTTTTTTTTTTTTTTTTTGATATTTATGACTTATTTGTGGGACACACACTGACAAACCTGGACCTTGTATAAGGATACAAAAAAAAAAAAAGGATAAGATGTCTCTGGATTCTGAATTGAGATCTATTCTCGGGGAATCCAGTTTGGGATTCAAACCTGTTCATTATGATCTCGATCTTGATTTGAGCGATCATACCAAGAGGAATTTTGTGGGTCATGTAAAGATTCAATTTGCAAGACCAACTAATGACGACCAAAAACCCTTGGGAAAGAATAATAGCGAAAACTTGGAACTTTTGTTGAATAGTGAAGGGTTAGTGATTGTTTCCGCGATCTTGGTCTCTGAGAACCAAGAGAAGGCTACCGTGAAGTACGATAGAGCAACACAAAGAATTCATTTGATCTTCAACGACGTCAAGATCTCTCAACTTGGTGATACCAGTAAGATAAATGTGGAAATCAAGTATCTTGGGAAAATCACCAAGATAAACACTTACAAAGACCAAACTAAGGGCTTATTCATCACCAACTACCTCGGTCCAACTTCCTCTGAAGCCAATAAGATCATTTTGGCTACCCAGTCTCAACCTTGTGACTCAAGAACCATTTTCCCATGTATTGATGAACTATCCACCAAAGCCACCTTTGGATTGACTTTGAGATTAAACCCAAGATTCAATGCCATTAGTAGCACTCCAGTGGAATCTGAAGAATTGATCAATGATGAAACTGCTAGACAAATCAAATTCGAAAAATCCTCACCGATGGTGATTTCTTTATTTTCCTTTGTTTGTGGTGATATGGAGTATATCGAAAAAACTGTCGAACTTCCAATTGAAACTGATCATGGGAAATCTATTTCCAAAGAATTCCCAATCAGAATGTACACTTTGGTGGGCAGTTTAGCCAAAGCGTCATATACTCTTAATTTGGCGGCATTTTTCCTTCCGATCGTTATTTCCAAATTGAAACATTCTTCGTACCCGGGAAAGAAACTTGATTTGGTAGCATTACCATTCTTATCCAATGGGGCGGTGGAAAATTCTAATTTGATCGCCGTGCAACAAGATATTGTATTGGTCAGTGCTGATGAAGTTGCCGAAATCAAAAGAACCGGGAAATGCAGTAACAAAATCAAGCAATTGAACCAGATTATTCTCCATGAGTTGGTGCATCAATGGTTCGGTAACCTTGTATCATTCGATAATTGGAATGCTTATTGGTTGAATGAATCATTGGCTTCGTTCTTGGCTTATTGTGTCTTGAACGAAGTGCAATTCGACGCCGATTTCTCTAGCCAAACCCCAAAGGAAAACATCAATACCGATTACCAAACTATTTGGTACGAGCAAAGTTCATTGATGGAGTCTACCTTTGCCACCGATGCCGCAGAAAGTTCGGTTGCAGTGTCCACCATTGCCGATTCAGTGCAAAATATCAATGTGGGGTCAATTGAACAAACATTCAATCAATTATCGTATGAAAAAGGGGTACATTTATTGAGAATGTTCATGAACGTCTTCAATGATGGTAAATATGACGATAGTAGTGAGAAATTCTTTGAAGTGCTTGGGAAATTGGCGGAAAAATACAAGTACAACATTATCAAAATGGTCGACTTTTGGTTATTTTTCAACGAAGAGTTTAATGGTGAAGATACTCACGAAAAGGACAAATTTAATTTGACGAATTTCATCATGTCTTGGATCAAATTGCCGGGATTGCCAATGGTTGATCTCTCGTTAACTGAAGAAGGGTTGATTAAGATCGAACAACATAGATTCCTTGAAGATGAGGCCGAGTCCTCAACAGAAGATTATATTTACCATATCCCATTGTCAATAGTATTGAAGGACGGGGCTAATAAAAATATGATTTTCACAGAAAGATCCAAGGTGTTTAGCAAAGAAGAGTTGTCGATTGATGACTTTGTCGCCATCAATTCTAACTGCTACTTCAAAGTTTTTTACCAAAACCTCAAATTTTATGAAACCGTCTCCAAAAGTATCACCGCTTTACAAAGACGTCATCTTGTGAGATTTTTGATGGACACCGAGAGTTTTATTGGTACCGCTCATCAAAAATCATTCCAAATTGAAGGATTATTGAAAATTGTTCAAAGTATCGTGTCGGAAAAAAAACAGGCCATTCCTTATGAGGCACTCGAAGTGGTTCTTAGAATTATGCAGTTCTTAGGATCTTCTATCCAGTTATTTAAATCGGTATCAGAATATCAATCATTCAAGACAAAATTCATGAACAAATTTGTGTCTAAACTTTTCCAACAATTATCCCCATGGCCAACTGATTTTTCCAGTATCAGGTATACTAAGCCTGAAATTACCTGTCGTAATTTGTTGTTATTGATCGGGGTGGAAGTGAAGGAAGTCAACGATTACTGTCAGTCTCTTTTCAGAAACTTGAACCACGGTCCAAAAGATTCTGTTCCAAGAGAATTGGTATCTGCAGTGTTGATCAATTATGCCTATAACACCACCAACATGAAAAACTTCAAGAAAGTGTTGCAATTGTCTACAAGATCGTGCGAAGTCATGATCCCAAACATTTACAACTCCGAATCGGAACTCGAAATCCCTATCAGTACTCCGGAATTGCAATCAGCAGCCATTAGTAGTCTTGGATTTGTTAGAGACACTACATTATTGCAAAAAGCTTTGAATTACGTTGCCACCAACATTGATTCCAGAGGAATTGAGCTCGGATTGGTGGGGTTCAATTACTATGATAATAACAGAAACTATAAAGGTGCTGCACCAAATCAACACAAGAAGATTGTGTTTGATTGGTTCAAGTTGCAATTTTACAACGGTTGGGGCCATAGATCGTTACGTGAAGGTTCAGATTACTCCAGTCAACTTTATCAAACAGTTCACAACATTATGGAAATTATTGTGAAGAATTTCACCAGTGATGAGGATAAAGCGGTGATTAGACAATTCATTAGGGATATTGAAAAGAAGGATAAATTGTACCAGAAGCATCGCTTTGGGGATTTATTAAACGAAACTATCGAATCACAATCTAGAGAAAAAGCTTGCGTGGAGAAACTCGACATAGAAAGATTGTTTGTTTTATAGATATTGCACTAATTTGTTTACACTTTTTGTAGATATAAATAATACGTTTTTTTTTTTGTGAAAATTTGTTGAATTACTAAGTTTTTGTAACTTTTTAAGAAAAAAAAAAATAGATCGTGTATTTTGGTGATATTAAAAATATATATACACCCAATTTGGTAATGGAAACCCATACCCCTCTTATAGCAGATGACATTGTTATATTTACAGATATTCATGCTATCCAACCTCGTTATTCACAACACAGAATTCATCATTTCCTCCTTAACTCATTTCCCTTTTTTACCCTTGGCCAATTTACCACCAGATTGGACTTCCTGGACATTTTCACCGACCAACTCAAGATAATCATCTAAGCTGAAATCATCGTCTTCCTCTTCTTCCATGGCTGCCTTCTTAGGTTCTGATTTCTGGAGTTTAGGTTGTTCTTCTTCGACTGGTTTGGCAGCTGCCTTGGTTTCTTGTGGCATGGCTTCTTGTTCTGAGACATTTGGCTTTTCTTCCAAATCTTCGAACAAAGAGTATTTCTGCTTGAATTTACTAAGTCTGCCAGCAGCTCTTTCGTTGACTTGTGTCAAGTCCTTTCTCGATGGGTTCCACATTGGGTTATTTCTTTGATCATTAATGATTTTCATTTCGGCCTTTGGCGTCTGAGATCTTCTCACAACAACTGACCCATCACTTAATTGGACAACAGTGTCGAATTTATAGTAGATGGCAGGTCTAGCCTTACCAACTTGAATTTTCTTCTTTGGTCTTCTGTCCAACAGCACATCCCCAGAGGACATCGATGGGTTGTGGGTCAAGTAGGTTCTAACCTGTGTCTTTGGAATGTTCTTAATAATCACAGAGTTTCTGAACATTTTGTATTAACGATAGGGAAGTGATTACTTGGGATAGCTAATATACACACAAATAGCTACTTCTGCTGCTTGATTCCATCCTTTCATTGGAAAATTGAATGAAATTTTTTGGCAATCCTTACCCGCTCTTTCTCTCTCTCTTTTTTCTAATGAGCGGTTACTTTGACGGGGTGTGGGACCCCGTACTAATGTAAATTCGAGTAACTGCTTTTATTATTTATGCTAACATACAATTAATTATATTTCTGGAGCAGTTTTTCATTCATTCCTTCTATTTAATTATAAAATAAAATAAAAACCAAATTATCGTAAGGGTTTTCCCTCTGCTTACAAGGTTTTTTCGGTCAAGTAGATGTCGTACTTTTCCTTCAATGTCTTGAGCAATGGGTAAACAATCTTTGGAGTGTGTGGGGCAACCAAACCAACATCACTGATGGTACCATCAAGAACTTGCAAAGTAGCAACAGCACATGGAACACCAACGGTCTTAGCCATAGAGGTGTAACCACCAACAACACCGTAGTCCACCAAAGTACTGGTTCTGGTTTCGGTGGTGCCGTCAGCCCATTCGATACCGAATTTGTGTTGCAACACAACCAAATCTCTTTCAGTTGGACCATATTGCATCAATTCTTCCAAAGTGGCACACAAAGTGTCCAATGGGTTACCTCTTGGAATGATTGGGGTTTCAGAGAAAAGACCCAACCATTTGAAACCGTTCAAGATTCTTTCCTTTTCAGAAGCACTTGGGAACTTGGTCTTGGATTCGATAGCGGCGATCAAATCTTCAGTCTTAGTAGACTTGATGCCCAAAATGATGGCAAGGGCTTGGTTCCATGGGATAGCAGAAGACAATTCTGGAATTGGGTCTTCTTTAAGGAAACCAATGTCAACCAAAGCCTTGATGAATTCTGGGAAGCCTTGGTATCTCAAAGTACCTCTGATGACAGTTTCAGCTTCTGGAATGTTGTATAATTGCTTGTATTGAGTAGAGTCTCTGTTTGGGTAACAAACGAAAGCGTAACCTGGGTAGATGTGGTATGGCTTGGCGGTGGCCATCAATTGTTCGCCAGTGATTTGACAAAGTTCACCATCTTGGTAGTATTTAGCACTGTTTCTCAAGGCCAATAACACACCTCTGGAGGACCAAGAGAACTTATAACCTAATGGATTGTCAGAATCTTCTGGGGCTGGCAAACCACCACAGTAACTCAAAAAGGACTTGATCTTACCCCCAACTTGGTGGACTTCGTCAATGGTCTTGACGGCGTACAAGTGGTCGATACCTGGATCCAACCCAATTTCGTTCATGACGGTGATCCCGGCAGCCTTGATTTCTGGTTCCAAAGCCTTGAGGGCATCGGAGATATAAGAAGTGGTGACGACATTGGTCTTGTTTCTGATGGCACTCTTGACAACAGTAGCGTGGTAAATGTATGGGATCAATGAGATGACAACATCAACCTTGGCGACTTCGGCGTCCAAAGCCTTTTCATCGTTAACGTCGACGGAAATAGCCTTGGCAGAGTTACCTTCGGTCAATTTTTGGGCAGAAGCCAAGGTACGAGAACCAACGGTTACTTCAACCCCTTCGGTAGCGGCGAGGATGTCAACGGTTGGTTTAGCAACGAAACCAGTACCTAACAACAAAACTTTTTGAGCCATTGTGTGTATTTGTGGACAATTGTTGTGTGATTCGAATTGGAATTAAAATCAGACTCCCAAGAAACAAGAAACAATATGAAAAAAGGGGGAAGGAGGGAAGTTACACTGAAGAAAAAAAAAATTAAGTGAAAAAAGTTTGTGACGAGATGAACGGGTTATCATTTGTTTTCTGACTCATCGCGGAGTCCTCCACAACCGGAAAATCGTGATAATGCGGGAGATTGACACTGACTGTCCGTCCCGCGCATTCATTGATTGTTGTTGCACCGTGTTGGTGATGGATTAACTCTTCCCTCAACATCTTTCACGCCAGCACAATTTATTCGCAAAATTGTGACTACAAGATCATTATGATACTGCTTACCACATGTTCTAACCAACATATATTAAGTTGAATATTGTTGGTTTGGGTTTTTGAGCACATAGTTTTGCTGAATTAATTCACGACAATCGTGCTCCCCTAACTCATAGCAGAAGCAGCAAAGCCAACGATTTCTAAAGTTTAATGAATGAAATTAATACCTAAGCTAATAGAAACAAATAATATTAGATGGTAGGACATGAAGTAGTAAGTGCCTATCTATCTTGCAGTGCAGGTAAAAAACGTAAAACTGCTTATAATGAATGGAATTATAACTTGTATTTTCACCACCTTATTATTCTCCAAGAAGTTCAGACACCATTGGATAGTTCTAACCAGTAAGTAAAATTGAATTCAAGAGATCAATTATCTCTCACTGTTGAAGATGCTCCCTAAAATAGTATGGCGGTTGATGGGTGCAAAGAGAAGATTCCGCTTTCCTTCGTGGATCGTCCCAAAAATGGGCAAAAGAAAGCAACCATTGAGCCATTCTGATCAAAATCCTCTAAAAAGAGTCGAAATCCGTTTGAAATCAGTTAAAGATTACAGTGTTGAAAGAGCCTCCAATTCAGAACTTCCTATATTCTATTTTGCACCGTCTGTTGCCACAAATTTGCTGGGCCAATTTGCAAAAAAACATTAATGTCCTGAAAAAAGAAGCTTTGATCTTGCTGGAGAAGCTAGATTCTAAAGACGTATAAGAAAAATTCGCACTGAGAATAATTTTGAAGCTTTTTATGCTTCAGTTTTCAATATTATATGTGAAGTTCAATACATTTTATTTGGAGTATTTTCATTTCTTTTCGTGCCATCCTCCTGTGAATTTTCATGCACATTCTACAATAACTATCAATAAATAAATAAAAAAAAAAAACAATAATCAAGTAATAGTACATTTTCGATGGCATTATACATATAAATTTAACACTACATCTTCTTCAACATCTCAGTTCTCTCCGAAAAACACCCCATCAACAATATCATCGTAGTCGCTTTCATTCCGCAACGCCTCGTAGAATCCTGCCCCAACAGTTTCCTTGACTCTATCGGCTGATACTTCCTTTTTCGGTTCATCAGAGCCTTCCTTCTTCAATGTTTTCCCATCTTTCTTCAATTCTTTCAATACACTGATGATCGTCCCAGTAAGCACCTTCTTCTCCCTAGTGAAGATCTTGTTGGACAAGACATCGTTATTTGTATCTGCGGTTTCGTTGCTTTCGTTATCAGCCATTTCCACATCGCCATCATCATTATTATTTTCCGATTTGATATCAAGAGTGGTGTCAAAGAAAATAAACTCTGACCAAATCTTAAGATTCCCTAATAATACTAACCGAATGATTTCATTCCCAAGCTTTTTGATCCCAATGATCGCCCCGTAGTAACAGCCAAAGTTTCTCAAAAGATTCTTCATATAAAGTTTTTGAATATTGGTTTTATCTATACTGGAAGTTTCTTCTTCTTTGGTCTCGTTGACATCATTGTTATTACCATTAAGACTGGACTGTAAGAATGCCTTCAATAGAGTTCTGGCGACTCTTGGTTTCAAAGTATTGTAGTTACTACCATAATTCTTCAAGATATGATCGAGCAAACTAGCAGCGAATTCTCTGATCGCCAAAGTCTCGTCCAAATAATCTTCAAGAGTATTGGCCTCCACTACTTTAATTTGGTTTGCTGAGGTCGGCAATTTCCCAATTTTCTTCGCTAATAATAAGGTTAAAATACATGGTAAAAGTGCGTGGATATACGGATCGAGGAAAATATTTTCGTTCAATAACAACGAGTAGATTGATTCTAGCATGATGTGCAAAAGAGAAATATCATTCAAGTTATTGGTGATGGTTTCGGAAATGAATTGGATAAAATATGGCACTAGTTGGTGTAATCCAGGGTCTGATCTCATTGATACAAGCGCCGCATTTTTCAAGTATTCGTATTCTGGATTGTTAACCGGTGAGGAGGTTAACACCAGGATGATCTTGTTGAAATAAAGTTGGAGTTCTTTGGAGATGACATGCTTAATTAATGGTTTTGCCGATAATCCATTGTTATTGGTGTCGAATTTCCCATTTCTGTTGCCCGATGGACCATTGGAGGTAGAATTTTTAGCAGATTCTTCGGATATCGAGTTGGTATTGATGATTAAGTTCTGCATTGATCCACGCTCATTCGCTGGCAATGACTTGATTTCATTAAGTGATGGGTTTTGAGGAATGTTTGGTTGCACCCCTTCGATGGCCAACCAATGTGCAGTGAAGGTCACCAATCTTGGGATCTTTGGTAGTGGGGTATTGATCAATTTTTCAAAATCCATTTGGTTTTCATCAAGATAATACAAGGTTTGGCCAGGTCCCACTAGTGCCTGTTTGAATGACAATGGTTTCCCATTGCCATTGCTGATATTGTTCCCGTAGCCGTATAATGGTTCAACATTGAGAACTTTAAGGGCTTTATTGATATCTTTGGTGAGGAGGGTCTTTCTCTTTGAATGTCTCATGAACTTAAGGGCCTGTTCAGTGATCTGGAAGATTCTATATTCGACATCCATGGCCACGACGTTTCCCACGTCGTTCGGAAGGTTGGCGATCCCCAAAGACTCGGCAGCATCCTTCACGGTGTCGAGAGGCGACCACAATGAGTTGGACGCGGGCATCGATACTGGAGGAGCCATTTTTATACAAAAATATATCCTTTTAATCCAATTATTGTCAAATATAGACCTTACAATAGATGCTGCTTATTGTTGTTTATTCAAAAAGAAAAAAAAAAAAAAAAAAATTGGCGTCCGATGTACAGGGGCTTCTAGTATATATATATAGAGAATACTAGCTGTGTCTTCTGACTGTTGATAGTTCTTTTGCAATTTGGGTTAATTATATCATTTAGAACCCTTTTTACGAGTATGAATAACATCCCATACGATAAAAATAAATAAAAGATTACCACAGGGTTCTCTTTGTCCATGGATCCCATCCGAAATGTTCTGACACGGCGAATGCACAGACGGAATGTTGATGGATTCCACCGATTCTTCGGGGATATTCACCACCAAAGGAATGGATTGGTGCCTTGATTTTGGCTTATCCTGAGGACACATCTCTGGCTTCTGGAATCTGAGAAATCAGGTATAATAATCGGGCAATATCCCAATCTTTTTTTCTCATTTTGTTTTTGTTTTTTGCTTTTTTCCTTTATTTATACATTTGACATTATTCTTTCATTCTTCAAACATTGATCTACGAAATATGCTCCCTCTATTACTATTTGTTACATCATTTTTGATTACTATCACCTCAGCACAATTCAATGGTGTGTTATATGGTACAGGTACCACTGAACAATTGAAGTTTACCTTCGGTAGTGACAGCAGCAGTTCTAGCATATCGCCAATCAATGAGTTCATCGCCACCGGTAATTTCCAAAGCACTGCTGGGTCAGAAAGTTTAGAAGTTTCCAAATCTCATCAACCGGCGATTATGCTCTCTGATTTCTATTTCAAATACGGCAGATTAACTTACGAAGTTAAAATGGCCACGGGGCAAACCCTCACTTCTGCCAAAATGTACAGTAGTTCCACCGGGGTTGGTCTTTCAGTAGGTGGGGTCACTCCAACAACAGTATATCCTACGTTGAACGGCACTTATCTAGATAATGATGGCTATGATACTGGGTGTGATTTGACTGATGGATATCATAATTATACTTTTGAATGGTCCAAAGACACCATCCAATATTTCTTCGATGATAAACTCATAAAGACCGTCAACAGTTCGAGCGAATATTTCATCATTGATCCCGCCACTATTGGGTTCATGATCGAAAGAATTTCAGAAAAATCTTCCAAAAACAAGAAAGACGAGAGTGCTCATTTGAAATCCATCACTTTAAACGATGCCACTGGGTCGTACTTTTATGTGCTGAAAACCCCAGATACAGTTTACACACTGGCAGATCTCATGGATGGTGACAGGGTTATAATGAAAAATAGCCTTGATTTACTGCCATTTATTGTGGGAAATAATCTGACAAGTGCTGGTTCATCTAGAACCACTACTACTTTGAGTCCTGCTAAAACCAATTGATTGAAATATGATGTTCAAAAAAAAAAAAATAGCCCAAATTTTTCTTCCATTCGTAAATAGGATTGTTCTTTTTCTTTTTAGTTCTTTTAAATTTCCTTTCCTTTCCTTTCCTTTCCTTTCCTTTCCTTTCCTTTCCTTTCCTTTCCTTTCCTTTCCTTTCCTTTCCTTTCCTTTTCTTTCCTTGCCAGTACAATAGATGCCTTTAATCATAATATAATAATATATCTCCTCTTTTTGCTGTAAGCATTACCCAAAAGCATTGATAAGGTTGAATCCAGTTTTCACTGGATCAACAAAAATAACATGAGTGAAATACTCGGCAAAACGACTTTCCATCCCGCTAAATCCAGCACATCCAAGTAAAATGACCTTCACTTCTGGGTTCTGTTCTATTAATTTCTCAATTCTATCAATGAGCTTGACGAAATTGTCCTTATCGTGGATTCTCTTTGGAGTAATCCCACTGGAGTAAGTCCCCTTGAAAAACGGGATATCCACTCCACCAAAGTATTGTTGCACTGACTCATTCAAAATACTCACCCAATCATCATTGGAGGTGAGGATCAAGAATTCTCTAGGAAACTTGCTCACGGCAAAAATCAATGACGAATCAAAGATCCCTTGGATCACAATCTTCTTATTTGGCAACCTGATGTTCCTATCAATGTACTGGTTCAATTCCGCGACTAATGGATGTTTGGAATAACAACAAATTAGAATTCCCTAGCAATCTTGAAAAATCGCGGTCAATTGAGGTAAACACTCCCGGCAAGATTCCGCGGAAGTCACAACGTCGATAATCTCCAGAGGTGCTGATGGGGGAGCGGAGAAGTATTCAATAGAAAGCAGTGGTTTTTTCAATACCAGTGGGGTCAAAGAAGTTTTGATCTCCTCGGTCATTGATTGAGAGCTATTGGGGTTGACGATGAGTAGCTTTGACATGATTTGATTGATTAGCAAGGCGGGTAGAGGGGGTTAATTTGTATCTTCTGATACTCCCGTAGAACTATTTTGTTCTAATAGAGATCTTCTGGTAATCCACAAAGAATCTCTTAATCCAAGAGAACTAACTCTCCAATGTTGTAAAATGATCATCTTGCCACCAGAAAATGAAGATAAGAAAAAAAAAATGCATGGTGAGAAACAACAAGAAAAATAAATTGAAAAAAACGCTCCCGGAATTCAATCCGTACTGCCAAAATAGCCAACAATCATTGACTTGAACAAGATGCCCCAGACCACTAAAAGACGAAAGACTGTGGATCCTAAGGATCGAATGAGGGTCAGCAAGGCCTGTGATCGCTGTAAACGACAGAAGATCAAGTGCGATGGCTTAAACCCTTGTGCCAACTGCACCAAACACCAGAACAATTGCCAATACACCCCAACCCAACCCCCACCGCCAAACAACAACAGTAGCATCTCCAAGACAAACCGATTACAGCATAATAAATCCAGTGAAGAATATATTTCGTTTTTAGAACTGCGGATTAAGTCGTTGGAAAACCGTGGTGGTGCGAATCAAAGTGCCAGGATTTTTCCAACGCGCGGGCCCAACGGTAATAACAAACCCATTGATAACTCTAGAGAAATAATTTTTTTTTCGACCATCAAGTGGAGAAGTATTAGGACCGATGGAAATATCTTGCTCCAAGATTTATCAAATATGCTCTACAACTCACTTTCCCAAGAAGATCAGTCGAAAGTTACCAAGCCACGAACCCAATTTTATGCGTGGAATTGTCTGGGTTCGCACTATATCAATTCCGACTATTTAACCAACCCGTTAACCTCTAAAAATTGGAAGGATTTACTTCATGGGGATCTGGAGCTTTCCAAGTACTTTCTCAACTATTTTTTCCTGGAAATCAACCCGCTATTTGCCATTCTTCACGAACCGATTTTCTTACAACAGTATCAGAAATATTTATCGAATTTGCAAACTCAACAATCAGACCAACAAAGTACCGACCATGATAGTCTCTTTGTGGCGATGTTATATTTGATCTATGCGATTTCCATGCGGTATACTGAGTTTGGATTCAATAAGAAGTACAAATCGGGATTGGAGGAAAAAATGTTTGAAATCGCGTTGGAAATCATCACGAAATTATCGGTCAGTTGGGAATCATTTGAGCTTGTGCAAGGCTGGTTATTAATCTTCATTTATTTACGGACCACTCACAAACAAGCCTCGACATTTTATGCCATCAGTAACGCGGTTAGAATGGTGAAAGGGATGTCGTTAGATTTGCACGTCATTTATCCAAAAACCGTGTTTCAAAACCAGTATGAATCCATCAAAGCCAAACGAATTTTTTGGGCGGTGTACACTTTGGACAAATTGTATAGTTTGCATAGTGGTAGAAGCTTTTTAATCGATGATCACGAGGGTCAATTCATCTATCCAAGTTGGGATTTCCATGAACAAAATGATGGGTGGTTTACGGTACCTGCGTTAGCATTACTCAAACTAGCAATAATATCTAAACAGCTTATCTATTTCAGCACTGTCAACAACCCCTCGGTGTTGAACTGTGATTATAATCATGTGGTGGAAGATTTCGCGTATTTGAAAAGTTGGTGTGAACAAAATAATCTTTGGGATCTCCTGGATGATGGTTTCCACAGTTCGGATGAAGTTTATCGAGGCTCACAGAGACCTGCTGATAGTGCTATGGTATTATCACAATTGAAACTTCATTATTATCATTCGTACTTGACGTTACAACTGAAGGCGTTGTATCCTTTAGTTAACCGGGCAAACATTTATACCCAAAGTGGGATGAATAAAGATGTTGATTTTTATAATTTTGATTCTTTGATGGCCCATTGCAAAGCCGTCATGAGTATTTTCAAAAAATTCTACGAAAAAAAATTGATTTTCACACCATGGTACTTGAATTTAAACTTGTTGTTTAACGTGGGGGTTTTCTCATTAGTGTTAATCAATAGCGGAATCAAGATCGAAGAAAATCGCCAGAATTATATCGAAACCATTGATATTTTGCGAATCCTACGACATCCAGTGTTCCGAACCCCCGATCCCAATAAAAATTATGCCAATGGTAATGCCACAGTGTCTTTGGAAATTGTCAATAATGTGGTATACGAAGTCACATACCAAGACAAGTTTGGAATGTGTAACGAATGTCTTTATGCTCTAAAGTTACTAAATAGAATGATGATTATGAGAAATAATCAAATCACATCGATGTTGGCGCAATATACCGATCATGGACCAAGTACGGTGAATGAAGCAACGTTCACTCAGTTTGGGTTCAGTCATCATGTTCGCAAAGCAAAGTTGGAAAATAATAATATCGGATACCCTGTGCGTACGACATTGGCAGGGGCTGGTCAACAATCATCTTATTCTCCTCCTCCTAATCCATCAGGCATGGCGGTAACTGCTATTCCAGGAGAACCCCATATCGATGAAAAACCAAAACAGTACGAAGCAGCTCGGATGGCGGTGGAAACCCCGGTATTTTCTGAACCACAATTTGGCACTTTTATGGCCCCAGAAATCATTCCTGGGATCCCTTCAACTCAACTGGCTGCAAATAATCACAATGTGAATCCAAGTGGCTCATATGTGAACCCATTATTGCAAGATTTCATTCTTAATCAAACCCCTATGGATTCTGTTAGTCATGGTGGAACCGATGATTCTCCCATCAATGGTGGCCAAGCCAATACGGTTTCGGATATTTCTGAACTAGGGGATGGGAATAATAATTACGAGGCGATCATTCAATTAGATGGGATCAATAGTATTCAATGGTTTGATCAATGGGATCAGAATTCGTTAAACATTGTATGATATTTATTTTTTTGTATGATATTTATTTGTTTTATGTTATTTATTTATTGTGAGAAATATTACTAGATTATTTTGTTTTGTTTTGTTTTGTTTTGTTTTTTAAGGTGGTAATAGAGTTTTTAATTCGTATTGAAAGATAATTAAAGCAATGACCAATACATATGGTGTGTAATATATTTAAATTTGTATAGATAGCGATAATCTTCTACAAATCTCATGCAAGTTATTAAAGAGACAGGGGGAAAAAAAATATTAGATTTTAATACATAATACAATAAAACGGTTCATTAATGACATATTCTTGAGAGATGGAAGTGGAAAAACAGAAGCATAAATGAGATAGACTATTTTTAAATTTATAATTATTTTTTTCTTTTCATTTCAGATTCTTTTTTTTTTTTTTTTTTTGATTGAACTTTCCATGGCTTCTTCGATTTCCAACACTACTGAATTGGAGCATATAATATTTGAGTCAAATACTTTCTCTTGTATCTCACGGTAGTGGCCACCGCTAATGTATTGTGCTTGATGCTGGTGGTGGCCAAATGGTTCAAAATGACATGGTTTGGAATAGGTAAAGAGCCCCCGGCGTTGATTTCCTTATTGAAACTTCCGGCCTCGCTGGAGTTTTGTTGTTGATTATTCAAGATAACGTGGTCCAAATGTGGAGGTAACGCTGGAGGAATCAACCATTGATTATTCCCGCTTTGACGATGTTGTTGATCAAGGGTAAGATAATACCGTTCCATGGCTTGTGGGTCGATAAAAATTGCTGGGATGGTCGAAGTGTAAGTGTAGTCTCTTTTGGCGGCAGCGGCTTTGGCGTTGTTAATCATGGATTTTTCGTGGAATCTAGTGTACCCATTACCCATATCATCGTCATCTTGAGTTAAACCTAACCGAGAATCTTTGTTGGCCATGGATTTCTGTTGTAATTTGGCACGTTGTTCCGGAGTCAAGTTTTCTTGTAAGATTTGTTGGTTTTCTTGGATTTGTTTCAATTTGGCAAGGTTGGCATCGTCCAATCCCGCCTGCTGAGGAATTTCTTGTGGTGGTTGAATGTTATTATTATTATCATCTACTGGTTGCTCTTCTTCCGATAATATTTCGATATAGTTGACAAAATTCCCCCGTGAATCGGTGGCGGTAGGCAAATAATCGGAAAATCTAAGTTCATTGTCCACAACAAACCGAAATCTATGGGTGCCAATTGGCAAATTCAATCTAATAATATATTCCTTATCATCTTCATTGACTTTCTTCATTTTGATCATCTTGGTCCAGCCAGTGAACGAACCAGTGACGTACACTTTCGAGCCCCCTTGAATCCACTTGATCTCTACCGGGAACAATTTTGGTTTGACAGCGTCACCACCACTGTTGGAGTTATCGATGGTTTGTGATGATGATGATGATTCCTGAGGATGTGAGTTGTGCAGTTTTCTCGCTTGGATTAGTTCATTTTCGGCATCCTCCGTTAATATCAACGTCGATTTTCTTCTGACAGGTCTGTTTTCTGATGACAGTCCTTGGTCATCTTCATGAGTGCCTTCTTGATCAATACTCATCATCGATGCGGTTTTTTTCCCCAAGTTCAAATTACTCATCGAGCTGTTGATATCTGTCATTTTCAAGTCCCTCATTGATTTATTATGGTCGCCAATGGGTTTCGTGACATTTCCTGGGTCATCACTGCGAGTGCTAGCCTCTGACATGACGTTTTGTTGAGTTGTTTCTGTGGTGGCTGGAGCAGGAAACTGACCAAAGAATGGTTTGACAGTCAGCTCGTTATTTATATTTTTGTGGTTTTCCATGATATGGGCAAAAAAAAAAAAAGATGGTTATTATTATTACTATTGTTGTTTCCTTTTTTCCATAAAAAGTTGGCACTGTCCCGCGCAAGTAATCCCTGACAAGTTGTGTATATATATAATAATAATGATCCAGCAAAACTTGGAGTTTTTTTAAAAGAGGGGTACTTTTTAAATTAACAAACGTTTGTTTTTCCCAATATGAAATGTAGCGACCGAATAGTGATGAAGATAATAACAATAGTTGAAGAGCGAGTTCCGATAACAACCAGCTGTCATTGCTAATTTTGCTTCCGATTTTTTTTTTTTTCAACCGTTGGACAGCCAGGGTGTGTCACCCGCTTTCTTACACCATTTATAAATAATAACAATAATAATAATAATAATAATAAACAATAAAAGCAAACAAAATATTAATAAAAGTCAATCTATCTGTAATCTATCTTATAAGGTATCAAGATATTAGCAGAGGGAAGGCAAGGAAATAAGAAAAAGAATTTCAACCATGAAAAGTAAAAAATAAAAAAAGAAGGATATATCACCAAATTCTTTCATTCATATTAAACCATCTCAAATAATATATATATATATATATATATTCCATACATCAAGTAGTCTCCTAGTCCCCTCAAATTAAAACCAATCCAATCAATGGAAGTTTTTCAAACTAAATGATGAAGGGTCATATCAGCAGACAACTCTTTACCATCTCTCAACTCTTTCCACCACTTGAACAAATAGTTTTCACAAATCAACTTGAACCATGGGGTGAATACCAACTTTGGATCGTCCAACATCGATCTTAATTCTTCTTCGGAAACGTACTGGGCGTCTCTAACCTCGTTCAAGTTCATGTTCATTTGGATATTCTTCTTGGCGATCAAAATGTAATCAATCTCATGTTCTCCCCACTTGCTGTCGGTAGGGTTTGGTGATTTGTAGTGTATTCTTGTTAAGAAACTGAAATCTTGAGTGGTAACTCCAGTGATCCCTAATTCATGATCCAACTTTCTGACCGCTGCTTCTTTAGTCCCTTGGATCCCGTTTTGCAACAACACTTCTGGATCACTGCTTAACCCACCCAATTCTTGAGGGAAGCAAAGTGGGTGAGAACAGCAAGTATTGGTCCACATATCTGGGAAAGTGATTTTTTCCGTGGCTCTTTGTTGCAATAACAACTTATTGTCTTCGTTGAATAAAAACACCGAGAACGCACGGTGCAACAATCCTTCATCGATGTTGGTCATCAAGTGACAAAGTTTCTTGGTCCCAGCCCCAACAGGCACATCATCGTAATCCAAAACGATACAGTTTTCATTCATGAGTCTGATTTGTTCTTCGTCATGACCTTGGAAAATGTCGAGTTCCTTATCGAGCTTGTCATCACTGGACGCAGACCCTGAAGTCTTGCTCAATGGGATGACGTCTGGGAATTTGGCCAAGATCTCCGATGGTTTTAAATTCTTGACCAATTGGTCGTAGCTAGAGCTGGTCATTATGTGCCTGGTAAACGGAATATATAATAAGTACTGTTCTTGATTGGTACAATTTAACTCCACGGTAATCATATTTCAAATTTTCCTCCTCGTACAGATTTTTTTTTTTTTACTTCATGCGATGACGATTACCCGTATTACATCATCGTTTATTCTTCTTCCTCTTCTTCTTCTTCTTATCACCAACACTTCCTACAATTTGAATAATCATAAATCAAAATCATTAAAAGTATAAAGTAAACACATAAATAACACCGTTAACTTTCAAACTACACAAACCTCTAAGTGTATTTATTTAGCTTATTTCTTTTGACCTTGGGCAGCAACGGCAGCAGCACCGGCAGCAGCAGCTTCTGGGTCCAAGTAGTATGGTTCCTTAACTGGCTTCAAGTTGTCGTCCAATTCAAAAACCAATGGGATACCAGTTGGAATGTTGAATTCGGTGATGGAATCATCTGACATTCCGGTCAAATGCTTGTACAAACCTCTCAAGGAGTTACCATGGGCCACGACCAAAACAGTCTTGTCTTGGATCAATTCCTTGGCAATTCTGTCTTGCCAGAATGGCAACATTCTGTCGATGACCAACTTCAAAGATTCAGTCTTTGGCAAGGCGGATGGGTCCAAATCGGCGTATCTTTCATCGTTAGCTTGGGAGAAATCAGAGTCATCGGCAATCACTGGTGGTGGAATATCGTAAGATCTTCTGTAAGTCTTGAACAATTCTGGACCGAATTTTTCCAAAGCATCGGCCTTGTTCTTACCTTGCAAATCACCGTAATGACGTTCGTTCAATCTCCAGGATCTTTCAACGTCGATGAAAAGACGGTCAGCACGTTCCAAAGCAAGGTTAGCGGTTTGGATGGCTCTGGACAATCTTGAGGTGAACAAGATGTCTGGCTTGATACCGGATTCGGCCAACAATTTACCAGCGTTAGCGGCTTCTTTCTTACCGGTTTCACTCAATTTGACATCGACCCAACCGGTGAACAAGTTCTTTTCGTTCCATTCAGAGGAACCGTGACGAATGAGGACCAACTTCTTGACCATTGTGAATAGAATTGACAGATATTAAAATTAATTATAAATTATAAAAATGATATAATTAAGGAGAAAGGGAAATAAGAAGAGACGGGAAAACTGAATTGCAAATGTCAAGGGTTGAAACATCCATTCCTTTTATAACAATATTCCTTTCCGGGCACATTGGCTCTCCTGATGACTGCCGGGAAGGCGGAGGGTGACCACCTCCCTGTGTCACAATGCCATGATATGCGGGTATCACAAGGGCGTCTTCGCATTTTTTATTTTTTTTTTTTTTTTTTTTTTGAAACAAAAAAAATTTGAAAAATTTCGATGAGCTTCAATAGTGATAAATACAATAAACTCTATAGAATATGTCTGCTGTTGGTTCTTTGATCTTCTGTGTTTCTTGCGGTAATCTCCTCGATTCTGTTGATGGGCAATCCAATAAAATAACGTGCGGAGTGTGTCAAAGAAGTTACAGCGCCAAAGATTTCTCGAATTTAAAAGTCGTTACCAGATCCCACGATGATGCTTTCCCTTCATCTTTAAGATTAAAGAAATCTGCGGTCAAGACATCGTTATCTAAAAGTGATCAAGAAGCAAACAACGGGGCCACCATTAAAGAAACTTGTGAAAAGTGTGGTAATGAAGAAATGGTGTATCATACTTTGCAATTAAGATCGGCCGATGAAGGGGCCACCGTCTTTTATACTTGTACAAATTGTGGTTATAGATATAAGGTCAATAACTGAGCTAATCTGGAAAAAATGAAGAAAAAAAAAAAAATTGAAAAAAAAAATTGAGGCCCTTATCATTCATTCGTTTTCCTACCCACTTATAATCCATTTTTTCCCATCCATCCATTGTTCATTCTCTCCATATTATTGTTGTTGTTCTATTTTTTTTGTCTACTTATTGTACCATATACCAAAATTAATGCATTATTATTATTACTATTTATCTTATCAATTTTAACCAAATATCCCTTCCTCGATAGATGAAGGAATTGGTTTATCACCATAGAATCCCAACCAAGAGTACGGTTTAATTAATTGGTGGTTGTGTGGCGATGCAATTTCACAGAATTTCAAAATCTCTTGGTAGAAATATACCCCATCTTGGAAATTATCCCCTTCAAACACATGGATGACAATCGACGATATCTTGTTGGTGTTGATTGCGTCCTTTTCCACCATCGCTTGATGGACCGCTTTGACAAATTGGTCTTTTGTTTGAGATATATCCTTGTAAATCTGGTTTTTGTTATTGTTTGCATCGTTGATTTCCAACAATTTGAACTTGACATCAAGTAAATCTAATGAATAATATATCGAAATGTTATTGGTGATGTAATCGTCGTAGTTGCTGACCAAATTCTCAGAGTTCAACACCACAATCTCTTGAAACTTCCCAATATCAGTTAAGAACGGAACCAACACATTGGTCAAAAATTGTAATTTGAATTCTGGTAATATCGGTGACCGTTGTTGTAATAATGTCAAGTTATACTTTTCACTATAGTACACTTCCAAACTGGTGCATACTCCTTCGATCTTCACGTTTTCTGTGGAGGATACTGGTGGGTCAATAGAGGAAATGAAAGGGTACACGTATTGGTCATCAAGTCTACCAATCTTAATGGTATCAAGGTTACTGATCAATAAATCGATCGCAAGTTGGGGCACATTGGCAAATGATACCGTTGGAATGATGATTTTTGAATCCTTAAGTTTTGCCAAAACTTCAGTTTTAGAATATTTGTCAATTATTGGGTAAAACACCATGGTTTGAAATGATAGGATATCTAATCAATGGTGACAATTAATAATCTATTATAATGTCTAAATCGGTAGTGATGATTATTATTAGGTGAAGATCTGCCATTTTGCTTTCTGTGTGTGGCAAAAAAAAAAAAAAAAAAAAAAATGTGAAAGTACACCGTTCCGGATAGTGGTCTATGGTCCGGCGTGGAAAATTACAAATGGCTGGGGGACACTTTTTCTCTCTAAACAATTAATAATTATCCATACTTTTTCTCTCTAAACAATTAATAATTATCCATTTATAATATACAATCCTTTTTTTTTCCTCTTTTAAATTTCTTTAGGCCCCAAGTTATTAAATGGCTTTTGTCGTTTTCTTTCATTCCAATGTAAAGTATCGCTCAATCTTTTAAACCATTCATTCTTCACCGACATATTCTTCACAAACGCAATCGGGAACCTGCTGGTGGTAATGGTCAAGAAATCACCTGGTTCCAATTCAATCCGATTCTTCCCGTCGAATGAGCACCACGCAGGTGATCGAGCATCGTACGGGACCCCGACCCTCAAAATCATCGATTCTGGAACCACTAACGGTCTAAATGATAAAGAATGCGGACAGATTGGACTAATCAAAATCCCCGGAATGTCAGGATGCACTAACGATCCCCCAGCAGAAAGAGAGTACGCCGTTGATCCTGATGGAGTAGCAATCACTAACCCGTCGGCTTCAATGTTGGTGAGCAATTCATTATCGGAGAATAAATCCAACGATGTCATAGTAGAGTTCGGGCCTCTATCAATGACAATATCATTAAACACCGAGTAACTAAGTACATTGAAATGGGTTTCGTCAATGGTTCTTTCGGTCAACAATTCGTCAGATAATTCCGGAACTGTGGTCAAACTAATTTTTTCTCCATGATAAGAGCCATTATTATTATTATTATTATTATTAATATGGTGCTCACAGGTCGAGGAAATCTCGTCTCGTAGAACTTTTTCTGCATCAATAAAGCTGGATTGTTGGGCAATTTTGTTTTTCCTATTACTTCTTGATCTCATCACCGTACATTCGAACCGGGTTCTGATCGAGCATTGGTACCCATTGTAAATCACATTATACAAGATTTCTTGATGATCTTTAAAATCAAACTCGGTTAAAAACCCTAGGGACCCTAAACTGAAAGAAAGCACGGGGGGAATTAATTCTTGGAAAATATAACTGGTAAACAAAATCGTCCCATCGCCTCCTAAAGTGATGACCAAATCAAAAGTGTTGGGGTTGTAAGTGCAACAATTGGACGACCAGAATTTGATTCTTCCTTCAACATGCAACAGCGGATCATCTTTGGCAATACCTGCCAAATTGAACTCTTTAATTTTCATAAGCTCATCCTGAATATACAATTCCATTTTCGGACAAATCCTCAAGATGTACCGGATCAATTTTAAAGTATCCAACACCGGTTCGATGTCGTAAATCTTGGTGACAATAAGGATCTTCTTAGCCTTGGCCTTGACGGTGATATGGTTTAATTTTGAGTCGACCAACCTGATGGTGGACACCAAATCGTAAATCTTACCTTTATCATGATAATATTTATCATTGATGATGGACGTTCCATTCTTAAGTTGGTTCAATTGATGGTTAATCAAAGACGGGACAATGTCGCAAGTATTGCGATATTTCGTCTTGCTTGCCAATGACTCCAGACTGCTCGAGCTGAATTGCAAGTAGTTATCACCCTCAAAGTCAGTATTAATTGTCGAAGAGCTACTGTTGGCAGCAGACAAGATAGGATGGTGTTTCTGATCGATTATTTTATTATCCATGGTGTTAATGGAACCAATAGATGGATGGCATTATAGATAATTCATGATAACGATGGTAATCAGCCCTCATCGTTTTTTTGCCTTATGCCACTTTTTGCCCGCTCCCAGCGCTGCTTAACCTTTTTTTTTGGTGATGGGAAAAAAAAATTATTTCAGCAGCGATGCTTTATTTTCTCCCCTTTAATCTTTTATCGTTGAGGATAATAATCAGGATAGTAGTTAGTTATGGAAATAGATCATATATTATAATATATGATTAGCACATTGACCAAGCATACCCTTCTTGTTTTGTTTTGTTTTTTATTTTGTAAATAGCAATGAATCAACCAAATAACTATGTTACTCCATACATCAATGATGATAATGATCATCATCATCATGACAATTCAAAAACCAACGCCGGTGTTCCCCTGCTACCCCCTATTCCAGTCGTTTCACAACCAACTACCACATCTTATCATCGTTTGCCCGTCCAGCAAGCTCCATTAGTCTATTCTCAAACATCACTAGGTTATTCTGAATCACACCTCCCACCAGCAAACTCCTCGGCCAACATTTTCCCAGATGATATATATGAATTGCCTCTTGGACAAAAGCTTCTGGACTTTGAAGAATTACATATTTACAATTTTGATTCGCTCTTCATCTCTCCCCGACCAAACCCTAAACTTTTAAGCCGGGGCACGTTGAAATCACTCTATTCAGGGTTCAACTTCCCAGAAGATAAGCTGCTCGATGGTGGCTATCCAGTGCCGATGATTGGGAAAAAAATGATGTATAATAATGTGTTTGGTTGGTGGAATGAACCAATGTTTTTCAAAGGGTTGCTTGCAAAGGGAAGCTCGTCTAGCACCAGTCTTGAAACTACTTGGAAAGAATTGGTGAAAAATGGATTTTATGGATTTTTCAGAGAAGATCTCATTGGTGCAATACTCCGGAATACCGACATCGTAAATTGGGAAACCTATAAGAGCAAAGTGAAAAATATCGTGATATGCGATCGACCAAACGAACGGTTCGTACCGTTGGTGAAAGAGATTCTCCAATCGAGAACCGGACTCGGTGACATGATTAGCGTGGTAATGTTCAAAAAAAACATTGGACAGTCAAATTACTCATTCAAAAATAAGATTTTGATTCAAGAATTGACCGGGAATAAGAATATCAAAGCGATATCAATTTACGATGATATTAAAGGGATAAAAACCTACCAAGACTTGATCATCGAAGGGAATTATTCATCATCATTGATTCCTACCTACGTGGAAATAATCCTGCCGGTATATTACATGCACCCAGTGAGAGAACGGTACTTGCTCGAACAATTTATCAATGCCAATAATACTAGAATTTTGACCAGGAATCTTCAAGAACAGTATAGTTTGATCAGGTTACGGAAATCGTTCTTTAAAACTGGGTATATCATCAGTGACGAGTCTAAAGAATTGTTGGTCCAATCTTTTGGGAAATTATGTAATATGTTCCCTAGCCAAACTAAGGACCATCATTATTATGATCCATCGTTGGTCAATTCGCAAATATCATCAAAACTCGAGGTGCAATTGAATATCATTGAAATTAGTAAAAGTAAAGTGGGGGATAAAAGATTAGAACAAATTGGGGGGTTTGGAGGTACATTCACTTGGGAAGTGGCGGCAGTAGGATCAATTCAAAATATCGCCTATTTTGCAGCATTGAAGCCACAACGTTATTTCCCACGGATGGGATTTCACCCACCCCCGAATTTCACTCCATTCGCCACTATGTACGAGGTGCCGGTGTTGGTGATCAGCTGCGTACCGTCGTTTGTGGTGACCTCTAATATCCCGTCAAAGATTGATAATTGGGAACCCATTAATTTCCCATTGGAAATTACTTCGACTTTGGGGTTTGTGGAAATGTTTGGGATTGTGAAGCTAGGCGGTAAGAAGATCAAGGCGTATAAACATGGGTGGAATGAATAAAAAGAATAAAAGAGTATTTGTGGCCTATGAATAAGTGAGTGAATTTGGGGCTATTGGGGAAAGGTATAATGATGACGAGTTTTCAAGTGCTTTTTTCCATTGGTTTTTCATGATGAGGTATACCGGTGGTACAAGAAATTTGTTTGAAGAATTGTATAAATTATAGATGATATCTATAATTGGGATTGAATGGTTGTCACAGATTTGTAAGAGTTGCCGAAGCTAAGTATCAACTGAACAATATATCAATGTTCAAGTTGCCAATATTGGCTAAAATAACGCTTAAATTAGTAACATCGATTATTTATCTTTCTCTAAACGATTCATACATAATGATTACACATAATCCACACTTAATGACACCAATAACAAAATATGTATAGTAAATGAAAAACTATGAATGGGGAAAAAAAGAAAATTTGACACATAACAAAACGAACAAATAACAAGAAATAAAAAAGATTTCAAAGTAGAAAAAAAAATAGTGAGAAAAAAAAAAAAGAGAGAAAAAAAAAAAAGAGAGAAAGATAAAGTATCAATCATGCACTTTCTTTGGCTTTTTCTTCTTCACCAATGAATTCATCCTTTGGAGTGACTTCTGTACCATCAACAAGTCTGCTTCTGGTAGAGCGAACACTGACCAATTCTTCACTGTCATCTTCATCTGCTTCTTGAGGAATCAACAAGTTCAAAAACACGGCAATGAACCCGGTGACGGCGAACCCGGTTTCCATAACCAAGATCACGGCATTGAGCAACCCAGTCAAACTATGGTTTTCACCTTTGTAACCAAAGAAAGTGTCAAACCAATCGCCAACCAAAGTGGCCCCGAAACCCCACATCAACGAAGCAGTAAGCACGAATCTATCACGTCTGGTGAATTCCAATCCGGAAATAATCGCCAACCCAGAGCACGCGACACTGGTGAATAAGAAGGTGGTCATACCTCCCAATACGGCTTTTGGAATCGAAACGATGGCGGCAGCAAACTTGGAGAAAATCCCCATGATAATCAAAAAGAAACAACACCAGTAACCGACAGTTCTACTGGCACATTTGGTGATGGAAATAACACCGTTATTTTGAGCAAAAGTGGACATTGGAGTACAACCAAACAATGGGGATAAGATCCCAGAGAGCCCGTCGGCCAAAATACCACCTTGGATACGAGATTCGTATTCAGGACCTTCAACTGGCAATCTTGAGACATCAGAGGTGGCAGTGATGTCACCAATGGCTTCCATCATCAACACGATGAATAACGCAAGTAGTGGCAAAACGATTGGTCCGTAAACTCTGAGACGGAAAGTATGAACCCACAAGAAAGTGGCGGCTGGAGCGATATCAATACCGGATCTGTCGAAATAACCACAGGCAGCAGCAACAATACAACCAACGAGTAACCCACAAATGACGGCCATAGATTTCATAATTGGGGCCCCCCATTTTTCGCAAATCACAATCACCATCCAGACCAAGAACCCAAGACCAATAAATTGAGCCGAACCCCAAGTCAAAGGAATAGGAGCGGTAGCCGATGGACAAACTTCACCAACACATCCAGAGCCACCGACAAGGTCGTTGAAACCAGATTGGATCAATGAGACCCCGATAAGCAACACCACTGGACCAGTAACGATTGGAGGGAAAACTTTTTGCAAGAGCTTTGGAGGTAAAAATGAACCGGCGATTTCCAACAACGCACAACAACAGGTGGTACCCAAAACCATACCGTAACCGTCTTTACAAGGTAACTTGGTACCGTCTTCACTGACCGGACAAGTGCCGTCTTTGTACATGATTGGGAACGCTTTGGAGACAATAGAGATGGTGGTGAACGAGGTACCCACGACACAAAGCAACCCAGTACCGATGCTATAAGGGGTTCCGTAAATGCGGAATCTGGTGATTTGGATGGCTGAAAGGATACCAGAGGTGATCAAGGAGCAAGACACGAGGAACTGGGTAGTTTCTGTGTCCAAGTTGGCGGCGGAGGAGATAAGAAGGGGAGGCGACACCACCCCAGCCAACATGGCCAAGGCGTGTTGTAAACCTAGGAGGAACCCGAGGAACACTGGCATTTCTGCGTCCAAGGGGAAGAACGGTTGGATTTTGTCTTTGGAGAAGAACGGGATTTTTGGGGTGAACAAGTAGAGGTAGTCATAGTCACCGACGAGCCCATCTTTGGTGGTGAATTTCTTGAGGAGCTTGGTGACTTTGAATCTTGCGGAGGATACAAGAGACATGGCGGTGTGTGTATCTATAATGTATGGGTGGTATAGTATAATGGTAAGAGGGTATGTGGAAAGTAGAAATGTAGGAGATGAGTATCGCCATATATATATATATACATAATATTTTATATTGGGATATCGTGAAGATCGTCGATACCGGTGTCACCTTATGCAGAGTGGTGCATTCTACTGCGCGATAAGAGAGAAATTTCACTTTTTGGTTTTTGTGCTGTTATCGGTGGTTATCTGCCAGCTGTTACACAGTAGATAACATATAGCACATAATATATAATATATAATTTGTATATGGTATCTATCATCATCGTGGACACTACAATACAGTACGCATATGGTTATTTCCTTTCCTTTTCGTCTCTCTTGCTTCTTTCCTTCCTTTCTTTTTTTTTTTTTTTTTTTTGTATGTACATCCATCCCCTTTTCTGCCCACATTACATTTACTTTCACTCGCTCCGCACCGGTAATTTTTTGAAATTTTTTTTTTTTTTTTTTTTTTTTTTTTTTTTTTTGGTGCGGCGATTGATTTGATTGTTGTTGGCGATCGTTCATCCCATTTCAAAACGGGGTATTCCGATAAATAAATATCAGCATTATTATCATTGTTACGATATTCCTAATTGCCAAAAGACACCTATTGTCAATCATCGGTATTCAATTTCGGCGGATTCTTTTTCATCTTTTCTTTCTCTTATTCACCTTCCTTTTTCTTTCCCTCTCTGTCTTTTCTTTTTTTATTATTCGCTCGATCCCCTTTTGACATATACCATATCTGTATACTACTACTACTACTACTACTACTACTACTACTGCTTCTACTTATCATATCTCAAAATATTTATTCATTTATATATCTCTATGTGAAACCCCGCTAAAAAAAATCGCCTCTCTATTAGCAACAACTCTAAACAAAAAGAAAAAAAAAGTTTTCTCTCTCTAATTAACAATTTGTCAATCAATTGATAAGGAAAGTTCACCAAGTATCCATTAATTAAGCTTAATTTTCTGGATAAGAAAAAAAAATACGAATATGAAAAAAATTCGCCGAAACAACAACGCCAGCAAAAAAAGAAATGGTCCCTGGCGGGATCGAACCGCCGATCTTGGCGTAACAATGCTGTGAAAAGCTGTTATTAGCACCACGCCTTAACCAACTGGGCCAAGGGACCTCTGATGTTTGTCCAGAGCAATATTTTTGATTCAATTGCATTAAATTTGCGTTCCAAAACGGGGCACATAACACATGCATAAATGTGCTTAGACCCCAAAATTGTGCCCTACCCATTTTTCACCGATTACTTTTATGGTAATTAGAAGTGAGTGATGGAACAAAAATTATAATTTATCATGTCTCTGTCATTTCACCATTTCTTCTTATTTGTTGTGTAATTAATCATTTTTTTTTCAATGCAGAAGGTTGTATGGACGCTGTGGAAGTTATAATATGAGATTATCACACCCACAATTTCTCAGATATAAGTATTTCTTCTGGAAGGTGAACACTCTTAGTGGATATCATACCCCGGAAGCCACATCCAGGGGCCCTAATTGGCTGAAAAACTACCATAAATACTGGATATTTGATTTGCCTTTATCATACATAGTTCTTGTAAGAAACTATCGATTCTTATCTTACCCTTCAAATATCAGCATAGTAGATACCTGGACCAAAAAAGACCTTGAACGAAGATGAATCAAAATACTCCGAATCAACCCAAAGGCGGTTTCTGTGCAATAATAAGGGTCAGCGTAAGCTGAAGAAACTGAAAACAAAGGCTGTAAAAGGCGTCATTCAAAAAACGGTAAACCAAAAAAAACAAAGAATCTTCTCAAAATATTCCCCGCTTATGTGAGATATATAAAGTTAAATAAAGCTAAATAAATCAGAATCTTAAGCCCTCTATTCAACAACGGTAGCGTGTTTAGATGCACTAATAGGCAATAATAAATACTATATGTAATAAAAGGACGAGATGCTAACATGTACCTAAATATAATAATGAGAATAATGTTTGTCGAAAGTTAGTGTCTCTATATAATTCATATACAACGACACAGGGTATCTAAAGTCAGTGAAGTGATCTACCACAAGTTGAACCAAAGGTCAAACATGAGAAATCCAAATCCAAATTGTGTATTAACGAGCCACAGAGGTTCTAAATAACATGCAAGCCAGGCATTGCATGCCGGTCTCTCTAATAGGTGAGTAAAATACTATAACTTTCTCACAACCTCACAACCTCACACTCCTTGCTTTAAGAATTAATCACGAGAAGCATAGTACCACCATAATGGTACATTTAGGATATAGAATGCTCAAAATCGACAATTATTCACAATTATAGGTTTTGAATCCTACTAAAGAATTTTTTAGGGCACAAAAAAACCATAGATAAACATTTAGGACTTCAAAAGGACAATAGATATAGAAAATATGAATATTTCAAATTCAGGGTTACCCGGAAATATAAAAAAACAGCCTTGATGTTTATGAAAATATTCACAGTCAATCTGCTCTTGGTGGCCAAGTTGGTAAGGCATCGGACTGTAAAGTTCCTGCAATAATCCGCAGATCGGGTGTTCGAATCACCCCCAAGAGACTTTCTCATTTTTTTTTGCAAATTTTTACACGAAATTTCCAAACATTTGGTACTTGAATAATTTCAGATTTTTTTTTTTTTGATTACAAATGCAGCAGAATTCAAATCTATGGAACATATATATATATATTTATGAACAGTAATATTGGTATACTCAAGAATGTACTCTAGCGGGTCTCACAAATCTATATTATGCTTTCCAGATCATTTGCTTCAGTATCTTTTTGAATTCTTACCCCAAGAGACGATATTGAATGTGATACTATCCAACAAACTCTTTCATAGCCTCGGTTCAAAGAAACTTTATAGAAAGATTTATCTTAGTGATTCAATAATTGCAAATACTTCGGAATATAATGTTGGAAGACTTTGGTCGGTTCTCAAAGTCCTGAAGAAATATCGTGATTATTTGCGAGATGATCTCGTCAAAAAAACCATTGATAATGTATTTGATATTGGTGATGTTAGGTACGGAGAGGAAGAAATTTTACAGATCTTAAATGGTAAACTCCAAAGGTTGATCAGTACCCTTGAGAATTCAAAATCTAACTATAGAGATTTCGTGCAAGAAATATGGATCGATCAAGATTTAAACTATGAGCTTCAAGAACATTTAATCAAGTACGTGATGAACCACTCTAATTCAATAAGGTTGATTCATAGTGTTATTGACAAGGACATCATGTATATTATAAATAATGGCAATCCACAAATCAAAAAGAATTTACAAAGTTTGGAATTGTCCCCAGAACACTATTTTCCAACCCAGATTTCTACAGAATACTTGAAGCTGTTGAATGATATTATGGTTAATGCAATTCATGATAAAAACCGACAGTTCAAATCCCTTTCATTATTTGCTAATCCCATGGCATTGTTGAATTGTATGAATCTTGAAAAAGACTCTAGAATCGAGGTAGAATCTCTTACTTATCATGTTAGAAATGATCGTTTTCCCAACTCCATACGGCAAGAAAATGGTATGAAATTAGAAAAGTTATCAGATTTGATTGATCCAGAATCTCTTAAATCTCTCACCATAACTTGTTGGATGGTCGAAGAGAGTCAAGACGCAGCTGATAAGACATTTCTGGATAAAATTTGGTCAGGTTTTAATAATATTGAAGAGGTGGCGTTTATATCGATGATTGTTGATGAAAGATTGATAATTGATTTTATATCCCAGACTAAAAGTAAATTACGAAGATTCAGATTCCATTATGCATTGCCAAGGTATCATTTGGTCGATAGCAACTCTCCGTTACTCAATAGCTTGAAGAAATATCACGGTAACAGTATTGAGTATCTAGATATTAACTTCCATGATGATGATTATGAATTCTACTGGTATAACATTTTTGAATCTAAAGTGGAATTTAACAATGCTGAATTTGATGAGTTTGGCGTGAAGAACACCGGGTGCTTTTGTGATGATTGTATTTATACGAAACAGAGTATCATAAAGGAGAAATTATTTAAAAATAAACTAGAGGAAATTGAGGAGCAGGAATTTAGAGCTAAGAATATTGGATCGATAATATTTTCCAAAGGTCTAATACCATATACTTTTTCCTTTGATAAATATCCATCTTTTATAAATGTTTTGAAAATCGAGAATTTCTTGAAAAGGTTTAACGCACTCCATGAAGTGGAACTTGATTTTCAAGAGTTTAATCTAATTTATCAAACCCTTATCCATCATATGAGGCCAGCAGTGCAATTTTTCATATCAAGTTTCCCCGAATTGAAAAGATTAGTTTTAAATGATATCCCCTTTATGATTGTCGAAACGGAAAGTGATGGAAAGATTGGGAAATCTGTTTTCTCATTGAAGCTGATGTAAGTTTATCGTTGGTGGTTTTACGTTGATACCCGACAAGACAGTCCGGATTTGAAGGATTTATTCGAATGAAAAGGATGCAAGAGGAAATATCACAGTCTCAGGAATTGGAATTAAAGCCCCAGAGATGAGTTTCTTGAAAAGTAATACATAATTAAATACTGAAAAACAGCAATACATGAGCAAAAAAAGCATAAAACATAAATATATTTTGAATACTACTACCTCTTGGTATTGCTCCTTTTTTGGCCATAAATCTGGGAGGAGTGTGTAACTGGGTAAGTGAGCTGTCCTTTTTAGTGCCATCCTAGATCATTTTAAATAATCAAGTACGAATTATGATTACACCGAGGAATAATACCAACAACTACTTGGATCCCTACTATTATCAAGAGTATTGCACCGCCACAATGGTGCATGTTGGGCAGAGAGATTAGCAGCCCTGCGACGTGCTCCCAACAAACTCAGCTGCAGAATTCCAACATTTTGTGCTGCCAAAACTTTTTTTCTATTTATCAATAAAGGTTTTTTTTCTGCTGTTTTCAATCTAATTCAGTTGAACAATCTTCAATCGACGACTGTCAATTATTGAAACATATATCTAAACAAAATGCGTGCTGAAGTCGAACAAGAGCTCGCCCATACTCTTCTTATTGAGCTTTTGGCTTACCAATTCGCCTCTCCTGTCAGATGGATTGAATCCCAAGATGTCATCTTGAAAGACTACAAGGCTGAAAGAATCATTGAAATTGGTCCTTCCCCAACCTTGATTGGTATGGCCAAGAGAACATTGAGCAAGTATGAAGCCTTTGACCAAGCTTTGAACATCAACCGTGAACTTTTGAGTTACTCTAATGACAAGGACGCCATCTACTATGCTTCAAACGATGCTCCAGCTCCAAAGGCCGCTGCTCCAACTCCAAAGGCCGCTCCAGCTCCAGCTCCAAAGGCTGCTCCAGCCCCTGTTGCCGCTCCAGCCCCGGCTCCGGTCGCTGCTGCTGCTGGCCCAGTTGCCGATGAAGGTATCAAGGCTGCTTTCATGGTTCAAGTTTTGGTTGCCCACAAATTGAAGAAACCACTTAGTGATATCCCAATGACCAAGACCATCAAAGAGTTGGTCAATGGTAAATCTACCGTTCAAAACGAAATCTTGGGTGACTTGGGTAAAGAATTCGGTGCTACCCCAGAAAAACCAGAAGATACCCCATTGCAAGAATTGGCCGAAAAATTCCAAGACTCTTACAATGGTCAGTTAGGTAAGACCTCTAGTACTTTGGTTTCCAAGTTGATGAGTTCCAAGATGCCTGGTGGATTCTCTTTGACCGTTGCCAAGAAATACCTTGAAACTAAATTCGGTTTGGGTCCACTTAGACAAGATGCCGTCTTGTTGACCGGTGTTGTCAACGAACCTTCTGCTCGTTTGGCCTCCGAAGGTGATGCCAAAGCTTTCTTGGATGACGCTGCTCAAAAATATGCTGCTTCTAATGGTGTCACCTTGGGTGCTCCAGCTGCTGCCGCTGCCGCCCCAGTTGCTATGGGTGGTGCTCCAGCTGGTCCAGCTGGTCCAGCTCAAGCCATTCCTGATGAACCAGTTAAGGCTCAATTATTGCTTCATGTTTTGGTTGCTGCCAAATTGAAGAAGCCAATGGAACAAATTCCATTGTCCAAGTCTATTAAGGATTTAGTCAACGGTAAGTCAACCATTCAAAACGAAATCTTGGGTGATTTGGGTAAAGAATTCGGGGAAACTCCTGAAAAACCAGAAGAAATCCCATTGCAAGAATTAGCCGAAACTATGCAAGAGGGCTTCTCTGGTCAATTGGGTAAGACTTCTAGTAGTTTGATCAACAAGTTGTTTGCTGCTAAATTCCCAGGTGGTTACGGTATCGGTGTTGCTAGAAGATATTTGGAATCCACCTATGGTTTGGGTGCCGGTAGACAAGATTCCGTTTTCCTTGTTGCCTTGGCCAACGAACCTGCTGCCAGACTTGGTGGTGAACCAGAAGCTAAGGCTTTCTTGGATGAATCGGCTACTAAGTACGCTTCTACCGCCGGTATTTCTCTTTCCCAAGGTGGTGCTGGTGGTGCTGTCGGTGGTGGTGCTATGATCGATACCGCCGCTTTGGAAGAAATCACCAAGGACCAAAAGTTCATGGCTAAGCAACACTTGAAGGTTTTGGCTAAGTACTTGAAGGTTGACCTTAAGGATGGTGAAAAGCAATATTTGAAGCAAAAGGAAGCCAATGAACTTTTGCAAAAGGAGTTGGATTTCTTGTCCGAAGAATTGGGAGAAACTTTTGTCAATGGTATTAAGCCATCTTTCTCCGCCAAGAAGGCTAGAGTTTACAACTCTTACTGGGCCTGGGCTCGTCAAGATCTTTTGAGCATGTATTACGAAATTATCTTTGGTAACTTGTCTGAAAAGGACATTAACAGAGACATCATTGCCAAGTGTATCAGCATCATGAACAGAGCTAACCCAGAATTGATCAAGTTTATGGAATACTTTGTCAACGTTGTCGCTAACGAAAAGGCCGCTAACTCTAAGGACTCCAAGAACAACTATGAATTGGCTAAGCAATTGGGTGGTGAATTGATCAAAAACTGTAAACAAGCTTTGAGCCAAGACCCAGTTTTTAAAGATGTTAGATACCCAACCGGTCCAAAGACTAAGATCACTGAAAAGGGTGACATTGTCTTTGAAGAAACCAGAAGAGAAAACATTAGAACTCTTGAAAGTTACATCAGAAGCATTGCTCAAGGTTCTGCCTTGACCAGCAAGGTTCCAACTCCAGGTGCTGTTGTTGCTGTTTCTTCTGATGAAGAATACGAGCTTTGCGATGAAGGCTATGACTCAGCCTCCGATGAAGTTGCCTCTTTGTCCAGCTTCTCTTCCATCAAGAAGCCAGTTTCTGAAAGTATCAAGTCTGACAGAAACCCATTCTTGTTCATGCAAAAGAAGACCAGTACTGGTGAATGGGTCTACGATACCCAGTTGACTTCCACTTATTTGAATACCTTAGAATCTATGGCTGTCAATGGTGCTAGTTTCAAGAAGACTGTTTTGTTGACTGGTGCTGGTAGAGGTTCTATTGGTGCCGAAATCTTGAAGGGTCTTTTGTCTGGTGGTGCCACCGTTGTTGTTACTACTTCCCGTTTCTCTTTGAAGGTTACCCAATTCTTCCAAGACGTCTACAAGACTTATGGTGGTAGAGGTTCCAAGTTGATCTTGGTTCCATTCAACCAAGGTAGTAAGGCTGATTGTCAAAGTTTGATCAACTTCATTTATAATGAACAACAACTCGATTTGGACGCCATTATTCCATTCGGTGCCATTCCAGAACAAGGTATTACTGCTGCTTCTATTGACTCCAAGTCCGAATTGGCTCATCGTATCATGTTGACCAACATCATGCGTATTTTGGGTTTCGTCAAGAACGCCAAGGAATCAAGAGGTATCAACACCAGACCAGCCCAACTTTTGTTGCCAATGTCTCCTAACCACGGTTTGTTTGGTAATGATGGTTTGTACTCTGAATCTAAGATTGGTTTGGAAACTCTTTTGAACAAATGGGACTCCGAAGACTGGAAGAATTACGTTACCGTTACTGGTGCCATTATTGGTTGGACTAGAGGTACTGGTCTTATGGCTGTGTCTAATATTGTTGCCGAAAAGATTGAATCCTACGGTTGTAGAACTTTCTCTCAACAAGAAATGGCTTTCAACTTATTGGGTTTGTTGACCGATGAAATCTCTGAAAAGTGTGAAGAATTCACTCTTAAGGCTGATCTTAATGGTGGTTTCGAAAAGCTTTCTAACCTCAAGGAAATCAACATTGCCGCTAGAGAGAAATTGATGGAAGAATCTGCTGTCAAGAGACAAATTGCTATTGAGTCTTCCTTGGACCACAAGTCTGTGTACGGTGCTGACGGTGACTTCAAGAGAAAGTCTGTTAAGCCAAGAGCCAATGACAAATTTGCCTTCCCAGCTCTTAAGTCTTACAAAGAAGTCAAGGATATGTCTCCACACTTGAAGGGTTTGCTTTCTTTGGAAAACGTTATTGTTGTTACCGGGTTTGGTGAAGTTAACCCACACGGTAGTGCTGAAACCAGATGGGAAATGGAAAGTGCTGGTGAATTCTCTCTCGAAGGTTGTATTTACTTGGCTAACATTATGGGTCTTATTAAGTTTGACCAAAAGACTTCTGGTTGGATCGATACTAAGTCCAACAAGCCTGTGGAAGAAGCTACCATCAAGAAGACTTATGAGGAAACTATTTTGGAACACACTGGTATCCGTTTGATTGAACCAGAAATGTTCGATGGTTACGATCCAAACAACAAGCAATTCATTCAAGAAGTTGTTTTGCAACACGATCTTGAAGCATTTGAATCTTCTGAAGAAGATGCTTTACACTTCCAACAAGAACACAAGGAATTCTGTGAAATTTTCCCATTGGGTGACAGTGGTGAATACCAAGTTTACATGAAGAAGGGTGCTAAATTGTTTGTTCCAAAGGCTTTGCGTTTCGACAGATTGGTTGCCGGTCAAATTCCAAGCGGTTGGGATGCCAAGAAATTCGGTATTTCTCAAGATATCATTGATCAAGTTGATGTTGTCACTTTGTTCAACTTGGTTTCCACCATTTCTGCCTTTATCAAGTCTGGTATCAGAGATCCATATGAATTGTACCAATACATCCACGTCTCTGAAATTGGTATCTGTACCGGTTCTGGTATGGGTGGTGTCACTGCTCTTAAGGGTATGTTCAAGCACAGATTCATGGAAAAGGAAGTTCAAAACGATATTTTGCAAGAATCTTTCATCAACACCATGTCCGCTTGGGTTAATATGTTGATCTTGTCCTCTTCTGGTCCAATCAAGACCCCTGTTGGTGCTTGTGCTACTGCCGTTGAATCCGTTGATACTGGTGTGGAAACTATTCTTAGTGGTAAGGCCAAGATTTGTCTTGTTGGTGGTTACGATGATTTCCAAGAAGAAGGTTCTTATGAATTCGCTAACATGAATGCTACTTCTAACAGTATTGACGAAATGGCTGCTGGTAGAACTCCATCTGAAATGTCTCGTCCATGTACTTCCACCAGAAACGGTTTCATGGAATCCCAAGGTGCCGGTGTCCAAATTATTATGACCGCTGACTTGGCCATTAAGATGGGTTTGCCAATCTATGGTATCATTGCTATGACTGCTACTGCTGCTGATAAGATTGGTAAGTCTGTTCCAGCCCCAGGTCAAGGTGTGTTGACCGTTGGTAAGGAAAGTCACGCTGGTAACAGCTCTAAGTTGATCTTGGACCCAGCTTACAGAAAGAGACAACTTGACAGAAGAATCAGATTCATTAATGAATCTTTGGAAGACGAAATTATGGAAATCCTGACTGGTGATGATGAAGACAAGGAACTTTTGATTGAAGAAGCTAAACAATTGTCTCAAACTCAAGTTGAAGAAGCCAAGAAATTCTTTGGTAATGAATTCTTCAAGAAGGACCCAAGAATTTCCGATCTTAGAGGTGCTTTGGCCACTTTTGGTCTTGGTATTGACGATATTTCCCTTGCGTCTTTCCATGGTACTTCCACCAAGGCTAACGATAAGAATGAAAGTGATGTCATCCACAACATTTTGAAACATCTTGGCCGTTCTGAAGGTAACCCAGTGTTTGGTATCTTCCAAAAGTACCTTACTGGTCATCCAAAGGGTGCTGCTGGTGCTTGGATGCTTGATGGTGTTCTTCAAGCCCTTAACTCCGGTATCATTCCAGGTAACCGTAACTTGGATAACGTTGATGGTGAATTGCGTAAATTCACTAACATTCTTTACTTGTCTGAAACCATCAAGACCGACAACCTTAAGGCCAGTTTTGTCACCTCTTTCGGTTTTGGTCAAAAGGGTGGTTTCGTTTTGGTGATTCACCCAGACTACCTTTACTCTGCTCTTGAACAAAAGGAATACGAAGAGTACGCTTCCAAGGTTAGTGAAAGAGAACAAGCTGCTTACTCTCACTACCACGAATCCATTGTCCATGACTCCTTGTTCCAAGAAAAGGCCAACTCTCCATACGACAAGACCATTGAACAAAGCGTTTACTTGGATCCATTGGCCAGAGTTGTTCCAGGTAAAGAAGGTTTGGAATTCACCAAGAAGGGTATTCAACAAAACAAATACTTGAGTGGTACTGATGCCACCACCAAGACTTTGATTAGTTTGACCGCTGGGGAAAAGAATGTCGGTGTTGACGTTGAACAACTTGATTCCATTGACATTGAAAACCAAACTTTCATTGAACGTAATTTCACCGATGCCGAAATTGCTTATTGTAAACAATCTCCACATCCACAATCTTCTTTTACTGGTACCTGGTCTGCCAAGGAAGCGGTTTTCAAGTCCTTGAGAACTAAGTCCCAAGGTGGTGGTGCTGCTTTGAAGGAAATTGAAATTGTTCGTGAAAACAACATTCCATCCGTGAAATTGTCTGGTGATGCCGCTGCCAAGGCTGCTGAAGCCAGTATCACTGGTTTCAAGGTTAGTATTAGTCATGATGATGTTCAAGCCGTTGCTGTTGCTATTGCTGAATTTTAATTGATATCTGGTTTTCTATAATTTTGCTGATGAAAGGAATTATTTTTATATTTTTTTTTTCTTAATTAGTGTGTGATGATAATTGGGTTTGTTGATTGTTAGCATCGCAATAATATTCTAGTAATAATATTTTAGTTTAGTTTTTATATCATTGGTGAACACTTTGTAAGATTTTCCCATAACAGAAAATGTAGAGAGTTTTTACACAGTAATAATTAACACACAGCAACTACAGATACTGTACTAACATATTGTAAAAACAATAAATAGACGGAATAAATAAATAAATAATTTCTTATTATTAAAACACTAGTATAATAATGTTACTACCACTAACTACCGATAATAACTTTACAAGATTCCTTCATGCGTCTGGGTTTCCACCTTCAACACTTGTTCCGGGTGGTCCTTGATGTAAGCTTCGGCGACCGCTGGATCGATTGGGTTGCCATCTCCATCCTGGTACTTGCGGATCACTTTGCCACGAGTTTCTGCCTGTTGGATGATTTGCTCATTATTGAGTTCGGCACCATTGGCTACTGGAGTATTAGCAACTACCGAGGTTGGAGCTGGAGTAAGGGCAGCACTGGCGTACTCAGAATAAGATTCTGGGAAGCTGTTACAGTCGAAATCCCAAGAATCAAGAAGTTTCGATGCATTACACTCTGATTTTGTCCAGTCACTACCCCAAATGAGTGGGGAGAAATGGTGGAAGAACGCGGCAGAGGCAGAAAGGAAGGCCACAAAAATTGAATAGGCAACCCATGGCTTAGTGGCAAGGAAAAATCCAAGGAAAAGATCAAAGCATTGACCGAGGGCAAGCACTTGGAAATAGAACGCTGGGATGTAATGGTGCAAAAACAATTGACGGCCCATAAGGAATGATGGGAAGTAATGGAGAGCCCACCCACCAACAAAGATCAAGGTCTGGATATTGAAGTTGATGAAATGTGGGTCAGTGATGAGAGGTTTACCTCTTTGCCAGTTAATGGCCAACGCGGCAAGGTTACAAACGTAAACAAAGATAACGGCACTGGAGGCCCACCAAGTGACGGCATTACCAAGGAAATAGATTTGGTGGTGGTCCTTGACCCAATAGTTGATACCTCTTTGCAAGACTGGCCATGAAGGAGGGCGGGATTCCCAGTTATGGGAAGCAGTGAGACCATTGTTGATATGCCACATACGTTGATGGGATTCCACAAGTTTGTCAAAGAAGGATGGAGTTTTGTAACCGGTCTTTTCGGCACTATCATCAAGGAATTCATTGTCGTTGACTTCGACGTACCAAAGGGACAATGGACGAATACCTTGGGTGGCACAAGTGACTTCTTGTTGTTCAAAAGCGTACTTTGGAAGTTTGACTTCGTGAGAGAAAAGTAAACAACCAGTCATGGCATGACGCAAACGGAAAACGGTATCGATGGCATGGAGTTCTTTTCTAGCAGCCCCTTTCTTAGACAATGGTTTATCAATTTCCACGATAAAATCGTCATTGGCATCACCTTCAAAACCGTCAAACCCATAACAAGACGCTTCATTTTGCCAATCTTGTTCACTCATTGGGGGTCTGAGGTTGTGAGAATGCAAACGACGTTGAGTAACCTTATGCTTCAATCTAATCTTGGTACCGTCGGTGATTGGGACAAATTCAGTTGGTGGAGTAGAGACATTGTATAATTCTATTTCCCAAACATTGTTTTCGTCCAAATGTGGATAAAGAGTGATTTGTTGTTGCTTAGACCCGGTTTCATAAAGATGGTCGTGAGAGTGTAAGTACCCACCTTGGGTGTTGACATGACGTAAAGTGATGAAAGACTTGACCCCGACACGAGCATTAGTGCTTCTTGGAACGGTATTGCCATTTAAAGTAGTTCTAAAGGCAGAAGACATGAAGGCCCCACCGTCACCTTCGTTAGGTAACATTTGGAAATGAACAGCAAAGAAAGCACAGTATAAAAGGGCAGGGATCCCAAGAAGGATCAAACCTCTGGCAAAGAAATGTTGAGTAACTTGTTTTGGAGAAAGTGACAAATCACCAAAGATAAACCACATTTGCCAGACCATGTAACATCCAGCCCAGGCAATAGTGAAAAGCCCAACCCATTTGGAACTGACAGCACAACCGAGGGCAATCCCAGAAAGAATAAGAGACTTGTACCATTTACAAGAAAATGGGGTTTCATTTTCAAATCTTTTAAGAGAGTACACCGAAGCAGCAATGAAGAAAAGAAGGGGAGAGTCCAACAAGATATAACGAGAAATGGTGGTGTTGGCATTTTCAATGGTTAACAAGACAGCAGTGAGCAAGGCAGTTGCAATACGACAGCCACTGGCTCTCAAAGTCAAGTAGGAAAATAACACGGTCCCAACCCCTAACGCAGCAGGGAAAGCACGCATACCAACATATGGGACACTGGAAGGATACACATCACCAATGTTTTTGAATTCAAAAGAGCCATTGAACCCCAAAATGTAGCCGACGGCAGCATAGAGCATTTTGGCTAAAGGAGGGTGGACATCCATGAAGAAGTTCCCGAGGATATATTTACGAGCAAACCCGCCAAAATGAACTTCGTCAAACACCACTGAATCAGGATACGACAATTTGTAGAAACGTACAACGGTTGTGAAGAGCACCAATGCGGCAATCACGAATTTCTCGTTCTTTGAAGTTGGGGAACGGGCATCTGAAATGTATTTAGGAGGGGTGGTGACAACAAAAGGGTGACATGGGCCTTCTTCAACCTTATATTCAAACACAGGATCGGCAGTTTCAAGATTACTATTGGTGGTGCCAACAGCACTATTCGAGGAAGGTACAGAGGCCTTTGATTTCTTTGTGGTCTTCTTGGCCATGATTGCGTTGGCTTTGAATAAACGTGTGTATTTTCCACTGGAACTGGAAAGAGGAATTTGGCAGCAATTGATGATCCGCTAAATAACAACACTCAAAGAAAAATCCAAAATTTCAACGTGGTAAAAAAACCCCCCTAAAAAAAAAACTTTGATTATGTAAGACCACACGTATGTTAAGTAATCTTCACTAGTTGATTATGTAACAATGATACTCACGGGTGAAATTCAGCCTATAATGGCTTCTTTTTGTTTGGTTATTATAAATAATGTCATTAGAATCATATTGAATGAAGTAGTCACACAATTTCTCCCAATAAAGTAGATTTTTCTCTTTGATTACTAAGACAGCACACAATAGCAGGTAATCCATTACGTAACGAAAAGCCAACAGAAGCTCCGCTTGACGATTTGAATTACCATCTATAATCAACTGTGTATATATATCAGGGTCAAGCGATATTCGTATTATTTGATGGGGAAGCATTAGTAGATATTGAGTGCGGAGAGAGCTTGTTTATGTAATATCTAATTGTATTACAGTCGCATGATAGCATTTACATAATCCATATTAGTGGCTGTATAGTCGCTATTATTGGCTTGTTAGCTTATCGCTCCTCCCTAACCTTGCGATAAGAAACTTGTCCTTATATACTTCTATTATATACTTTCGTTCCCTCGTCTTGTAGCAATCAAGTAACGTCAGTATTACAGTATGTTTGGAGTGTACCTGTTGTGCGAGTCCAAGTGTGTTTCTCCAGATTGGATCACAGTCAACAATAGATCCTTGATTTTATCATTAAACCTCTGACGATCTTCACACCAGGACCATTAATGTCATCGCAGTTATACTTTGACATATTGATCGATTGTACACGTGATCACCAATGCAGGGTCCAAAAATGTGGGCGAATCCTTAATTTTCATCATCCTTTCTCATCTCTCTTCCCACATTCTCTAATTCACTTTACTGTATTTTGTTATAAATCAAACATGATAATTGCATCAGAAAACACATATTGAGAATTATCTGAAGAATCATACATCTGTGTATATGTGAAGCAGAGAATTCTCCTCTTGGATAAAGAAGAATAGTATTTGATCCATTGATCCCGAAAATGGAAAGAACAAGGCCATCACTGAGCAGCCCTACTCAACCTCCACGAAAAAAAGCCAGAAAAGGAAAAGAGAAAACTCCTCCAGGTATGGAAGAAGCTGCATCTAAAACAGTAGGGATTTCATCATTGAAATCCGCATTCAATGAATTCAAAGGCAAAGTGAAAAAAGGCTCGCTTCCCAAAAGTAGTTTTGATTTTTCAAGTTTAGGTGACACTAGGTGGGCCTGTGGAGAAATTGTCACCGATTACACAAAGAAAATGAAACTTTATGAGAAACATGTTTTTGGCTTGTTTGCCACCCTCAACTTCATATTTAACAAAAACTGTTTTGTAGAAAAAGCTGAAGAGGAGGAAAAAGGAAAAGGTACCAATCAAAATACAACAGAAACAAGCAGTCGACGGTTAATAGGTTTCAAAACAGTTGAAGATTATTCCAAAAGGAGAAGGGCCGACTCTCAACTTCCTATGTTCTATTTTGCACCGCTTGCTGAATTGCTGTTGTTGAGCGAAGTTAGCGATGTTATAAGAAGCAAAAATTTCGAGGGAAACCTGAAATTTTATCAGACAATCACGTCAGTTGAAAATGAGTCCACATTTCAAAACTTTTTTTTTTCGATCTTGTGCAATTTATTTTTAATTTTCCCATTGATTGGGAGCTCAAATTTTGTGTTAGGAACGAAAACACAATTGTCATTTCCTATTGGAGAAAATATAGTATCCGAGCCTGACATTGTGATTGAATATAGAGAAAGTGAAAAAGTTAGTGAATACATAACATCTATTGAGCTCAAATACAAACAACCACATTCTCTCTCTGAAAGTTTAAATAAATTTCAAATGGAATACCAAGAATATAAGGGAGAATTGCCACAGTATTTTGGTTTCAGTCCGAAAGCGTTCTTCTTCTTGAGAAGTATCAATCAATTGATAATCCAAATTTTGGCCTCAAGGGCTCTCACTGGCATATTGGCCGACGAATCATCCCTTACTCTCGTTAAGTTTGACTGGAACAGACTAGCTGAAAATATGGAGGACGAGAACTATATAAAGTTGGATTTTGACAATTGCGCGAGAATGTATTTCCAATTTGTGGCCGATGGGGGGATCACTTATCAAACCATTGACACATCAAAAGAGCCTCTTGGTTATGAAATGTTTAGGTTCTTGAAAACAGCATTGGAAGCCAGAAAATCGCAACCAAAATTGGCCAGGAGAGATAAGATTGCGAACACGTTTACTAAAAGGTTGCGTGCTGCATTCTTATCTAAGCTGAAAGAACAAAGATCCCTTGGAAGCGATATCAACAGAGTATTGATATACGATTATTTGCACTCTGCGTTCGAGGACATTACCGGTGCAAAGCAGAAAGATTTTCTTGGAGCTCGGTACGATCAGGGTTTGAAGAGTAGTGTTGATGAAAATTGGAGGATAAATTCAGGTGAATATGATAAAAATTTGAGGAGAAGGATAGAAAAGTTTTCCGAAGCCAATAAATCTGCTTATGGTGAAGGTAAGAAAAGCAGATTGGTGTGGAAAGAGTTTTCTACAAGCAAACCAAGGGTTGTTTTTGGAGGCAAAGCCTACAGTGCATGGTCTCTCGTCATAGGTTTTGAGGATGTATTATATAAAATATTTGACTACCTTCGATGCTCTCCAAATGTGTTCTCAACCAGAGACGACAGTTTCGATATCCACAAGGACACATTCTATTACTACACTAGTCTCTTCATTAATGAGATTACGTCATACGCGTTTTTGACCGCCAATGAAAACACCAAAGAATTAATCCCCAATATTTATGAAAGAGGTTTTATTTACTCTTACAATAAAAATATTTCTGTTCCAGAGAAAGTAGAACAAGATAAAGATTTGACATATACGGAGGGTCCTTATATTAAATTGGAAAACCTTGCTGGCTCTGGATATGAGCTCTTCAGTGGTTACTCACTCAAGAGTGATTCTGATGGAAGGAGATTTTTGAGGTCTGCATTGATTTGTATCAGTAAAATTCACTGTGCTGGGGTGGGCCACGGTGATATTCGAGGCGCCAACCTATTTGTCAAAAACTTGGTTGACATCAAACTAATTGATTTCGGATTTTCTTCATCAACAACAACAAGTGGAAAAGCATTTGGAAAGAATCTAAAAAAGAAATTGGAAAAGTATTTGAATAAGGTGGATAATTTGAAGCTGGTTTTTGAGCATGATTACGAAAAACTTTTTCAAATTGTTAATAAAAAACTTGGTAATTTTTGTGCACCTATAATGAGAGAGTTTGTTAATAATACATTGGAGCTAAAGGAGAGTTTGAGCATTGGCGCGGAATCGAAAGATTTGCACATTTTGTTCGCAGAAAAGGCAACAGAAGTGGAACTTGCTTTTTTGAACAAAGATTTAAAAGATGAATTTTGGAAAAAATTGGAAAAAATTGAAGTCTAAAGACTGATGACGTATTTTTATCATCTCTATCAGCGTGCTGGGGCCTTGACATGTGAGAGAATTTCAAACGGCGCTTCAAGTCAATACATCACTACTATAAAATCGCTGATACTCAAATCAATACATTGGCAATCATTATAAGCTCGCTAATAATTAATTCATACCAGTGCTATTTTTTCTGCTTCCATTTTTTTTTGCTTATTTATTTCTTCTCTCGTCGTTTACATTATTTATCAGGTTTTTTCTTCGTGCTTATCTGCCGTAAATTTGCTAGGTATATACATATATAATCGATTGTTATTGTGTTTCAATGAATACTATTTGAGGTGGTTTTATTTCTTTCTGTAGCATCAAACTTTTTGATTTCGACGATCACCACAAGATAGTAGGTAAAGTTTCTCAAAGACTCTTGTAGTTGAGTTGCTACAGTCCAACCCTGAAATTGGTTATTCACAAAAATCAGACACATATGAAATCCTAAACGATGATGTCGATGTCGATGTTGACAATGATGATGGATGTGGCAACAGCATTTTGAAAAAAATAACGTCACGTGGCCCATAATTTTGCCAAAATGCTGATGCATTCATAATTCGCTCTTTTTCCGACCTCTGACATATAATAGAGGATTGTAAAGTATTGTTTGAAAGCTCTTTATTTTCTCTCACACTTCTATATTATCGATTTCTTATTACCAAGGAGTATCTCAAAATGTTCACTGGTATTGTCGAGCACATCGGAGGTAAGAGACTTGTGTACTACCACATCCCGCTAGATCTACAATTACTGACTAATTAACCCGCAGAGATCAAATCAATCGATGAGGGTCATGGAAACACCCTTTACACCATCACTAACGCGTCTCCTATCCTCGGAGATTGTCACTTGGGTGACTCCATTGCCGTCAATGGTGTCTGTTTAACCGTGACAGCCTTCAATTCTGAGGAGTTCACCGTGGGAGTGTCATCAGAAACGTTCCGTCGTACAGACCTTCAGCAGCTTCAAGTTGGCTCACCAGTTAACCTTGAAAGGGCCATGAGCTCCACCAGCACCACAAGATTCGGGGGTCATTACGTACAAGGCCATGTGGATGGCACAGCTACAATTTCGAGCTGTGTGAAGGACGATGATGAGTCTCTCCTCTTCACTTTTAAGATGGACGACCCAAGATTCATCAGATATGTCGTCGAAAAAGGGTTCATCTGTATTGATGGGACCTCACTTACCGTCACCGAAGTTGATAATTCCAATGCGACCTTCGGTATCATGATGGTGGTCCACACTCAGCAACATGTCATCATGCCTCAGAAAAAAATTGGCGATTCCGTCAACATCGAAGTAGACGTCAGTGCCAAAGCTATCGAAAAACAAGTGGCGATTCAATTGGAAGGACAGCTAATCGACGAATCATCGGTGATTTCCAAACTCATAAAGAAGTATGTTGAAGAAAAAGTTGAAGAGGTGTTGAAGAAGTAGAAGTGTGGGAAACCGATTCTGGATGAAAATATAACACAGTTCGTGGCAGCATCTGTAATGTGTAATGTTTTTCTTAAAAGGTTAAAATAAGTTTAATATAAATAACATTATCATTTGTAGCAAAATAAATATCATCACATCCCACATTAAGGGAAAAAAAACCCTTTCCTTCAAAGTCAAAAGAGCCGCGACGGTGGTGCACTGATTTTTCAGGAATGCAGCAAATCATCAGAAAAATTCACACTTTCCCTTCCCTCTTCCCTCTAGATTCTTTCCATCAAACAATTATCGATTCAGCCATGGCAAAAACTGTTCTTCTTGACGAAGCAAAAGCTTTAATTGAAGCTAAAGATTACCAAGGCGCCATCGCCGTTCTTGACAGATTAATCGCCACCAATTCCGCACATTTCCTGGCCTATTTGCAACGTGCGATCGCCCATCAACGTCTCAAGGAGTTTGAACGGGCCCTTTATGACGATTGTTACCACGCACTTTCCATCGCCAAAGAACGTGGCAAGCGGGCTGATTTATCTCAAGTTTACTTCCGTATTGCTATAGTGTTTTACACTTCAAAAGATTATTACTCGGCTTTCAAATATCTCAAGTTGGCCCAAAAGTTTGGTTACGAAGACACCAACGCTTTGGAAATTTGGATTCTTAAGACCACCACAAAGTTCGATGCTAGCGAAACAATGATCGATTTCTTGAATTCGCTTGAATTGGCAGACTCCACAGTGTTGGAAGAATTCAAAACTAAAAAAGAATCTCTCTATGGCAAAGATGAACCACAAAAGAAACCTGAAGTGGCAAAACCAGCGGTGTCTAAAAAGCCAGAACCAAAGATTGCGGAAATCACCGATGAAGAAGCCGCCAAAGTTAATACCATCCCAAAATCTTCTGCGCTCCCAAAAGCTTATGCTGCTGCTCCTCCTACTAATCCTTCTTACCCAGCACAAGATGAGGTTCGCAAAGAATTCTTCGAATCTTCTACCACCGTGACGGTGTCTATTTATATCAAGAGAGTTCCAAAAGACTCATTCAAGCTTGAGTTCCGTCCTCGCTCGGTGGAATTTGAATTCAAGACCCATACCGGAGCAGATTACATGTACGAGCTCGATCGTCTTGCCGGGGAAATCGACACCAAGCAATCCAAATATACCGTCTTTGGTACAAAGATCGAACTTATTCTTGTGAAGAAAATAGAAGGTAGTTGGAAAGCTCTTCAAACTCCTGATGGTAATGATGCAGAAGGGAAAGAGGAGGAAGAAGAAGAAGAAAATAGCCGTTCTGCCATGCAATATCCTTCCTCATCCACCAAGAAGGTTGATTGGGCCCAAGTTGATGAAGAGTACAAGGACATTGACGAAGACGAAAAAGACGATATGAAGTTATTCAAGGATATCTTCAAAAATGCTGACCCTGATACCAGAAGAGCCATGATGAAGAGTTACACCGAGAGTGGGGGTACCAGTTTGAGTACTAATTGGGATGAGGTTAGTAAAAAAACTTTTGAAGTTGATCCACCTGATAGTATGGTTGCCAAGAAGTGGGAATATTAGGCAGCACAGAATGTGGTTTATATTATAGCTGAATTATGTAATGTGTATGGAAAAGAAAAGAAAAGAAAAGAAAAGAAAAGAAAAGAAAAAAAAAATAAATAAATAAAATAATTTGAATGTTTTGCTAGCTTACAGTTTATGATTAAAAATCTCATTAGATGTAGAATTAGATATCTATAGTATTAAAAATTAACAGCTTTTTCTTAAATGCAAGGTATATATATAGAAATGAATAACAATACAATACAGTTTTTATAATATAATCAGAACCAATCGGTGATATTCTTATCGTCATAATTCACTTTATTCTCAACATTCAAGTCCTGTAGCTTTTCCACCACCTTATTAACATCATCCACAAGGCCATCGGGTTTGTCTGTTTTCAATTCGGCCCCAAATTTCAAAATCGTTGCTCCATCAAAATCAACACTGCAAAGTCTCGCCAATTGTACTATTCTTTCACGACCTTCTTTGGTCCATTGGTCCAATTTGAAATTGATCTTATCCCTGACATTCTCCAAATCGAATTCTTGTTTTCTGGTAAACGTTTGGTGAGCTTCTGGCAAAACCAAGAATTTCCCATCTTCGACCCATTGGAAATGAGGGTTCAATGGTTCCTCTGCGGCGTCGTTAATGATCGACAATAATGATTCTTCCAATTCATTCACCGTCGCCCCAAATTTGCACCCTTCCAAAATCAAGGCGTTGAACTCGGCAACTCCCATGGAATTGGTCAATTCGTGTTCGTACGCTCGTTTCTCCCTTAGGGCTTCGGTGGTGGCCTCTGACAGAATCGATGCTTCAAACAATGACAATGAAGGAAGACGACTTTTGGCAGTGATGGCAACGTACACCGACCGGCGTGGTTCGGAGTCCTGCGATTGTGAATAGAGTTCGTACACATCACTCAAATGATGGATCAAGGTTCTTTGAGGTTTCCGCATGGCTGGAAAATGGAAGGTTTTTTTCGCAGTAGTTGGATCATCGAGCCACTTAGAAACAAAGTCTCGGAAAACATTTTCTACTTGTTCGCACCATTTCTTTTGTTTGGAATATACCCCAAGAATGTACTCTGAGTATGGGTTCACCAAAACATCGGCAGAATTGACCCCGGTGGAACTGGTATCCATACTAAATGCCGCCATGAGCTGTTGGTTTCTCTTTATTCTCAAGCATTCGTTATCACATTCCACCACTTCCCCAGATCTCAGGGTTCTGTCATTAGTAGCGGCACATTCCACCACTTTCGTCAATCTTTTACATTGACAATTTAACCTCACTTTAGACTTGCAAGGAATATTCTCGTTACAATCTCCCCGAGGCCAGTGGCATTTCGCAAGATCTGGATGCCCACATTTTGACTTCGTCTTCCCACAAGGTTGGGTACACTTCATCTTCAGATGATCTTCATTAGTGGAACAACAGATTTTCGTACACTCATGTAATCCGCACGATAACTTTTTCCCACATTTTGCCCCACAACTCACCCTGGTCTGGAAACAATAAACCCCTTTGATTTCCCGGTTACCACAGGCACATTTTTTCGTCACCAACTCGGTACATTTTGGACAAGCAACCGAATCACCATGACAAGTATGAGGCATTTTGTGACCACACAGGGTAGATCTATTACATTGGAAAGTACATTTCTTCTTGATCACCGCACCACACCTTACTGGGGCCTCGATCAATACAGTTCGTTCACAAGCACACATTAAATCATCTGATGAAGATTCAAGACACGGAGGACATTTCCCTGCATGGTCTTGCCATTTGCAACGATGTTGTTTACACGAAAGAAGCTTATGGCACGGTTCAAGACAAATATGCACCGCTTCTAAGCTCATGTTATCATCGTCGGGGTTATGAGGTTCGGGATGATGTTGACCATCAATTAGATCGCTAACCGACCGGAAATTATTCTTCTTGCGGTCCTGGTCTCTTTTAATGGCGATTTTCTCGTACGGACAACAGATATTGCCGCATCTATGACGACGGCAGTTCTTCAAAGTCTGGCATTTCCTAGTACATTTTGGTTTAAGCCCTGCTTGGTTGAACGCACAAGGTACCGTGAATTTATTGAACCCACAATTACAATGGACTTCCACGGGTTGGTAACATTTGGCATGCTCAGCCCCAGTATGACATTTCCAATAACATTTATGCCCACACTTCAACGATTTATCACACACGTTATCACACAACGGCACTGGGTCAGCACAAGACTCTCGGGATTTACCGCCAAGCAAAACCGAGATTTTGCATTTACCGCACGGACATTTCGTCAAGATCTTTGGGTTTAATAAACACTTGTGTTGGAATCGACGGTCCGTTGGATCATGGGGGTGACAGTATTGGATATCACAGGTATGATTTGGGTTGTTACAATCCAATACTTCGGCACACGGTTCGCCAACTTGACATTGATACGACCCGATCCACTGATTGTCATTACTGGAACAGTTCACATCGACTTTTTGGTAGCATGGGATCTCTGTTTCGTGTTTCCCACAGTAACATTTCACCACCGTCACTTCTTCACATGGTCCACATAATCCTCCATGACATATTTCTTTGTGTTTATGAATTCCACACGGCATAAGTTCATCACAAGGTTTCCCACACTTCCAACCAGCGTCGTAGGGAGCAATGATACAGGCAAACTGCTTGGTTTCCGCCCCGCAGTCACATCGTAACCGTGGTTGGGCTTGACATATTTCGGAATGGGGGCCCGGATGACAGGGCAAAGAGCAGGCATGAGGGCATGTTGTCAATGATTCTGAACAAGTTTGACCACAAGAATGTGGGGCAAAAATATTACTTGGAGGACCAATCACCTTGCCACACCAGCAAGTGTAAGTCGAGGGGATTTCTTGGATACTGGTTTTACACGATGGGCATCGCCACATATCGGAGTTCAAATTGGATTTGGAATCCTTAATCGCCCAATCTCGTATACAATCAAGATCATACGCTCGGTAGCACGATTTACACGACCAGATCTCAGAAGCGTCGTCGATTTCCTCGGTACACACTAAGCATGTGTATGTCCCGTTTTTAATTTCGTTGAGAATCACCGTTGAGAGGTCTTCATCGTCGAATTGGGCTTCATATTCATCAGAGTCGTCTTCATATTCTTCCTCTTCTTCTTCACTTGGGATCACATCATCATCATCATGATGATGAAATTCTTCCGGGTATTGTTCCTCATCCATGATGGTGATATAATTATTGTCCCAGTACTATAGCAATAACTGTTTTTTTTTTTTTTTTTTTCCACACTCAAAAGAATGATTATATTTTTTCCAGAATGAGAGTCTCTCTCCGCCTTTATGTACCGAAATTCCTCTAAATTCTCTGATAATGTCATCAAAAAAGCATCAGCTAGTGTATAAACAGGAAGGCTTCTAAAAAAATGCTTTTCCCAAAAGTTACCCTGCTAAGAAGTTTTTTTTCAATTTTTTTTTTTTTTCGGGTATAAAAACAACCGTGAAATTTGAATCTAATCACTCTCTTTTCTCTTGGTTTCTTTTCTTTTCTTTTCTTTTCTTTAACGCATTTTTCACAATCAAAACAAATAACACGTTAATAAGCGTTCTCACGAGGTTGGACCCTTACGGCGTTCTTGACCCAGGACATGTCGAACAGTTAAAGTGTTGTTTCTTGTGTCTTTTGATTGGAGAGGAAAGTTAATGATCTTGGGTGCAGTGTTCCATCTGAAGTCTTCTGGACTTCTAAGGGTTTTCCTTCGTGTGCCCGAATGGGGAGGATTGCAATGATCAATACGACATCTTTTTTTTTTTTATTGTAGCTTTAAATCTTTTCTCGTAGTATTGTTTCTTTCAATTGATTGGAGTCATTGGAAAAAAATTTTAAAGAAAAAAATAAAACAAATGTAACCTGGTCAATTGTTAACTAAGAAGTAATAATCCCCCAAAACAAACTGAATACAAGAGAATCAAAACGGAAGCAAAAGAATAGAAGAAAAAAGAAGAACAATAAATATATAAATCAAGAAAAGAAGGTGCTTTTTCGCAGCAAAAAAAAAACAACCTAGGGATACCACCCATAAAAATAAAGCAAAGAGATAGCAAAAAAGAACAGAAGGGAAAAAAAAAAAAAAAAAAACAATTGATTTGAAAAACTACAAAATAAATATCTCGTTTCCTATATATTTTTTTTTCAATCCATATCAATATCTCCAGAAAAACTGGTTTCGAAATTAAACTTGTCAATGTTCAGCACTTTTGGAGGGCTGGTGATTGCAAAAGTATCATTGTTTGGCAGTAACTTTGTTGGACTCCCCGTAGACCTATTCAACCTAATTGGCGGCCCAATACCTGGGTTATCGTCTTTTTTGTACAGTCTCAACAACCCCGGCAGAATCTGATTGTTTTGGCTATATCCTTGGCCAAAATACCCCAAGTTTTCTTTATCATTCATAGGGATGTCCAATGATGATTTCGAAACATCAGATTCGCTGATCGACCCAAGAAGATTCTCTGGAGGCTTTAAACTGATTTCGGTCAATGATGGCTTTTGCTGTCCAAAATTGGTGAAAGCTTTGGAATCATCGATCATCGAGTAGTCTTCTATAGTATCATCAACAACTTTTTTCACAAATCTCGTCGGACTACGTAAAAATGGCTTTGTTTCCAGATTGAATGTGAATTTGGCTTGCTCTGGCACTGACATTGTTGGCTCAATAACATCGTCCATAGTTTCATCTTCTTCTTGACTACTGTCATCACCACCTTCCAGGTCTTCGCTACTATCAGTATGGTTATAAACAACCGTACTACTTGCTGGTAAGTCCCATCGAACCACCTTCTTAATTTTGTGAACATTTTTTCTCTTGGGCGATTTTGTCCTTATTGTGACATTGCCATTCCTTGAGGATTTATGTGGCGACAATTTTGTCGGTGATGATAACCTTTTACCGGTACTTTTCTTCCCAATATCCACTTGTGCTAATAAGTTATTGACATACTCGGACCCCATATTAGCGTCTAAAACTTTATAACAATCGTTCAACATCCCGTTGATCAAAGATAAATTCTCGTCTCTAATGACATCGATATCACCAGTGGTATTGATGAAAGTTAATTTCTTATGAACTTTGAAAAATGTGTTTGATAAACAATTAAACGTCTGGGAAGTATTTTCATTCTTTTCCCCAACTATTGAGTCCCAAACCTTATTTGCTTTGTCCAATACTTGTCTGTCAACATTGTTTTTCATTTGACCAACCAATAAATCGAAAATTAAAGTATCGTAATCGGACCAGCCTTCCAATTCTTTCAATTTTGCCTGATGTAGCTTGATGGTTTTGTTCAAATTTTTTTCAAAATCGGTGTCCTTCAGTAAAAAAATATCTGTCATTTCGATTTCTTTCAGGATATTATCGATGATTTTTTTTATGGCTTCTCGTACATCAAGCAAATCTCGTGGAACATTGACAAATTTTGATCCATAATTCAGCTCAAATGATTTTAAAAGCAACATGATTTCCAGTTTTTGAAAACTCAACATTCTCTTTTTGGTTAAAAGCTTTGATTTCTGAAGAAGTTGTGGTTGTTTTGTTTGAATTAAATTCTTAAGGATATCAACCGATTCAAGGAGATTCAATCCGCATTTTTCTTTCTTCAATTTGAAACTATCAAGCTGCTGTTTGATCACTTTTGCTTCTCTAGTCCTTAGTTCTTCAATTTCTTGTTTTTGTTCAGTGATCATTTTCAAGTACGAGCCAACATGACGATCTAGATTGTGGGTATTTCTAATTACTTTGGTTTTGATTTCTTTGGCACGGTTTGCATATTTGAGGGTATTCAAAGTTTCTTCATAATGTTGACTGGACGGACTAACGCAAACGATCATTACCGTTTTACAGTTCCCACCCAATGAGAATTTCAAGAGTCTGGTTAATTTGGAGTCTCTATAAGGAATATGATTTCTCCTTTTTGGGTCACATAATGCATTAATACAATTTCCAAGGGCTAATAATGATCGATTAATATTGGCTCCCTCATGTAATCTTTTACCTTGGTTTTTTGTCGATGATGCTCTCTCACTACCTGCCAAATCAATGATCGATAAAGTGGCAAAGAAATGTTCTTCATTAATCCCTCTGGTCCGATTTCTTTGATCGATGTTGATTTGTAAAACTGCATGCGATCTTGATGAGGTTGCATTAGCTTCGGTGAAATTAATAGTTCTATTGGAGTTTCCGAGAAGAATCAAATCCATGATTTCTTCGACCGTAGTAAGCTTATGATTTGATAAATTCCTTACCGATATTCTGTTGTTGCCGTCTTCTCTGATTGTCAAAAGTCGATGTTCGATTTCCGGGTTGAGCAAATCCCTAATGGTTTCGTTGTATATTTCCAAATAACTGAGCGATACTTCGATGGTCTTTGTATCCTTCAACGCCTCGATTCGTTCGAATAGTTCTTGGGTGGTAGTGTAAATGATTCCTGGATCATCGGGGGTTCCGGTGATGGTATGGGTTTTCCCACACCCGGTGGCACCATAAGCAAACACTGTGGCATTGTAACCGTCTAGAACGCTGTCTAATAATGGTCTAGTAGTATTGTTGTACACGTCGATCTGGGCAGCGTCCTCGTCAAATAGTCGATCAAAGGTAAATTTATGTTCACGCATTCTAGAATTTGATTTGGGAAACAACGTTTGTTGCATTTTCTGTAATGGATTCTCATCAGCAGGATCAAAGATCAACATTCGTTCATCTACCACATTAACAATCTTTCTAATACCTTTCAAACCAAATCGATTGTCTCCTGCTCGGAACGAATCACTACTGCCACTGTTGTTGTTATTACCATTATTATTATTACTATTGTTGTTGCTGTTGTTGTTGTTGTTGTTATTATTTGGACGGCCACTAAACGCTCCATCTCCTAGAAGTTGTTGGTCATCCTGCTTGACAATTAGTCGAGAACTCTCTGTTGCGGTGAAGGGCCTGACTCTAACGGCCACAGTTATTGAAGATTCTCTGGAAGGTCCCTGCGATATTGTCATGAAGATTATCCAAATATGATGATCTGTGAAGAAGAAGAAGTACAAGAAGTCAATAAGATTATTTATCAAGGGGGGATTTTCAAAATGCAGTTTTTGTCCTTGTCTTTCTTTCCAGCAGATCTATCAACTATCAAAATAATAATATTTCCTTGTTTTTCCAATGGGATCGGTTGCTACCGCTCGATGATCCTTCTTCTTGTGAAACAGAAAAAAAAAGTAAACAAACGGAGCTCTTGATCTGTTGCTAAAGGCACCTAGGGTTATTCTCCCCCACCGTGTAGGATACTACTAGATTATTATCGTATTATATAGTTATGTGTATATATGTTGGCAATATTCAATACCAGTTTAGAGCCGTGTGAATCGTTGAACTATTGGAAGTTTGAAATTTCCCCCGTTGCATCCGGTTATGGCATACTGGAGTAGGTAGGTAAGGTCCCTTTGATGCATGGCACCAGATGTCGCTAATGGACTGTTTCTGTGGAATGTACGTTGTACAATATATATATATATATTAAATGTGAAATCCTCAATCATCCATAATTTCTTGGTTTTTTTTTTGTTGTTGTTTCACTTTATTCTTTCTGGATCTCTTTCAAACAAAAGAAACTTTCCTCCAACATCTTCACAACAACCATGAAAACTTCCACCATTGCCGTTGGTGCAGCCCTTCTATCCTCAATTGGTGCCTCATTTATCCAAGTCTCGACGTACTCAGATGGATCAATAAGAACTTTCGATTACAGACTTAGAGCTCCAAGAATCCGTCCAACGTCGCCATTCCAATTATACGAGAATTCTCTAGCTATGGGGACGGTGGAAACATCAACTGGTTCACATGCACCACCAATCAACACCGCATCCTACGAAAATTCCAACACTGTACCAACCACTTCACTACTATAAGCCAATAGATGTTGTGGTTTGGGAGTTCTAAATTCATCATCATTATCGTACTGCCATTCTTTTTTCTCGTTTGCTGCAGTCATTGTACTTTTACCAGCTTTTCCATAAATATCATCACATACGTCAATTGGACATAAATTTTTGTCATCATCACCATTTTCAATTCTTCTTTGAGCAGCTTCCTCTGGAGGATCTCTTTTGCTCTATTACTTAATTTTTTTATTTATGTATATATATAGTATTTTCCAATTTATATGAATCAAATATCAAAATATTCTTTGGTTAATGTAAGCTGCTTTTATTCTTCTTTTTAAGCAGATGATCGATCCATTACTGGTCAATTAATCTCCAGTTATACTCTAATGGGGTCCTCTTTAGAACTGTCCATCTTTGTAATGGTCTTGGCTAAATTGCATTAAATTCAATTTAGTCCATACAGAATAGAAAAAAAAAAAAAAAAGAAAACATTTGATTATTATTATTATTATTATTAATTTTTTTTTTTTTTTATCATGACTATTAGTGCTCTTGGCATAGGTGGTGTTCATTATATAATTAAGACAAAGTAAATGATATTTTCAGGTAAAAATAAAAGAAATCAAGAATTAATGAAGCAACAGAAACAAATAAATAAAAGAAAATATGAAAAAAAGAAAATGAAACTAAATAATGGAAAAAGCAAATGAACCTGACAATGATTCTATTTAAAATTACCTTCGATGAAAAAACAAAACAAAACAAAACAAAAAAACAATAATTACTAGAAATCAAAAATTGTTCAAAGAAATATGGATCATTGTGGAAACCAAAATCATATAAAGCAAAACAAGATTAGAAACAGAAAAGGAACAAACAAACAAAAACAAAATGAATGTTCAGGTATCAAAAAAGTTGAGAAGAATCCAACTTTTCACCCCTTTTTTTTTTCAGTTTTGCCTTGTTAACTCACAATTTAACAAAAATTTATCAAACCTAATCTATCAAAGTTACTTCTTCCTCTAATATATGGGTCCAACTTAATGTAATTATCATTCAATTGTTTGCCGATCTTGATTCTTTGTTCCAAGAACCCGGCACTCTCCGCAGAATCATCAGCTTCAATCCATTTCAAAGTGGTGACAATAAAGTTCTCAATAATTTCTTCACGTTCCTTGATCAATTGAGTCTTCTCTGGCGAGTCATTGATCACCAAATCATTTTCACCTTCTTTTGGTTCGATATAAGTTGGCTCGAAATCGTCCTTACCACCAAGAGATGCCGGCAAATTTTCGGCTTCGATGAATTTTTCTAAATCCAGGGTGTTTTTAGTGAAATTGACTTTGGAAGCCACGACCGGATCTAACCAGTTCTTGATGATGTTCCAAATACCACTGAACACCCAAGGGGCCTTATGAATCAACAACACCCCCAAGGACTCAGGATAATGCGCCTCGAACGCGCTGATCATAAACTTAACTGGGGAGTAATCCATATTAGACAATGAGAAATCACTCATATCAAACAAGATCGAAGCAGAATCAACCGGTTCTTTCAAGAATAATCTCGCGGTTTCAATCACCATCAAGGTGTACAATTGCATTTCTTCGATGGTTTGATCGGAAGAATGGTGCAATCTTGGTCTAACCACCACGATCGGTCTACCTTGCTTGTCAAACCCTCTGATGTAAGACTTGTTTAATTCGTAGTTCTTGAACACCCCAGCGTTGTTGGTCTTATCACTATTGATATACTCTTCCCAAAGTTTCAATTCCCCTTCTCTCAAGTGTCTATCAATCTGGGAATCCTTGATTCTCCAATGCAAAGTGTTGCTGATCATCGCCAACGACTTATCGACGTCCCATTTTCTGGCACGCAAGAATCGCAACACCAAATTATCTGGGGAGTCGAGCCTCAAAAAACTCCAGAAATTCTCATACATCTCATCGGGTTTCAAATCTTTAAGGGCCCCATGCACCATCTCGTCGGTGTATCTCCCTTCAATTTCCACTTTCGAAGGGATTTGTTTGATCGATTCACTAAGAGAACCGACTCTTTTGTGGCCAAAAGTGCCATTTTGACTCACTGCTGGGCTGGCAGTGGCGGTGGCACTAGTCTCCTTGGTTTTCTTTTTCCCTAATTTGAATTTTGAGAATTTCCCACCACTTTTCTTCTCTTTGGCAGTGGTGCTACTGGTGGCATCGGCGGTGGCAGCAGCAGCACCACTGGCAGCACTGTCGATAGTGGCATCTTCGTATTCGTTTCCAAGGGTACAAGAGGCTCTCAACAATTTCTTACCCTCACTGGAAGTAGGGATTTTCGCTGGTCTGCCCCAGAAATTCAAGATATACGCCCAAAGTTCTTTCAAGCGTAATTCTTCTTCCGAAGTGATGGTTTCAATTCTTCCTTGAGGAATGGTTCTGGCAGAAGTAGTGGTCATGGTTGGTCCTTTCTTCTTTTTATTTTTATTTTATATTTAGCTTTTGTTGATTGAGCGGACGTAGAAAGCAAATTCTTCTGAAGAGTTGTGTGCGTGGCTAGTTTTTTATGGGTTTATTTATCTATTCCAAGGATCAATTTTCGGCACAAAAAATGAAATTGACAAATGAAAGCAAACAAAACAGAAAATAATATTAATAATAATATGAATATGAATATAAATATAAAGCGCAAAAACAGTAGTTAGCTAAGCTCTATTTTTTTTTTTTCTTTCTTCTGAACCTCAATTCTGTGTAGGACAATAGAAACCAGGCTTCAAAGAATCGATCTATCTAAGAATGGTGGTGGTTGACGTCTTGCCGAAAAAAAATTCCCCAACAACGAAAGGAAAAAAAAATGGTAAAATCCCGTGTCATGTGACACTAACGCTTTCCCACCTACCGAATCGCTGTCTAAATAAAATACCTATACGCAACAATTACAATAATAATAATAATAATAATAATAATGAATATTCTTTTTGAATTATAAATAATGATAATGATGATCTCATCCATCACCACTAATCAATATATTTTATATACTATACTAACCGATTATCCATTGATTTTCCTGGTTTTCTTATTGGCATACTTCAACTTCGTAGACGCATTATCAACATCCCTATCAAGCTCTCCTAGAAGGGTGTTTTGGTAATCCAACTCCTCATTGATCGTCAACCCCATCATTTTCTGTCTTTGGATTGCTTTACTCAACATTGCAAGCTCATCGTCTTGGGTTTTCAACTTCAATTGCTGCTGTTGCAACAAATCTGTATCTCCTAGTCCCCGGGTCTCGTCAGTCTCTGGCAACGGTTGTCCCAAAACCCGTCTGGATGGTTTTTTCCCAAATAACCCATTAACTTCATTTACCCCACGAGACTCCGACATCACGACGACATTGAAACTTCCCGGCATTGTCGATATTGGTTTCTCACTGCTGCTGCTGCTGCTGCTGCTGCTGCCATTATATTTCTCCCCATTGATGCTGGTCAATAAACTTTCAATATTCCCATGCTCTTGCTTGAGAGAACTCAACAAATCTTTCCTCCTTCTGATCTCTCCATCTCCTAAAACTTCAGGACCTCCAGCGGCGACGGACCTGTCCTTTGCTGCCAACCCACCCCGATTCTTCTTCTGGTTTATCTCATGAAGTTTCAACCCTTGGTCTAATGGGTCAAACCTCGATCGCACCACGATCAAATTCTTCCGGGTTTGCTGAGGATTACTAGCACAAAGACTTCTAGCAACTTGTAGTAATTTCCGACACTCGCGCACTGTATCCAACCACGCTCCAATATCGATAATCGGGTCATTTCCCCCACCAACACCGGATTTCAACGAATAATGCATTGCCGTATTATTACTTTTATTATTATTTTTATTATTATTATTACTAGTACTACCACTAGTACTCTCCTTGAAGATCCCCAGGGGTAGTTCCAAGAACCCTTCAAACGCCAAAGTGTTCCTCCAATCACCATCATCATCGACCCCGTTATTCACGATTTGCAGCAAGATGTACTCGAACTCACTTCTCCGAAACTCCACCACTTCGCGATCGTTGCTATTCTGATAAAACTTGGTTTTGGGAGGCACCACTAGCGGGAATTTCTTGTTGTTCTTGTACCGCATTTCCTCTTCCATATCATGGAATAGTTTGTAAAAATCAGAGTACCGTCTGGCCAACTCATACTTCCTTAAGGGAAGTCGCACCAGTACGTGATAAACCGTGTATGAACCATCAATCAATGATGTTCTGGGTATTGAAACTTGCACGTCCATAGTGGTAGTGTAGCAATATATCTATCTACCTTTTTTTTTTTTTTTTCCTTTGGTTCTTCCAACAATAAGTAGTGATAAAAGTAAGTACTGTTATGAAACAATCAAATAAGAAAAATAAAAACAATAATAATGATAATAAAATATTAAATAAAAAAAAAAAAGTGTTCTAGTTATCTTGTGACCAGAAAAACCACCCGCGACGGAGTTGCAATTAAAACATCATCACGTGAATATACTATCATCATCAACATCGATAAGTTTTCTTCAAAAAGATGGCCTTTTTTTTTTTTCTGACAGGCAGATAATATATATATATATATTCTATAAAATAGAGACCTTTAAATGGCCCTTTCAATTGGGAGGCTTTTTTTTTCAAACGGTTACCTCATCCGTTATTGGATATCATTCATCAATGATATCATATCATAATACAGGTAAAACTGCAGAACACAAAACACAATATATATTACTCTCCAAAATAGTAACTGTTTAAAGGATAATAAATAAAAAGAAAAGATATAATTGCTGTTCAAAATCAATAACAAAAGTCAAAAAAAAAAAAAAAAAAAAAAAAAAAATATTTCAACAAACACCATTGACTTCAAAAAAGCAAAAGTAATTAGTATGAGTGATAAAACTCAAAAAAAAAAAAGAATTAAAAATTAGTCAACGGCAAATTAAGGTTGATTGATATGTGGTGAAAAAACAAAAAAAAAAAAAAGTCACCATCAACAAAATACAAGAGATAAAAATGTATGAGACAGGGAGGAAGGGAGAGAGAGAGAGATAAAACAATAGAATATAATATAGGAAAACAATTTGACTTTTGGTAGAATAGAAAACTGAAAAAAAAACAACATGAAAAGTATTAAAACTGAAACGCAAAAAATTTAAAAGTGATTGATTGACGTTAATAGGGATCAAGATAATCAGTAAGGTGCAATGGAAAATCACACCCTTCTCTTTCCTAATTATAGGCAACCAGCAAATTTATGAAAAAAAACAAAAAACAAAAAATAAAAGCAAACTCTAGAGATATAACCATGGAAAGATAAAAAAAAACAAGCAAAAAAAAACAACTCTTTAGCAAACACAACAAATAAACCAAAACCCAATTTTTTTTTTTTTTTTTTTTTTTCACTTTGCTTCAAAAAAAAAAAAGAACAAAAGACAATTCTATCTATCCACAGAAATCAAATATAAAATTGGAATGATCTATTATTGTTTCCACAAATACTCAAGCCATCATTGATACCATTATTATTGAAAAAATAAGGTCTACCTCCTGTGCTCATGGTTAGCCCAGTCAACCCCGAATTATTGATTCCACTGTCCGAGCCTCTAAACAAGGTCGTGTTGAAATAATTCGAGCTGTAGTTTGGACTTGTACTCATATTGGTGTCATATCCTAACGTTGGGAACGACGAAACAGATGCAGAATCATAATTGGCGAGGGAGTTGGAACCCATGCCCAATCCAGTTGACAACAATGGAGGTAGCTGTGTTTGTGATTGGTTGATAGAGTGCCTGGAGCTTGAGCGGCGGAGATTATTCATATTATTGTTGACGGCGGCGGCGGTATTCAGGTTATCTGTACAATTCGCATAACTGTCAAAGCCGGAATGTGGAAGTTGATGACCGAAATTTGACTGGGACCGGTTGGCCATTAGTGGATAATCATGTGGAGTGTTATTGTTGTTGTTGTTGGCGGCGGCATAACCATATTGATCATTGTAATTCTTGGAAAACAAACCATTTGGATAGTCATATTTTTGTAAACCGGGTCTTGTAGAATATTTGCTCAAATCATTATTGAAATCGCATGCCGATTTGGGGGTTCTAATTTCTGATTTATAGCGATCTTCATACTGGTTATGGTAGACATAGCTATTATTGTTGGAAATTGGGCTGTAGTAATTAGACGATTGGTCGAATGAGGTCATGATCGGTGATCTCAATGAACGATGACTTTCAAAATAATTGTACATGCTCTCAATGCACTGGTAATCTTGAATGCCGTTAGTCAAAGACTTTTTAGCCGGATCGTTTGTACCATATATTTCATTGGTAGCGTATGATATTTGAGAATTAAAGTATCCTTTAGGGTTGACGGTGTCGAGCGATACCAACCAAGGTCTAGTTTCATAAGGTTGGGGGTTATAACTTGAGTAGTATTGGTTTTTGAATTGTTGACTTTGGACATTGAAGTGCAAATCATAATTACACGACACCAACCAATCTCTTTCGCTGGAATTCAAGTCTTGGATCGAGATTCCGGTGGCGTTCGACCATGATCTGTTGGTAAACGTATTGTCATCGTTGTACTTGTTAGCAATGATCAATGCCACTGCGGTATAAAGGAAAATCTTCTCGTTTTGTAAGTTATATTGCAATTCACCCCGGTGTGATAAAGTGGCTAATCTTTTCCGTCTGTGTAAGTACGTCAAGCCCAATAATACCGAAGTTTTGGATAATCTAGTGGCATCCAAAACGCTGGTCAACTTGGTTACAAATGACTCTGGTATTTGGGGCACATATCCTTGCAAGACATCGAACGCGAATTCTGCAGCAAACTTGGCCATGACATAACTGTTATATCCCTTGTCATCGACGACGGTTTCTTGTTGTTGATGATGAGGAGGAGGAGCAGGATAAGGTTGTTGGTTATTTTGAAGGAAACGGCTGTTTTGGCTAGAATTTCTCAAATGATTTCTAAACTGGTGAGATTGATTCACTTGATGATGCTGGAGAGATATTGGCGCGAGATGAAGTTGCGGTAACATTGGGGCATGCTGATGATTAGGAAGCGAGCCTTGATTGTAAATATTATTGTTGGACAATCTGGCAGAATTGCCATACCCGGGGTTGACCAGAGGTTGGAGAGCATAGTTATTTCCCCCGACAGAAGAAGAAGGCGGAGGAGGAGGAGGAGGATAATAATAATGTGGTGGTTGGCTAACAGCGTACATTATTTTTTTGACTTAAATAATTCTCTTTTTCTTCTTGGTGATTATGAATGATAGAGGATTAGAATGGGGCTTCTTTTTTTTTTTTTCGATCGATTCAACGAGCAACTTAATTAAAAGGTCGTTGAGAAATATTCAGAGAATCAGAATAAAAAAAAAAGATGATTATAGAGAATCACTAAGTGGAGAATACCCTAAAAAAAAAAAAAAGAGTGAATGAAAAAACACAAGACTGATGATGATGGACAAAAGTTCTCGTTTTGGGGCTATTTGTGATAAAACAACGCCAGGCAGACAACAAACAGTGTGGTGATGGTTTGGTTTTTATTTCTCTTTTATTTTGGTTGAGAGGGGTGATTTGAGAAGGCAAATATAAATAGAAAGAACAAAAGGATTTTCCTATGTGAATAAGAAAAATAGTTTTGAACTTCTGTTTGGTTTTATATATGGAGGAGCTAACAGGAAAAGAAAAGTAGAAAACGCCAACAATTTTTCCTTTTTTTTTTTTTCTCATTAATTTTTTCCTTTTGGCGCAAAAAATTTTTTTTTTTTAAGAGAAAAAAAAAAAAAAAAAAATTGGAGTGCTGACGCGTGTCACGTGGGGCGACAAGCCGGCGGGCTGTTGTTTCTTCTTATTCTATTATATGTTGTGGGTATTATATATTATATATTATATATTATATATTATATATTATATATTATATATTATATATTATATTATATTATATATTATATTACTACTATTCTATATATCACACTCTCTCAATATATTTAGTATCATTTTTGCTATCCATCCCCAGTAACAAATGGCACCCTTCGGGAGGCGATTTGCGGGAAAAGGCAGGTATGAATCATCCATCCATTGATCGATCGATCGATCGTTGGGCGGAGCGGAGTGGAGTGGTGGTCAATTACTAATTGCGATTGATCTGCCGGCCACCACGGATGGATAACTAATCATATTTTAAACCGTAGCTGGTGTCTATCTATCTATCTATCATATGCCCCCCGTTTACCCTATTCTTTTCCTTTTTTTTAAATAAATAAATAAATAAATAAATAAATAAATAAAATACTATTGGTAATCCCGAAAAAACCGTCACTCTAGACACAACATAAGAAAAAGAAAAAGAAAAAGAAAAAGAAAATTCCTTAACTCCATACGGGAAATCTTCCCGTGCTTTTTAATTTCTTTGTAACTTCTATAGGTATCGTATAATCAAGTATATAAAATAAGAAGAAGGAAAAGTAGATTTAAAATATAATCCGAAAAAATAAAAGAAAATAGAATTAAAAGCATCCACCGAAGAAACCCAAATAAAACCACCTCTTACTCTCTCTCTCTCTCTCTCTCTCTCAATAACAAAAAGAAAAAAGAAAAAAAGCTTTCCAATTAGCTGCCTGATATCTGCTGGATGATGATAATAGTAATATATCTCACTCATTCATCAATTCATCCTCACTTCCTTCGTCATCATCATCATCATCATCATCATCACCTCCACCCACATCAGCATCAAACTCTTCCTCCTCATCGTCTTCTTCACTGGCATCACTTTGCTCATCACTTTCTTCCCCAACTCCTAAAGGTCGTAGTTGCTGCTGGTACAAATAGTACTCATCGTTACCAATATGATCGGAATTTAAATTCGTAGCAGCCTCGTCGGGATCTTCGTCTCTAGTATCACTGTTGTTCACATTATTGGAATCTAAATTACCGTGATAATCCTCACCATCGCTAAAATCATTCCCGTAATTCACCATTGCCCGAGTGCGACTTCTTGTTCTGCGAATGATTCGTGGTGATCTTCTTCTTGTAGGGGTTATCACCGGTTCCTCCTCCTCTTCTTCTTCTTCTTCTTCTTCTTCTTCTTCTTCTTCATTCTCACCGTTATTGTTACTCGTAGACCCATTATTATTATTATTATTATTATTATTATTATTATTATTATTAGTAGTAGTAGTAGTATTATTATTAGTATTATTATTACTATTATTATTATTATTATTGTCATTAATATCATTATTATTATCATTATTATCATAATCATTATCATTATTATTCATCTTTATCATCCCTCCTATCATTCCGTACCCTGCAGGATCTCTCAGAATCATTCCTTCAACATTATCCATCACCAACACATTATTCGAACGTCTGCTAGCCCCGTATTGGTAATTGATCACATTGTTATCATCGACAACGTTGGTAACGTTGAAATCATTATTTATCGCCAACTTATTGGTGTAATCTTGGTTCACGATCATGGTATTCTCATTGATTTCTTGACACAACATCACCATTTGCGATTTCGACAAGTTTTGAAAATGTTTTGACCGGACAACTTTCCCCCAATGGTTAAATAAATATTCCAACGATCGTTTCCGTAAGGTATAAGTGCCGCGTTCAATCTCGGTACTCAAAATGTACAACTTAATGGCAATTTTAACATTCATGGTGACTTGCGAGTTCAAAATCATGAGAATTTGTCGAAACAACCCGTCTAGTTCGTAATAATTGGCTAAGATCAATAACCCATACATATCACCATCAGAAACCGCAATCAATGACCCAGTATACAAATACTGAATTAATGATCTGATCCATGACACCGGTTCCTGGATGAACATCAGACGAGCATTGACTTCATCCATTCCTGATTCCATCATTCTTCGGAAATATGGCCAGCGGGCCAATAACATCGACATATGAACTTTGATTGGTTTAGATTTCAAATATACCAGATGTTTCCGATTAGTTCCCGTTGCTGCTAGGAATTCTTGTGCTTGATGATTTTCAAAGAAAATTGTCGCATTGGAAATCGGAGGTCTTTTCAAGCTTTCCACGCCAATGATTTCGAAATCCGTGAATTTTTTCTGTTGTAAGAATTTCGCAAAATCAACACTTAATTGATGGTCGACATTTTTATTAATATTATTGTTCACCACCAACAACCCATCAAGAAGTTTCCCATTATTATTATTATTATTATCAATATCTTTCAATTTATCATTGAACAACGCATAATTCAAACTTTGCAAGTATTTTTGTTGTTCATAGTGTTGGTTACAAAATCCCAATTGATCCAATTCGATCTTCACCAAATTTGTTAATTTGTAATCGAATGATGTCAAGTTGATATCTTGAGTCAATGGATACCCCAACATATACAACGCATTATTATTAATAAATGTATGCCGCCAGACAAATTTATTTAGCGGTTCAAAGTTGCCGTATAAGATTTTTTTCCACTTGAGGTTGGTCAAATCGAGCAATGAAATACACGGGGTGGTGATTTCGTACCCTGGATTGTTGGTTTGTTGATTATATGAGTTCCAAAGGGGGATGATAATGTCCAACATCATGGGATTGGCGGTGCTGATGGTGGTCGAAGAAATATTATTATTATTATTATTATTATGATATTGCCCTCCTCCTCCCGCGGAAATTGGTAAATAAACATGATCACCAATAAGTTTGGGCAAATTGTAGATTTCGATTTTCCCCACCACGTTATTGGATAAATCAAAGTAATGGATCTCGTTACTATTGATGATATTCATTTTTTGGTCCAACCCACCAAACGACCAGATTTTCTGGTTATAGTAGGAGATGTGATGATCGAAGCGCTTGATAAATTTCCTGGGGCCATCCCATTTGTGATTGATCAAGTCGTAACAATATAACGAGTCGTATAACTCATTGGTGACGGAGTTCAACCCTCCACTGACGAAAAGTTTGGTGTTATCAGGAGACAAGCAGGTAGCATGACGAGAGCGAGGGGCCGGGACGGGGCTAGCAGATAATTGTTGTTGAGGCACACTCCATTGGTTTTGCATAATGTCATAGATCAATATTTGGGATGCTTGTAATTGATTGGCATGATGGTGGTTGGCGTCGTCATACGGGACTCCTCCAAACACCAACACTTTATTGTTGCCGATATAGTTTGTGGTATGGCCTTCTCTAGATATTTCGTGGTGCTGATGCTGGTGCTGATGCTGGTGCTGATGCTGGTGGTTCTGGTGGTTCTGATGGTTCTGGGGGGTGTTGATGGTGTTGATGGTGTGCCATTTGTTGGTGGTCAAGTCAAGGAGGTAGATGCTGGTATCTAAATTATCATCCTCGTCAAAACCACCGTATAAGAACAAGCGGTTATTATCGATGACCTCGATCGAGGATTTCACTCTAAAGAATGGTGGTTGGGTTCCAGAGATCTCGTAAACTTCGATATTCTCTAAGAACTGCTTTTTCAGCGACGAGACATGTTTTGTAGGATTTGCATTATTATTAGTATTATTATTATTATTACTATTATTATTATTATTATTATTATTATTATTACTGTTCTGAGAGGTATTATTGGGTAGGCCACGAGGGTGGTAGTTGCTACTCATTCTGTTAGAGTGGTCTAGATTGCGGGCACTTTGGAATGGGTCAGACATGGTGGTGATGTGATGAATTATTTATTTCCTCGGCATGGATGAATCTGTCAAAAAAAAAAGAATGAAAGAAAAAAAAAAGAAAAAAAAAGAAAAAAAAAAGAAAGAAAGAGTAAAAGGGCAGTCTAAGAAGTGTAATAGGTAGTGGGAGGGAGGGGAGGACCAGTGATATGATATGATATGATATGATATGATATGATATATGGTGTAGTTGATGCCTAATGATAATAACAACAGCAACAGCCCTGGGTGTATATATCTGCTCTATCTACCGGCCTACAAAGGAAGAACAAACAGAGTAATTTGTCACCCACCGCCAGAAAAACAAAACCAGAAAAACAAAACCAGAAAAAGAAAACCAGAAAAAGAAGCCCTGGCGGCGGCGGGGGAGACAGGAAATGGCAAACAGGCCGCCCCACCCACCGCAGTGTGGATCTCTCTCTCTCTCTCTCTCTCACCCACGCCTTACTGTGTTATTATTATCTGCTATATTATATTATACTATACTATATATTATATTATATTATATTACAACACCCCACAGACATTGAAGTAACCCCTCCCATCGATTTTGACAACTGTCTTTGCTCTGTGGTTGATATCTTCCAGCAGGTCTGTTGACACAATACCGATACCGATACTGATCATATCCATCGATTGTAGTCAAATAATAATAATAATAATAATAATAGTAATAACAAACAAGAAACCCCAAAAACACGAAAATAAAAATAAAAACAAAACATTTCCTAATCGGGAAGACGCGTCGATTTTTCAGGTTTTTTTTGCCCGATTTTTTTCCTCCCCCTGTTGGTTGTTGTTGGCGAGATTGATTCACATTTCTTTCTCTTCCATACCTTCTTTTGTTGACATTTATCTCTCAATCTCTACTAATTATCCTCTCCCTCTAATATCCTACCCCCCCATGTCGTTCGATAGACCCGATATCTACAGCGCCAGGGTCCTTCCTGGTGAAGAAAACCCCGAAAACGCCAACACAGAAATCGTCAAGGCGTTCCGCACATTCATCTTGGAATACAGAGAAGGGTCACAGTTCATCTACAGAGAACAGCTCCGCGAAAACTTGTTGGTCAATGAATACTCCCTCACCGTCCAATCAGACCATTTGATCCGTTACAATGAAGAACTCAACCAACGCTTGGCCGACGACCCAGTAGAAATGATCCCGTTGTTTGAAAAAGCCATCACCGAATCCGCCCAAAGAATCATCTATTTACAATCAGAAATCCCTAGCCATTTCCCAAGCTGTCAATTAATCCTCAGATCCAAAGATAACGAGGTCTCCATTAGAGAATTGGACTCCAACAATATCTCGAAAATCGTGAGAATTAGCGGGATTATCATCAGCGCCTCGGTGCTCAGCTCAAAGGCTACCATGGTCCAATTGGTCTGCGGTAATTGTAAACATACCATGAGAGTACAAGTCAATTCGGCGTTCGGGTCATTAATCCTTCCTTCCAATTGTGAAGCCCCAGTCCAACCAGGGGGCCAAAAAACTAATTGTCCTCCTGATCCTTACAGAATCGTCCATAACAAATCCACTTATATCGACCACCAAATCTTGAAACTTCAAGAAAGTCACGATATGGTCCCGGTAGGGGAAATGCCAAGGCACATCATGTTATCCTCCGATAGATACTTGACCAACAAAGTGGTGCCTGGTAACAGAGTCACCATCACCGGGATCTACTCGATTTATCAATCAAAGAACAAAAAAAATTCCAGCTCCGTGGCCATTAGAAACCCCTATGTTAGAGTGTTGGGGATTGAAGCCGACGTCGACCATAGCTCGCTTGGTAACCCACATTTCTCCGAAGAGGAAGAAGAAGAATTCTTGAAAATGTCAAGAAACCCCAACATTTACGAGTCGTTTGCCAATTCTATCGCCCCATCGATTTATGGTAACGACGATATTAAAAAAGCCATTGCTTGTTTGCTCATGGGTGGCTCGAGAAAACAATTACCAGACGGGTTGAAATTGCGAGGGGACATCAACGTGTTGCTTCTTGGGGACCCCGGTACCGCCAAATCCCAATTACTTAAATTTGTCGAGAAAGTCGCCCCGATTTCCATCTATACTTCCGGTAAAGGGTCTTCTGCCGCTGGTTTAACCGCTTCGGTCCAAAGAGATCCCATGACCAGAGAGTTTTACTTGGAAGGTGGGGCTATGGTGTTAGCCGATGGTGGGGTGGTGTGTATCGATGAGTTCGACAAAATGAGAGATGAGGATCGGGTGGCGATTCACGAAGCCATGGAACAGCAGACCATTTCCATTGCCAAAGCAGGGATCACCACGATCTTGAATTCCCGTACTTCGGTCCTTGCCGCCGCTAACCCAATTTACGGCAGATACGACGATATGAAATCCCCGGGAGAAAACATTGATTTCCAAACCACCATCTTATCGCGTTTTGATATGATTTTCATTGTCAAAGATGATCATAATGAAAAAAGAGATATTGAAATCGCGTCGCACGTCATGAATATCCATACTGGAAGAAACAACCTCCAGCAACAAATCAACGGAGACTACGATATCAACAAAATGAAGCGTTACATTCTTTATTGCAAGTCTAAATGTGCTCCAAGATTGACCCCTGAAGCGTCAGAGAAATTGTCTTCGTATTTTGTGGAAATTAGAAAGCAAGTGCATATCAGCGAAGAGCAACGTAATGAAAGATCATCGATTCCTATCACCGTGCGTCAATTGGAAGCGATTGTTCGTATCACCGAAGCATTGGCCAAGTTGAGATTGAGTCCCGTGGCCACCGAAGAACACGTTGATGAAGCAATCAGGCTCTTTAGAGCTTCTACTATGAATGCGGTGAATGAAGGAAATGGTATGAGGGCCGATTTGGTACGTGAGGTGAAATTAATCGAGGACGAATTGAGAAGAAGATTGCCAATTGGTTGGTCGACATCTTACCAAACTTTGAAAAGAGAATTTATCGATGGGAAAAACTATTCTTCCGAAGGGCTTGACCATGCATTATATGTGTTGGAAAAACATGACACTATTCAGTTTAGAAGCCAAGGGAAAAATATTTTCCGTAGTGGAGCGTAACGATTTTTTGTCCTTTTTTTTTTTGTCTTTCTTCTTGTCTTTGTATTAATATTTCCTTAGGGAGTGTGGTTAACTATTTTCTTTTTATTTTTAATTCTTCATCTTGTTGTACGTTTTTTTTGTATGTTTTGAAAAAAATACCATGGAAATTATATTGAAGTTTTATATTACTGTAAATGATCATTTATAGTGTAGTATTGAGAATGGTCAGATCTTCCCCAAAATGAATGCATTTCAGATACTTTTTAACTACTTTCTTACAATAGCAGCTCCCACAAGTCATACAAATTGAAATATAGAAAAAAAAAAAAAGATGGAAATATGCATTTTATATGCAGTGATTTTTTTTTATTGCCATCAACCACCAGAAATGCTCATACCAAACTACAAAAAATATTTCATGCCATTACTCTGCAATTATTCATATCAATTTTTTTTCTATTAATGGTGCCAAAAACCTCTTTGCTACTCAAGTAGTTCGAAAATTACTCAATTCTGAAGAACTCGGAGCTCTTTTCTACATACAACACCGGGTATTTATCATACACATGTGATGATAATTATAAGAAATAGGAAAGAATCAATGTATGGTAGAAGGTGTGGTGGTGGGCCCCTCATATATTGATATGAGCATTTGGAACCAAAAAAAAAAAATTGAAGTCACTGTACTGACAAAACTCAAAAGCAATACCGTTAACAGAGACTAGCATCAAAAGATATCAGGAATAAAACTTAGACACTAATACGAAAAGATTTGGCTCCAGCATCCTATTTCCCAATCAAATGAAAATCACTGTATCAGGAAGTAAGAAACAAAAAGACAGCATATGCCCTTTCACAATTCGGAGTGGAAAGGACATGCAGAAACTTTTCCATCCTTATTGAACAACTCCTCATTTTTCCCACCGTCACGAGGATCAAGCTGGTAAATTTCCCTCTTGATATCCGCGCCTAAAGTAGGATGAACCTTGGTGAACATATCAATGACACGATCTTGAATATCCCTCTTTGCCGCTGAGGCGTGTACCGCAACATTGTGGGCCAAGGCTTTTTGTTGGCCTGGTTGCTTCGACAACACCTTAGCATACAAGTCAGTAGCTTGTTGGAAATCAATTGGTCCAACCACTTTCCAGTGCCTAGCAAATGCCGGGCCAGTCCATACTTCTTGATGTGCTTGTAATTTCACATCACTGCGTACTTCTACCGGAACATTTGTTGCGAGATAGTTTGGAGCAGAGCCCAAATTCCCATTCACTTGCATCGCACCGTCCCTAATATGAGGAGCGTATGCTGAACGGGCAGCAAAAGGGCAATTGACAGGAATTTGATTATAGTTGACACCCAAACGATGACGGTGAGTATCTGGATACGAGAAAAGTCTCGATTGAAGCACTGGATCAGCCGAAGCTTCGATACCTGGAACGGTATGTGAAGGAGAGAAGGCAGCTTGTTCAACTTCGGCGAAATAGTTTTGTGGATTTTCATCAAGAACAAACTTCCCGAATTTTCTTAATGGGAATTGAGATTGGGGCCAGACTTTGGTCAAATCAAAGACGGAGAATGGTAATTTGGCAGCTTCTTCTTGGGTCATTGATTGCACATACACAGTCCAAGAAGGATTATCACCTCTCTTGATAGCGCTGAACAAATCTTGTTGAGCAAAGTCAGGATCAGATCCAGCCAAAGTACCAGCTTGCTCGTTGTTCAAGGTTTTGATACCTTGATCACATCTAAAATGGATTTGGACATATCTCCATTCACCTTTGGCATTGGTCCACTTGTAAGTATGGCCAGAGTAACCATGCATAAATCTGTATCCATGAGGAGTGCCTCTGTCACTAAACAAGATACAAACTTGATGGATTGCTTCTTGGTTCGAGGTCAAATAGTCCCAAAACATGTCCGGATCTTTCAAATTTGTTTCTGGGTTTCTCTTTTGGGTGTGAATAAAGTGTGGGAACTTGGAAGGATCTCTGATAAAGAAGACCGGGGTATTATTCATAACCAAGTCATAGTTACCTTCTTCAGTGTAAAACTTGACAGCAAACCCTCTTGGATCTCTAGCAGTGTCAGCAGAGCCTTTTTCACCACCAACAGTACTAAATCTCACAAAAGTCTTGGTCTTCTTGCCAACCTTATTCAAGAAAGCAGCGCTACACATATCAGAAATATCGTCAGTGACCTCGAAATAACCATAAGCACCAGAACCCTTAGCATGAACCACACGCTCAGGAATACGCTCTCTGTCGAAATGGGCCAAGGAATCAATCAAGCTGAAATCTTGCAAAAGCAAAGGACCATCCTGACCAATTCTTTGGGTAGCATATGGCTCGCTGACTGGGCAGCCTTCAGAAGTGGAGAAGACTCTCTTATTAGACATTATTAATATCGATTTCTGTTTCGCTTGCACATAAAATGAGGTAGGAACCGCGAACTCGATAACACGGTCTCATAAGAACGGGAAATTATGGGCATTATTACTATTTATATACGTAATAACAGCAATATTGCTGTCTATACACGTAATAGGAGCAATATTTTATTGGGGCTGCCGAGATGAGTACAGCGCGCGTGCGCACTACCAAAAATACCTGGCAAGATCAATTGCAGAACAGACAGCAATAAACCAATTTTATAAAACAAGAAAGAAATTATTGGAGGTTATCGATATCCTTGCTGATTGTAAGAGTATCAAATACCTATATATCTATTTGGAGGAAGGGGTGAAGTGGGACAACATAGATTCGTTAGGGATAAGACAGATGGGTTCTGCAATGCTGCTTTCTAAGCGGTGGGCTGTGATTGGACATTAATAAGAAGTTGCGATCGTATTCATTTGCATAAGTGATTTTTAGTCACGGGGTAATACGTTTTCCCGCATCAACCCACAGTATACCATACACTTGGTTATAACGTGTGTTAGGGTTTCTTCAAGAATAGATGTCCGGGTGCTGCTATGTCATTGATTACGTACGTGCATTACACATTTAGTTTTTTGTTTGGTACAATGATTTCATCTTTTATTCGCATCAACCACCTGAAATGTTCATACCAGTGTGGCAAAAATTAATTCATGCCACACTACAAAAATATTTCATACTGATGGGAGTCGCTAGCTAAGCTAGTGTCACCCGCTTGTTGTTTAGAAATAGAAGCCGAATCAAGACTTATTAGTGGAAGTGTTCAGTGCATCAGCAATAACAGGATCATTGGAATCATCAGCTGAACTCATTACTATGATAAGATTCTTTCGGGTCTGTCAAGTCGATGTTTATTGCTCTTCTTCACTACTCAACTATATAATTTTCTAGTTTGAGTGATTAACGAATTTAGCCATCCTTTCTTGTAAAATTCTTTCTTCTTGACTATCAGAAGCTCCTAACATCATTATCCAGGTTATTCCTGATTTGCCTGAGTTACGGTTGCTAATACTAATTAAATATAGTCTGGAACTAGCAGTATAGCAACCGTCAGTGCAATCTAGCATTGGCATCATACTTAGGATTGATCGGAGAAAGGGCTCAAATACCACCGTCGTGGTATACTCTAATAATTTTCATCACAGAAATTTAATCATCTTATCTCATCTCTCTTCCCACTTCACTCTATTTTGTTACCAATGGCACAATATATTAAAACCATTAGCAAACAACTAATACGCGATATTTGAAAATTTTGCTATATATACATAAATATGTGAAGCAAAGAAATCTCTCCCGAGATTTTAGAAAAATAGTATTAGATCAATTGATCCTGAAATTGGAAAGAATAAGGCCTCCAATGAGCAGTCCTAGCCAACATCCAAGAAAAAGAGCTAGGAAAGGGAAAGAAAAGATTACTCCAGGTATGGAGGAACCTCCTTCCTCAGACCAAGGAGATGAATATTGAGAATCTGAAAAATCTTTAAAATCTGCATTTGATGGATTCAAAAATGAATGGGACAAAGGCTCGCTTCCTAAAACCAGTTTTGATTTTTCAACTCTAGGTGCTACTGGGTATCTTTGTGAACAAGCTACCGAATATTTCTGTGATAGTTTAAGCTACACTGTGCGACCAATTTTTGGAATCTTTGCCACCTTGAGCTTTGTCTTCAAGGGTAGCTTGTTTTCAAAAAGGGCGGCAAGGGCAGAAACGAAGAACAACCAAAAAACATAACATCAGGCTCCAATCAAAATTCAAGAACAAGAAGTAGCCGAAGATCAGAAATCAGCTTGAAATCAATCAAAAATTACAATGAGGAAAGAACCGCCGACTCAAAACTTCCTATGTTCTATTTTGCACCTTCTGTAGCTAGGAGGTGGTTGCGCCAAGTTGGAGCAATTGAATTCCCAAAACATTTCACCGATGTGAGGAATCCTAAATTCTATATGACCATTAGCGAAATTCACTCAGAGAATAATTTTGAAGCTTTTTTTCTTTCAGTTTTCTACAACATAAGTACATTTTTCCGACTGATGATTCTGAAAGATTTTAGGTTGGTACCTTCACAACAGTACTCATTTCCAATTGAAGGGAATATTGTTTCAACCCCTGATATTATGATTAAGTATAAAGAAATAGGCAACAAGAATAATGAATATATAACATGTGTTGAGCTTAAATATAAACCGCAATACTCACTTTCAGAAAGCTTTAACAAGTTCAGAGCAGAGTATAGCATATACAGACGACACTTGCCACGGTATTTTCGTTTCAGTACGGAAGCGCTCTTCTTCTTGAGAGGTATCAATCAATTAATAATCCAAATTTTGGCCTCAAGGGCTCTCGCTGGAATATTTATTGGCTGATGAATCGACCCCTTTTTTTAGTGAAATTTGACTGGGAAAAACTTGGAGAGAAAATGGATGAAGTGAACAAACTAGAAGAAAGCGAGGGAAAAGAAGGAATGTATAATGAGCAAATGGATAGAGATAAGAAGAAAGCGAGAAAATATTTTGGACTCCTTTTTGATAATTGTGCGCGTATGTATTTCCAATTCAAAAATGATAGGCTAATAACTTTCCAAATCATCGACACTTCTGAGACGCTCCTTGGTAGCGCAATTCTACAGTTCATGAAACCAACATTGGAATTGAAGAAGTCGCAGCCAGGATTTGCCACGAGAGATGAGATTGCGACCTGGTTTATTGGAAAAATGCTTGGTCAATTTTCAGGAAAGCTAAAAGAACAAAGACTTGTTGGCAGGTCCATTAACAGATTGTTGATTTACGATTATTTGAATCTTGCATTTGATACTCCCAAAAAGAGAGTGATTGATTTTATCGGAAAATCATATTCTGAAACTTTGAAAGAAAAAATTGTTGGAAATTGGAAAATGAAACCAAGCGAATATGATAAGGATTTGGAGAAACGGATAGGAATATTTCGTAGCAATGAAGAAGGTAGATTGGTGTTAAAAGCCATGCCATAAATGAAACCAGAGATTGTTTTTGGAGGTGAGCCTCACAGTTCATGGTCTCTCGTCATAGGTTTTGGGGATGATCTTTATAAAATTTTTGGCTATGCCAGATGCTCTCCTGAGGTTCTCTCAACCAAAATGGGCAGCTTTGATACTCACAGGAATATATTCTATTATTACACTAGTCTCTTTATTAATGAGGTAACATCGTACTCAATTTTAACAAAAAAAGGAAGCACCGGAAATTTAATTCCTATCGTTCTTGAAAAAGGTTTCATTTACTCCAATAATGAAAATACTGATGAGCCGCAGGAAATAAAAAAAGGTAAAGAATTGGCATATACGGAGGGTCCGTATATCAATTGAATAACCTTTGCAAAATTGGTTATAATCTCTTTGGTGATTGTTCAATAAGGAGTGGATTTTATGGAAAGAGATTTATGAGATCGGCTTTGATTTGTATTAGCAAAATACACTGTGCGGGTGTGGAACACGGTGATATTCGGGGCGCCAATGTATTTGTCAAAGAAAAAGACCTGGTTGATATCAAACTTATTGATTTTGGATTTTCATCTTCAGCAGCGAATGGAAAAGGATTAGCGAAAAATTTGAAAGAGAAAATGGAAAAGTGTTCGGCTATGGCGGACAATTTGAAGCTGGTTTTTGAGTGTGATTACATGAAGCTTTTCAAAATGTTTGATAAAAAACTTGGTAATTTTTGTGAGCGTATAATGGGCGAATTTTGTGATAATACCCTGGAGTTAAATGAAGTTTTGAATATTGGTTCAGCATCCAAAGATTTGCTTGCTATTTTCAGAGAAAAAGCGACAGAAATGGAACTTGCTTTTGTCGCTCCGGACAGAGATGTACAAGATGAATTTTGGAAAATTTTGGAGAAAATTGGAGTCTGAAGAGGGAAGAAATATTTTTATTATCTCTCTCAGCCACTTGGGGTTTCGAGATATAAGGGAAGTTCAAGAAGCGCCCCCAAACTAATACTTTGCTGAGGTAAAATCACTAATGATTAAATCAATACATTGCTATTATAAACTCGCTAATAATTAATTCATATCAGTGCTATTTTTGCTGCTTCCATTTTTTTTTTTTTGCTCATTCATTTCTTCTCTCGTCGTTTCATTATTTATCATGTTTCTTTTTCTTGGTGGTTCTCCTTTCAAATTGACTAGCTATGTACATATATATTTGATTGTTGTTGAGAATTTCATTGATGCCTTCAATCATTTCAAGAATACTGTTGGCAAATTAGACCGTCTGGTAAATCGTTAGCTGCTGCTGGGCCTGCTGGGGTTCTTTTAGGATATGCGATTATCTCTTTTATGGTGTTTTTTGTCATCTTAATCAAAGTTTTTTCAAAGTTTTTTTCTATTTCCAAACCCATGTAAGGAAACATTATACAGGTATTTAAACTAACACAGCAGATAAAACAGAATAACCGTGCAATAGAACATTTTTGATAGCGTTATATTATATATATTCGCTGGTCTCGACTCTCTTCAGAAAAAAAAAAAAAAAAAAGACATTCAACAAGATCTTGTTGTGCTTACTTTCATGCTGAAAAGTAACTTGGAATCCCACCTCAACCGGTTCCTCAAATCTGACAGGATCTTGAGACTTCGTGCGTAATTGATCTGATTAAAAGCAGAAGTGCCATGTTACAGATAAAGGGAAACCATGTTCCTTCAGATATGAATCTCCCTGAAAATATACTATCAATTGATAAAAATCAAACTGAGCATCAGTAGCTAGAAGTTAGACTGTTTGGAAGAATTATTAATTCTTTTTCCAAGTTGCAGCACAACGGGAAAATCTTGGCTTTGTATGCATACTCGAACTTCGTAAGCACCAACATCGATTATTTCAGTGGCTTCGGGAGAAGCCTTCACTTTAATAAACGACACATTATTGATGTGATATTTTCGCCTTATGCTTGATTCTTAAGAAGTGATTTCTTCTTTGAAAGAGAAGAAAATTCATACATGACGCCCGGTTTTTTTAGTAAATAAGATCGAATGTATGGTAGAAGGTCTGCCTGCTGCATGAGGCAATAATATCTCACAAGTATTGTGCAATTCAGTAACACTATATGATCACTAGATTGATTACAGTAATTCTTTCACTACTAAACGTAAGTTTGGACTTGAAAGCTTGCTTTGGCCGCAGTTGTTGGTTTTAGGAAGCGTAGTACAATTTCTGCCAAAGGCTGTATTGAATTTAAGGTCAGAATATTAGTGGCTTGATCCAACAAGAGAAAAATTTATTCAGAAACCAACGCTGAGAAAGTGAGTTAAGGTACTACAACTATTCATAAACGCCGTGATCTTCAATTATTGGTTGCACTGAGTGGGTTAGAACTTGTATTTCTATCTCTTTATTCTCCAGGGTTAAATGCCATAGAAGAATTCTGGTCAGTATGTAAAAGTAAAGTAAAAAGATCAAACTTGATTAAGAAAAAGCAATTGACTCCAAGAATGGAAAAAGCTACGGAAAGTATTACTCTTGATTGTTATGAGGGATTCTGTAGGCATGCTGTAAGATAGACTTATTGATCTCTGTTTATAGCACCAGCTCTTTTGAAAAGAAATACAAAAAATACAAAAAATTTAGAAAATGAACCAAAAATAGAGTATGAAACTGGAATACAAAAATGACCATGCTGATTAAAAACTTAATTAGGAGCCCTCAAAAAGGCCGTTAGATATCTTTTTTGAATACTAAACGCACGAAATAATTTATACCTCTAGTGTAAATTTTCTTCTTGTAGGCACGAATAATTACAGTGTATGTAATGTTACGAAATATTCTTGTAGTTTCATATAAATATCCCGGTGCGATGGTACAAAAAAAATACGAGGGGGTCACTATGAACTAATTTTTGCCACTGGTATGAACATTTCCGGTGGTTGGTACGAATAAAAAATGAAAACACTGTACTATTGTACTTTAATTATTCATACCAACTGGAATAAAATTAATACTTGATCTTCATATAAACACCTAATAGAAATTAAATACATCTAATGGCCTCTTTGAGGGCTCGTAACCAAGGGTTTGGTCCGTATGAAGCTCATTTTTCTTTGAGCTTCTCCTGTGGTCTTTATTTTATTTTTTCATTCCATTTTCTAAATCTTTTTGTCTTTTTGTATTTCTTTTCAAAAGAGCTGTTGCTCGTTATTAGTTTCTATTTGTTGAATTACTGACTTTACGAAGACATACAAGTGATTAGCTGTAGTACCTCTACTCACTTTCTCAGCATTTGTTTCTGAATCAAGTGTTCTCTTCTTATCGGAGAAAGCCACTGGTGCTCTGCGCTTTATAAGCTGAAACGCCTTCTTCCATAACTAGCTACCAAAATCTTTGTTGTACAGGTTGCCTATAGTGTCTGTAAGGGCCTCTCTATATTTCCTTGTCTCCTCCATTTCTTCAGTATTCATATCTTCACATTTTTTGAAGATCACTTCATCTAGCTCCATGGTGGTTGATTGTACTACGCTCCTATAATTACTATAACCAATCTAGTGATGACATAGTGGCACTGAATTGCACAATACTTGTGAGAAATCATTACCTTATGCGAGCAGACATTCTACCATGCCATATATTCTTTCCTATTGACTAAAAATGCCATCATATGTGCACTATGAGTGTCCGGTATTGTAGAAATAGCACCGAGTTCTGCAAAACTGAGTATCTTTTGATTAAATTAAGTAGCAAAGAGGCTTTCGGAAGCATTAGTAGAAAAAACATTGATTTGAATATTTGAAGTAAAATGGTATGGACAATTACAGTGTAATGGTAAAAATACCGGGGGCCAGTATGAATTTTCTTCCTGTTGGTACGAATAATTACAGTGTAATGGTACGAAATAAAAATATTCCTTCAATATATATGAATGCCAATTTCTGATATTCCGTTTGTTCGTTCGCCTTGAAAGTGCCTGACACCTTTATGGAATATTTATATAAGTTTCAACTTCAACTTTCTTAGTTTCTTCTCTTTCAAAGAACAAATTACTTCTTAAGAATCAAACATAAGGTGAAAATAGCACATCAATAATATGTCGTTTATTCATGTCAAGGCTTCCCCCGAAGCCACTGAAAGAATCGATGTTGGTGCTTACAAAGTTTGGGTATGCGGTCAAAGCCAAGATTCTTCCAAACAGTATAACTTCTGGCTACTGATGCTCAGTTTGATTTTTATCAATTGATAGTATACTTTCAAGGAAACTCATATCTGAAGGACCGTGGTTTCCCTTTATCTGTAATATGACACTTCTGCTTTTAATCAGATCAATTACGCACGAAGTCTTGAGATTCTATTAGATTTGAGGAAACAGTTGAGATGGGATTCCGAGTTACTTTTCAGAATGAAAGTAAATACAACAATATTGTTGAAGGTCTTTATCTTTTGAAGAGAATTGAGACCAACGAATATATGTAATATAACATTATCATAAATGTACTATTGCACGGCTATTCTGTTTCACCTGCCGTTTTAGTTTATATATCTGTATAATGTTTCCTTACATCGGTTTGGAAGAAGAAAAAAAAATTGAAAAAACTTCAAATAAGATTTAATGAAGAAGAGCAACAATCAATTATATATGTATATGCGTAGCCAATTTGAAAGGGGAACCAACAAGAAAAAAAAACCCTGATGAATAAGGAAACAGCTCCATAAGAAATGGATGAGCAAAAAAAAAAAAAAAAAGAAAAGAAATAGAACCTGAAAAAATAGCACCGATATGAATTAATTATTAGCGAGTTTGTAACAGCAATGCATTGATCTGATCATTAGCGATTTTACCGTAGCGAAGTATTAGTTGGGAGCGCTTCTTCAACTTATATCTCGAAACCCTAACTTGTTGACAGAGATAAGAAAAACATTTCGGCCATCTTCAGACTTGAATTTTTTCCAAAACTTTCCAAAACTCATCTTGTACGTCTCCGCTCGCAGCGATAAAACCAAGTTCCTTTTCTGTCGCTTTTTCTTCGAAAATAGTGAGAAAATCTTTGGATTCTGAATCAATATTGAAACTTTCTTTTAACTCCAGGGTGTTGTTGAAAAATTCGCTCAATATACGTTCACAAAAATTACCAAGTTTTTTATCAACTATTTTGAAAAGCTTCATGTAATCACCCTTGAAAATCAGCTTCAAATCGTCCGCCATAGTCGAATACTTTTCAATTTTCTCTTTTGAATTTTCTGCGGCTCATCAATGTTTTTATCACCATAGTAAATAAAACCTTTTTCATGAATAGTAGGAATTAAGTTTCTGGTGCTTTCGTTCTTTGTTAAAATTGAGTATGATGTTACCTCATTAATAAAGAGACCAGTGTAATAGTAGAATATATCCCGGTGGGTAAGGAAGCTGTTCTTTTTGGTGGAGAAAACCTCAGGAGAACATCTGGCATAGTCAAAAATTTTATAAAGATCATCTCCAAAACCTATGACGAGAGACCATGAGCTGTAAGGCTTACCTCCAAAAACAATCTCTGGTTTCATTTTTGACATGTTTTTTAGCACCAATTTACCTTCTTCAATAACACGAAATATTCCTATCCGCTTCTTCAAATCCTTATCATATTCGTTTAATTTCATTCTCCAATTTCCGGCAATATTTTTTTTCAAAGCTTCAGAATAAGATTCTTCAAAAAAATCAAATTCCTCCTTTTTGGAAATATCAAATGCAAAATTCAAATAATCGTAAATCAACAATCTGCTAATGAATCTGCCAACAAGTCTTTGTTCTTGTAGTTTTGAAAATTGATCAAGCATTTTTCCAATGAACCAGGTGGCAATCTCATCTCTCTTGGAAAATTCTGGCTGCGACTCCTTCGTTTCCAATGTTGTTTTCATGAACCGTAGAATTGCGCCACCAAGAGGCGTCTCAGAAGTTTCGATGATTTGGTAAGTGATTAGCCCATCATTTTTGAATTGAAAATACATACGCGCACAATTATCAAAGAAAAGCTCAAAATATTTTCCCGCATCCTCCTTCTTTTCTTCCTCCATTTTTTCTCCAAGCTTGTTCCAATCAAATTTCACTAAAAAAACGGTCGATTCATCTGCCAATATTCCTGTTATAGCCCTTGTGCATAAAATTTGAATTATTAGTTGATTAATACTCCTCACGAACGTGAATTCTTTTGGACCGAAACCAACAAACCGTGGCAAGTGTCCTTTGTATAATTCATATTCTGTTTTAAACTGCTTGAAGCTTTCTGAAAGTGAGTATTGTAGTCTATATTTAAGCTCGACACATGTTATATATTCATCATCCTCCTCCTCCCCTATTTCTTTATACTTAATCATAATATCAGGCTTCACAACAACATTTCCTTCAATTGGGAATGAGTACTGTTGTACCGGCTTCAATTTAAAATCATTCAGAATAACCAGTTGGAAAACTGCACATATGTTGTCGAAAAAAAAAAAAAAAAAGTTTCCAATTTTTTCTTTGAGCGAATTCCGCTAATTGTCTCATAAAAAATAACAGTCCCCAGAAAGTGGAAGAAAAAGTTGAAATTCTTTGGGACCTCAATTACTTCAACTTGGCACAACCATTCCGTGGCAACAGATGGCCTAAAATAGAACATAGGAAGTTTTGAGTCGGCAGTTCTTTCATTACTGTAATTTTCTACTGATCTCATACTGGTTCCTAGTCGTTCATCACTTCCTGTTCTTGCATTTTGATTGGAGCCTGATCTTATGTTTTTTGGTTGTTTTTCTTCGTTTTTCCTCTCCCCCGCCCTTTTTGCGAATAAGCTGCTCTTGAAGACAAAGTTTAAGGTAGCAAAGATTCCAAAAATTGGCATCGTAGAGAAGCTTAAACTTTTAAGAAAATTTCTGACAGCTCGTTCACGAAGATACCCAGTAGCACCTAGAGTTGAAAAATCAAAACTGTTTCCAGCAAGAGAGCCTTTTTCCAATTCATTTTTGAACTCATCAAATGCAGACTTTAACGATTTTTCCGATTTTAAAGATTCATCTCCTTGGTCCGAGGAAGGAGCTTCTTCCATACCTGGAGTAATCTTCTCTTTCGCTTTTCTGGCTTTTTTTCTTGTATGCTGACTAGGAATGCTCATTGGAGGCCTTGTTCTTTCCAATTTCAGGATCAATTGATCAAATACTTTTTTTCTAAATCTTGGAAGAGATTTCTTTGCTTCACATAGATATATATATATATATATATAGCAAGATTTTCAGATATTACTTATTATTTGTTTGTTGATGATTTTGATATATCGTGCGATTGATAAAAAAATAGAGTGAAGTGAGTTTGAGAGAGTGGGAAGAGAGATGAGAAAGGATGAAAAAATTTCCTGTAATGAAAATTAAGGACTCCCCCACATTTTTGGACCCTGCATTGGTAGTCACGTGTACAATCGATTAATACGTCAAATTATAACAGATCAACTGCAATATCATCACTCGTTCCGAGATAAGGATCGCCAGAGACTAACCAAATAAATCAGGTATATTTATCCATTAAATGTGGTTTAATGGCCAAAATAACCTTTTTCTTTGCGAAATCAATCTTAGTTTACACACTTCTATGCCACTTTATCGAGTGATGATTAGAGTGATGTTGGAAGATAAGCAAAAAGAAAGAAGATTGATGTGAAGAAGCTTGATTGCGTTTTCGTCCCTGTTAATATGATGAACTCAAATTGCTCATCGAGAGTTTTTAAATAAACAACATAAAAAGCTTTAACTCTTTGCCAGAATCAGAACAAAAAAAATCATTACTAGTGGAGTTACATTATTGAAGCTTCGAAAATTTTATATCCCAAATAATTACTAACGAAGCTAGGATCAGTGCTCATAGTACTGTTGTTAATGACCGTCTATGAGGCAATTTGTCATTAATAATATTTCTTTCGATACAACCATTATTAATAAATCGAATTGTAACATAAGACTCTCAATCCATTGATTAACATGAAACCAAGCTTGTATTACAAGCCATGGAAAATATTGATTAAGGAAAGTGTGATAATGTTCCTAAAAATCTGTATTACTATTCCAACACGAATTTTTAGTGATAAAGCACCCACGCCAAAGGCTATATTTACTGTGATTTCATCTTTCATTCGTACCAACTACCGGAAATGCTCATACTAGTGGCAAAAATTAATTCATACCGACCTCCGGTCTTTTTCGTACCGCTGCACCAGAACTCATTCATGCCAAACTACAAGAATATTTCATACCATTACACTTTAATTATTCCCACTATTTTATTTCAATTATTCATATCAACCCTTTGTCTACTAATGGTTTCAGAAGCTTTTTTGCTACTTAACTTGACTTAATCAAACAATACTCAATTTTGCAGAACTTGGTGTTATTTTCTACAACACCGGATACTTATAATACACACGTAATGTAATGATCTAGACACTTTCTTACTTTTCTTTCTCTTTCTTTCTTTTTATTGTTTTTATCTTTTCTTCTCTCTTCTTTATTTAACTCCATTCCTTATCTCCGACAACCTCTTTATCTCCGACTACCTTTTTATTTCCCTTTGAGTTCCCTTTTAGGTAAGTCTTACTTTCTTTTCTCACCTATAAAAAGCTTACTTCATCTATTCCTTTTAGTTTTTATTCTTCTTTAATATACTTTAACTACTATGTTACCCAACTAAACCATTACATGGAGGTCGTACCAAAACGCTATCGCTTACTTCAAACCATCGTTAACTACCACAGAGGAATCCTTTACCTGATAGTCGCTCTCTCTTTGAACAAGTACAAAGATATCATAATGCTGACCCAAAACAAGCCTTACCACAAAAAGTCTACCGCGACCACTTCCGTGATCACGACCACTTCCCAGACTGTTACTCAATTGGCTGTTTCTGCTATTATTACCACAAGTGCTATCGCCGCTGCTAAAGCTACCTTTTCCAGTGCTCCAGAGCCAAACACTAACCATACCGCTGATCCAGTCATCGAAGCCTGGTATAACGAGAATAACACTTTCCAGTACTTATTCACCATGCCTGTCCTCAGCACTTTCTTCAGTGTTCTCTGTTCGTTTTCCAACCACTGGTTAGCTAATATTTACACCATTAGCTCAGTTTTATACTCAACTTTGGACGAAGTCATCGATTTCCACCAAATTCCTTACTTTTAATAATAATATTTTTAACAAATAGGAATGAATGTATGGTACAAGGTGTGCCCCATATAAAGCGATGATTTCTCACATCTGTGTGCACTTTAGGGTAACTATGTGATCACTAGATTAATTACAGTAATTCTTTTACTATGAAACGTAAGTATGGACTTAAAAGCTTGCTTTGGCCGCAGTTATTTTTAGGAGCGTAGTACAATCAACCACCATGGAGCTAGATGAAGTGATCTTCAAAAAATGTGAAGATATGAATACTGAAGAAATGGGGGAGACAAGAAAATACAGAGAGGCCCTTACAGACACTATAGGCAACCTGTACAACAAAGATTTTGGTAGCTAGTTATGGAAGAAGGCGTTTCAGCTTATAAAGCGCAGAGCACCAGTGGCTTTCTCCGATAAGAAGAGAACACTTGATTCAGAAACAAATGCTGAGAAAGTGAGTAGAGGTACTACAGCTAATCACTTGTATGTCTTCGTAAATTCAGTAATTCAGCAAATAGAAACTAATAACAAGCTAAAAGATTTGAGATATTGAATTCCTGATCATGCTGCTATTCATAAACGTCGTGATCTTCAATTATTGGTCGCACTGAGTAGGTTAGAACTTGTATTTTTGCTTCCTCATTCTCCAGGATTGAATATCATAGAAGAATTCTGAGCAGTATATAAAAGCAAAGCCAAGAGATTAAACTTGAGTAAGAAAGAGCAATTGACTCCAAGAGTGAAAGAAGCTATGGAAAATATTGCTCTTGATAGTTATGAGGGATTCTACAGGCATGCTGCAAGGCATGATAATGATCTCTGTTTGCAGCAGCAGCTCTTTTAAAAAGAAAACAAAAAGAGGAAAAAAAACATTAGAAAATGAACCAAAGAAGAGTATGAAACTGGAATAAAAAAATAACCATGCTGGACACAAACTTGGTTACAAGCCATCAAAAAGGCCATTAGATATCTCAAATATTAATTTTCTTGAATACTAAACGCACGACATAATTTATACATGTAGTGTGAATTTTCTTATTGTTGGTAAGAACAATTGCAGTGTAATGGTATGAAATATTCTTGTAGTTTGGTATGAATGAATCCCGGTGCGGTGGTAAAAGTACCGGGGGTCGGTATGAATTACTTTTTGCCACTGGTATGAACATTTCCAGTGGTAGGTACGATTAAAAAATGAAATAAGTGTACTGTAAATGTGCGCAATTGTACCTATTTATCTACATTTACCATTTCTGAAGATTTCAGTACATACAACTATTTCTCTACAGTCATGATTTTATAATTTCTGCGAAAGGTTCAATTTTCTGGGTAGTTATTTAGTTTTTGCAATTATAACTAACTAAATCTTTAACTATGATCTTGTGGGGATGTATTCTTTTGGTTTGAAACCTTTCAAATCATCCCACATACTCACTAGCACTATTCTTTGATCACCGACAGTCCAAGGTTCTCTACCGTGAGAAACTTGGTAATTATCAATCAATAGAATATCACCTTCCTCCCACTTATGGAGAAACTCAATCTCTCTGGAGATGCGCAATACTACTTCTAAGTACTTGAGCGGGATTGGTGTGCCATCGTCATATGTTGATGGTAGATATAATCCACCATTTTTGCCAACATATGGCGGTTCCAAAGCATTATTATCCTTTGAGGTACCGAATCTGCCACAAATACCATTGAAAAACACAGTATTACCAGTTATTGGATGCGTCCGAAAAGCAGGAAGATGTTGCTTGATAGTTAATGAACCATCTTCATTCCATAAGAAATCGTTAGTCAATCTAGTTATTTGACGTTCAGCTTTTTGTTTTTTCAAAGCCAAACTATCATTTTCGAAATCAATGTCTTGACCAAACGAGTCTTCATCCTCCCAATAGAATTCATTACCTTTGGTTGTCGAAGATTGGGTTGTTCTTGAAGGATAAACTTGAACACTGATCAACTTTCTGTTGGCTAATTCGTAGATGAATTCGGGGATTTCTTGAAAAATTCTTTGGTAGAATTCCCCAGAGTGAGCAATTGGAGATCCTCCACCACCGTTTTTTGTGGCCTTGTGGGAAAAGAAATGAATGTTTGATGGGAAGTGAAAGTACCTAGCATATTCATTATGCTGGTAGAATCTGGTGTTAGGAGGACCTTCATTGGCAGTAAAAACATTCTCGGCCCATTTATGTCTTTTACCAGCCAAACCAATCTGTTCAAAAGGAGTTCTGCCTCTGGAACTTTCTATAGCAGTAATATACTTGGAGAATGTCTCACCAGAGTTATCGTTAAAACCTCTCAATAACACTGCTCCATGGTTGGCCAACAAATCGGTGAATGTGCCATTGGATGATATTTCTGATATTAGGCTTGTAATGACTTTTTTGTTTGTGATGTCGGATGCAGAAACTTGTAGCACTAGAGGGAAAACGTATCCGTTGACAATTCTGGAGTTGTTTACCTCGACGCTGTCCAAGGATACAAAGAACCCATCTTTCTCATGTTTAATGTGGTAATCAGTTGCGGTCATGTTACCGTGTATTTGTGCAGATATATAAATTAAAATATTGGTCCTTAGGATAAATTAGTGCTCATAAATAACAAGAAAACCAGGAAGTAATATATAGATGATAATTACTAATGGTTTCGGAAGTTTCCTGATATCCTTCCACATTTGTGGTGAGAGCGATGTTGGGCAAACACACGTGACGCTGCATCAAAAACCTCTATTGAGAAAAAATTGCGGCCATTGGATCTATCATGTAACTAGGTATGATCTAGATGTATGCTATTGGTTTTTTTAAAATTGTGTGTTCATAATGTGTACGGTACTGTAAGCCACACAAGTGGTCAAAAAAAAAAAAAAATACAGCCTTATCAGCCCTTTTTTCTCTTTCACGGAAATATCACCAATAATTGACTTTCTTCATGTCACATACTTTTATGTTAAAGTGTGTGTATATGGTGTGCATTTCAGATGAGAAGGGTCTTATCAGAAATTTACATAATCTACAACGGCTGAATAATTGAATATAAATGTCAAGTTTATCCTTGGAGTCAGCCGCTCCTTATTTTTCTTTCTCAAAAATCTCACTACACATACATATAACTTGATATCAATACCAATATTATGGTTTCCACTGTGCATAGCATAGAGGACAGAGGGTCGATATCCAAACCAATACATGTTTCTCAGAGTGTTGAAGAAATTAGCCCAAAGCTTACCAATGATTCCGAAGTTATCTTAGAAAATACAAAATGGACAAGACATATCTGGGATACCTGGGGCCATCCTGACAAAAAACACGCTAAAATCATATGCAAACTCGATTGTACATTGTTGTTCTTTGCTTGTGCCGCGACATTTGTCAAATATTTGGATAAAATCAACTTAACGTACGCTTACGTTAATGGTTTGCGTGAAGATTTGGGTATTGTTGGTAACCAATACAATTATGCTAACACCGGCTACAACATTGCTTCCATGATCTTTGGTTTTCCTGCTGCATTTCTAATGGTGAAAATGAACAGTAAGTATTTCATCATTTTGATCGAAATGTTATGGATAATTGTCACTTTTGCCCAAGCTGCGGTGAAAACCCCAACACAATTGATTGTTGCAAGAACTATTCTTGGAATCTTTGAGTGTGGTCACTATCCAGCCTTATCTTACATCCTTGGTACTTATTATACTCCTCTGGAATTGGCCAAAAGAGCGGTTATCTTACAATCTTCTACTTCCATTGGGTCTTTTTTCGGTGGTTATGTTGCTTCAGGGGTCTACAACGGCTTGAACGGTGTCAGTGGACGTGCTGGTTGGCGATGGGTTTTCATCATTGATGGTGTCATTTCAATGGGATTACTAATCCCTCAATATTTTTTCTTCCCAGATAGATTATCTAATAGAAAAGCCGATTTTATCTTAAACGAGGAAGAAATCGCTTACTTGAAAAAAAGGTTGCCTGAGCAAGAACAGGATGAATACCATTTTCAATTCTCAGATATTTTTGCGGCATTATCTACCTGGGAAGTTTGGGCATTCTGGTTGTTTGGGGTTCTTCAAGATATCACCTCATTGGTCACGCCATTTTTTTCTTTGTGGTTAAAATCCTGGAATAAGAGAGAGAAGGGAAGCTACACAATCGGCCAGATCGACCACTATGCATCGATAATTTATGCTGTTCAAACTGTGGTCGCCTTGATCAGTGGTTGGTTATCAGATACCATTCTTCGCGGTCAACGTTGGCCACCAATTTTGGTATCTGGGATTGTTGCCTTTGTCGTTAATATTTGCTTGGGAGCAACCCCACTTTATCCTGAAAACAGAGCATTTAGATTTTTCTTGTACTGTAATACTGGGTGGGCTTTGGCTACTGCTGGTCTTTACTGGGCTTGGGCACAAGAATATTTTAAATCCAACAAGAAGACGAGAGTTATTGCCACTGGAGGTATTAATATCTTTGCATTCGTGGCGAATAGTATTTGTAATAACATCTGGTATAAAACTTCAAAAGGACCTCATATCACCTCGGGTTATTATCTTTCGGGAACAACTGGTATTCTATACTCCATCAACTCTTTGGTAGTTGGCTTTGCTGACCGCAGAAGAAGAAGTAGATTCTTGTGACTGCCACAAATAATAATTTTGTGTGTTTCTTAATTATATATATTGAATAAGCCTTGCCTAATATAAGCTTGGTCTCATGTTGATCGACGGATTGAGAATCTTGTACAGTGATTTCATTTTTTAATCGTACCTACCACCGGAAATGTTCGTACTAGTGGCAAAAAGTAATTCATACCGACCCCCGGTACTTTTACCACCGCACCGGGGATTCATTCATACCAAACTACAAGAACATTTCATTGTAATTGTCCATACCATTTTACTTCAAATATTCAAATCAATGTTTTTTCTACTAATGCTTCCGAAAGCCTCTTTGCTACTTAATTTAATCAAAAAATACTCAGTTTTGCAGAACTCGGTGCTATTTCTACAATACCGGACACTCATAGTACACATATGATGGCATTTTTAGTCAATAGGAAAGAATATATGGCATGGTAGAATGTCTGCTCGCATAAGGTAATGATTTCTCACAAGTATTGTGCAATTCAGTGCCACTATGTCATCACTAGATTGGTTATAGTAATTATAGGAGCGTAGTACAATCAACCACCATGGAGCTAGATGAAGTGATCTTCAAAAAATGTGAAGATATGAATACTGAAGAAATGGAGGAGACAAGGAAATATAGAGAGGCCCTTACAGACACTATAGGCAACCTGTACAACAAAGATTTTGGTAGCTAGCTATGGAAGAAGGCGTTTCAGCTTATAAAGCGCAGAGCACCAGTGGCTTTCTCCGATAAGAAGAGAACACTTGATTCAGAAACAAATGCTGAGAAAGTGAGTAGAGGTACTACAGCTAATCACTTGTATGTCTTCGTAAAGTCAGTAATTCAGCAAATAGAAACTAATAACGAGCAACAGCTCTTTTGAAAAGAAATACAAAAAGACAAAAAAATTTAGAAAATGGAATGAAGAAAAATTAAGAAAAAAATATAAAACTGGAATGAAAAAATAACAAAATAGCTTCATACGGAACAACCCTTGGTTATGAGCACGCAAAGAGGCCATCAGATACATTAGGTGCTTGTTTGAAGATCAAGTATTAATTTTCTTGAATACTGAAGGCATAAAATACTTTATAATTGTAGTATGAATTTTCTTCCTGCTGGTACGAATAATTACAGCATTATGCTACGAAATATTCTTGTAGTTTTGTATCGTATGAATGAATCCCGGTGCTGCAGTACGAAGAAAACTATGAATTGATTTGTTACACTAGTATGAACATTTACGGTGGTTGGTAGGAATAAAATATGAAATCACTGTATATATATATATATATATTAGAGCAGCAAAAAATAATAATACATAATGAAGAATCTAAAGCAACTAACTAGACAAAACCAACAAAACAAAATCAATCGTCCAAATCGAAATCATCAACCTTATTCTTGAAACTTGCAATATTCCGTCTAATCTTACTGCCATTGGACCATGTCAAGTAATCTTCCATGTCTCTAGTCACCAAGAATGCCGGGTCGGTGATCACGTCGGTACCGACTCTCACATGTCCTTGTTCAATGAACTTCACGGCGTCCGCAATAGTTTCTGCCATCTTCAATCTTTGCATAACCACCCCAATTCTTCTACGACACATAGCTGCCACCGTGACGCTGTTTTCGAGCTGGGATACCTTGGATTTACCATTGATGATTCCCATGGTGTAGAGTTTTTCGAGGAGAAGTTGTTCGTGCTTCACTCTGATGGGGTCCTGGGGAGCCAATAGCGACAATTGTCGGGCAAGTTTCCGTATCTCCCCGCAGATCTTGTTATATTTATGATAATCCTCACGGTCTTGCACATGGTACCGGCGCATCACCTCACCATCACGATGGCCTTGATCCTGCTTCCAGTCGAAGAAATCAACCTTCTTGAGTAATTTCTGTTCATGATGTTTGAGTTTTCTAACCATTTTTGTGTCCTAAATTATTAAAAGAAAGACAATAAATATGAAATAGAAAATATAATGACAATATATATATCAAATGGAAAATATAATACAGTATCAATTCAATCCAGGCGATGAGAAAAATTTCTGGAAATTTTTTTTTTTTTTTTTTGGCTTCAAACCGCAGGCTCGTAACCTGTAGTGCTCTGGTTCGCAGCCCGCGATCTCAAAGAAATTTTTCGTTCTCGCAGAAAGGTTTGAAAAAAAAAAAAAAAATTGATGATGATAAAAGATGGTGGTGATAATAGAGTAAGTATTGTCCCACAGGTCCCATCCCAAGATGAGTTTCTACAGAACGATAACCTCTATCAATAGACAGCAGCAGCTCAGAGGGTTTTCCACCACCGTGTTCCGTCAATCACACATTGGGTCGGCGCCGATTTACCTCACTCCGGACATCAGTTGTAAAGTGGAATCAATTGACAATCCTAGAATTGTCTTGAAAGGACGCAAGTCTATCACGTTATCCCAGAACATCAAGATCGGGGGGCCAAGAGGGGAACTTGGTTTTATTGTCCCAGATTTCGTCAACGTGAACATCAATGGCCCAACGGCAGAAAACAACAATATTGGCAAGATTCAAGTATCCGTCAACAATACCGACGATAGAATCCAGCGGTCCATGTGGGGAACAGTGTCCGCAACATTGAGAAACAATATCACCGGGGTCACTGAGGGTCATTTGGCGATTTTGAAATTGGTGGGGACCGGTTACAGAGCCACCATCATTGATAGTGTTGCTAACCCTGGTAAAAAACACGTTTCGTTGAAAGTTGGGGCCTCCGACAACCAAGGTTTAGATGTTCCTGATGGATTGACGGTGTCTAGTCCAGTGCCAACCAGAGTGGTGATTGAAGGGATCAGCAAGCAACAAGTCAAGTTGTTCGCAGCTAATTTGAGAAAATTCCGTCCTCCTGAACCATATAAGGGTAAAGGTATTTTCGTCGATAATGAAACTATCAAGATCAAGGATAAGAAGATCAAATGAGCAAAGTGATTGCTATTACCATTCCCTTCATTTATTTTTATGTATATACTCTTGGATAAACAAAAATATTATTACATGTACGTTTTTTTTCTTCACTTTTAGTTATGTTATGTTATTTTATGTTACACTAACGTCTCTTGTAAAGATTTACAATTTTGAATGATATGAGAAATTATCTATTGGGAATACAAGCAGAAAAGATTAATAATGAATAATAATAATGGACTTTGTGGAATGAGCAAAAATGAAAAATTGAAACAAAAAACTTAGATGAAAAAAGGTAAATAATTTTTTTAATTTTTTTTTTTCATCTCTACAAAGCTTCAATAACAAGAGCAGAGGCACCACCACCACCGTTACAAATACCAACAGCACCAATCTTACCACCTTCTTGCTTCAATACACTCAACAAAGTAACAACAATTCTGGCACCAGAACAACCCAATGGGTGACCAATGGCAACAGCACCACCGTAAATATTGACCTTCTTTGGATCAAGACCCAAAATCTTGGTGTTAGCCAAACCAACCACAGAGAAAGCTTCGTTCAATTCAAAGAAATCAACGTCTTCAGTCTTAACACCGGCGTGTTCCAAAGCTTTTGGAATCGCCAAGGATGGAGCGACGGTGAAATCAACTGGATCTCTTTCAGCTTCACCCCAACCCAAAATCTTAGCAATTGGCTTCAATCCCAATTCCTTCAATTTCTTTTCACTGACAAGCACAACCGCAGCACCACCGTCGTTGATTGGAGAAGCATTTGGAGCAGTCACAGTACCGTTTTCCTTGGCGAATACTGGTCTAGCACTTCTCAATTTACCTTCGTTCAATCTAGTAGATTCTTCATCGACAGAGACAACGGTGTCTGGCTTACCTCTGAAACCCTTGATGGTGACTGGAGAGATTTCGTCCTTGAACTTACCGTCGGCATGTGCTTGTTGGGCCTTCTTGTAAGAGTCAACGGCGTAGTTGTCTTGGTCGTCTCTGGAGAATTCGTAGTCCTTGGCACATTTTTCGGCAGCAACCCCCATGGCTTGACCATCGTAAGCGTCGAACAAACCATCTCTTTGAATACCGTCGATCAAAGTACCGTTACCAAACTTGTTACCAGTTCTTGAGTTGGCAAGGTAATGTGGAGTGTTACTCATGGATTCAGCCCCACCGGCAATGACGATGTCAGCGGATCCACACAAAATGGTTTGGGCACCAACAATAATCGATTTGGTACCGGAGGCACAGACCTTGTTAATGGTGGTGGCCACAACCTTCTTGCTGAGACCAGCATTCAAACCGACTTGTCTGGCAGGGTTTTGACCAACATTGGCCTGGAGAACGTTACCGAAAACGATTTCTTCGACATCTTCAGGCTTGATCTCTGGGACTTTTTCCAAAGCGCCCTTGACAGCGTGGGCACCCAAATCAACAAAGCTGAGAGAAGACAACGAGCTTTGGAAAGAACCAATTGGAGTTCTGGAGGCAGAAACGATATAGACAGGAGCAACCATTTTTGTTGTTATTGTTGTTATTTGTTGTTAGAAATTGTATGATATATTCACCAATGGGGCGATAATTAAGAAGAAGAACCCAAAGAATTCTTTCCACACTGTTGGGTTTTTTAAACGAAAAAAATGTACGATCCCCCACTGCTGCTGCTGCTGCTGTACCGTTCGATTCTCTGTTCTGGGTGGGTGTTGGCAAGGCCGGGTGATGGCGCTTGCAGGGGGGTCGTAACCTTCCTTCCACGCTTTGTTTATAACCGCAATTTCCAACTTATATTTATTGTCTTCTTTTTTTTTTTTTTTTATTGGAGGGGGGCAAGATGGATGGTGGTCACCTTAGTGTTAGATGATGTGGATGCAGCTAAATTCTCTCTTTCTTATTCGAATCACTAGGGAAACGAGCGAATAAACTGAAGAGCCAAACAATCGCTAGACCTGAAACCTGAATGTGGTTTAAAAGCACTGAGAATCCAAGGAAACCTCGACTACATTTGACTAGAGAAGGTCAAAAAGATTAGTTTTCCCGTCATAATGATGATAATAGCTCACTTCCTTCTCTTTTGTGTCTGCAGGATCCAAAACCGTGGTTTATTCGTCTCAATTAATTATCCACCCTCTCTCAAAGTTACTTCACTCTATTTCATCATAAATCACAAAATATATCTAAAAACTATTGGAAAATACATGCTATAAAATATCTGAAAGACTCTCCATCTGCGAAAACCTCCTTCAAAACAGAGAAGAAAAAAATTTGTCCCCAAAAATGGGAAAGAGAAAGCAATCACTGAGCCACCCTGGTCAGAATCCACTAAATAGAACCGGAAAAGGAAAAGAGAAAATTTCACCAGATGAAGGAAGTTTCCCTGTTGATTAGGCTGCAAAATTTTAAATATAAACCATCATGCTGTCTTTCGGAAAGCTTCAAGAAGTTTAGTGAAGAATATAACAGCTGCAGAGAATGCTTGCCCAGGTTTTTCGGTTTCAACATGAAAACATTTGAGTTTATGAGAAGTATTAATCAATTGATAATTCAGATTTTATGTTCAAAGGCTCTCACTGGTATATCGGTCGATGGATCGTCCCTTTTTCTCATGAATTTTGACAAATTGCGCGCGAAAGTTTTTCAAATTTGCGGCTGATAAAGTAAGTACATGTGAAATCGTTGAAACCTTCCGAAGACCTATTGGTGGGGGAATCCTCAGGCTCATGGAAACAGCACTGGAAACGAAGAAATCGCGGCCAGAATTGGCCAAGAGAGATGAGATTGCAAGATCGTTTTTTGGGAAAATATTTGGTAAATATTTTGAGCTACATTAACACAACAAAAATATGCCGGTAACTTCATTAACAGAGCTTTGATATATGATTATTTCAATTTTGCTTTTGATATTATCAAGGAAGGGGAGATTGATTTTATTGAAGGTCCGTGTGTTGAGGCACTCAAAAAAGACGTGCATGAAAATTGGAGGCAAGCCTAACAGAATATGGTCTCTTGTCGTAGGTTTTTAGAATAAACTATACAAAATCTTTGATTACTTTCGATGCTTTTTAAACGTCTCCTCACCCAAAAATTCCAATACTCGCCAAAAGATATTCTACTACTACACTAGTCTCATTATTAGTGAGATAAAATCGTACGCAATTTTAGTCAAAAACAAACAAACCAAAAATTTAGTTCGTACCGTTATCGAAATGGTATTTGTTTACTCTGACAATAAAAATGTTGCTGAACCACAAGAAATTAAAAAAGCTGAAGAATTGAAATATGCCGAGGATCCATATATCAAATTGTATAATCTTTGAAAATTCGATTTTAAGCTATTTGGTGATAATTTGATTAAGAATGAGTCTGATGGAAAGAGGTTTTTGAGATCAGCTTTGATTTGCATCAGTAAAATATATTGATTACAATGTATACATTGTGCCGGTGTGGGGGCATGGTGATATACGTGATGCAACTGTATTTCAAAAAGACTTGGTTGATATCAAAGTGATAGATTTAGGAATTTCTTGGTCAACAGGTATCAACAGGAAGAAAGACGTCAGAGAAAAATTTAGATGAGAATATAGAAAAACATTGGGCTATGATAAACCTGAAGACTTTTGAAAACTTCTCGAAAGAATAGAAGTAACAGAGGAATTAAGTATTCTTATTAAATATACAGACTAACTGGTAATTTTTAATTAAAAGATGTAGAAAAAGTACCTCAAACCATCATTATCCTAACATAAACCGGCCAATAATCAATTTCTAACAGTGCTATTGAGATCAAAAAGTAGCTGTAGTGCCTTAACTAACTTTCTCAGCGTTGGTTTCTGAATCAGGTATAGCAGCCAAGGTTTCTCAAAGATTCTTGCTGTACAGTCTTTGAATATTGGTCTTATCTACACTGGAAGATTCCTCTTCTTTGGTCTCTTTAGCATTAATGTTTTTTCGCCATTGACACTGTAATTCTAACATTATTGAGATTTATAACAATACAAAATTTTATTATGGTTGTTTTCCCAAGTCCAACCAGGAAATCGGTTATGTACAAAAATGGAGGAGCACGTACTATATCAGTTTTTGAAGAAATAATTAAAAAAAAAAGTACCGAAATAACACATCACAGAGAAAAACAAAAACATATAACATTATCAACAGGAAGAAACAAAAATGAAGCATAAATGAAATCTTGTATTTTCTCCTCGGCTTCCATTTACTAAAGAAAAATAAAAACCGCGCATAATCACGACAAAGTTTCTGCGTTTTGCGATTCTTTCAATAAGGCAAATTCCGCCTTGACTTTCTCACCCAATCTCTTCAACACCACTGATTCTTCTCTTGGACTGAATTTTTCTAGTTGTCTGTGTTCTACCAATTCCTGGTTCCAGTACTTGTCATCACCCTTTCTCCACAAATCTTCCCAAAATATCTTGGTGTTTTCCAACTTCAATTCATCAATAACGGTTGTAAGATCAGCTACCGACTCTTGGGTCCAAGTTGGACGATATTGTGCGGAGTACCAGATGTTCCCATCTTCGTTCTTCTTTCTGAATGAATTAGCCAACTTCTTTTGACCCACGTCTCTCAAATGTCTGAGTTCGACAAGCGCATTGTAGGCATCCACAGCTTTTTCGTGGTTGTCGAACGAAACAACAGACATGATTCTCCAGATATCTTTTCTAGTAGATGGGAGACGGTTTTGCCAGTTTGGACGTTGGAATTGTTTTTTGATTTGACGTTCTGCAAAATATGGAAATTGTGAATAAATGACTTGACCACTTTCCAAGTTTCTGAAAAGATACACCAGAGGAGAGTACCCTTTGCTCAAAAGCCATTTGGCATCGTGGAATCTGGCAGCAAGATTAACCATATTGTAATATCTTGGTTATATATATAAATAATATACAGTGAAATATGTCCAAAGTATCTGAAATCTCCAATTTTTCGCTTTCGAATTTTTTTCTTTGGGAGAAAGAAAAAAAAAAAATCTTTCACGTGGTCCGGCACGTGTCAGGTTTATCAATGCTATCATCCAATTGATCTAAGAAGATTTAGTGATCTATAATCAAATATTAATTCATTTATGAATATTAACAGCAAGGAAACAATGACATGTTTCCAAAATACAAAAGGTCTCCACGTTTATAAGAAAAAAGAAAAGTAAGTCCGAATATATGTCATAGAGAAAAGAGTAAGAGGAAAGCGTAGAAAAGTTGAATATCATGAATCGATATTCATTCAAGGTCAATAAAGAGTACCATTTATGGAAATTATCATTTTCTGTTTCCGCCATATGCCAAATCATCTTCGTCGCTAACTTCGAAATCCGCATCATCTTCACCCAACATGAATTCATCATTTCCTGGTCCTCTCAATGCTTCTCTTTCAGAAGATGGCATGCCTTCAAAATGATCCACCATTTCTATTTCTTCTTCAATATCGTAATTACTAGCCTTGTGATATTTCACATTATCCTTGAAGGGCCTCAGGAGGCCAAATTTATTGAGAAATGAGTTAAATTTATCCTGAGAATTATTGTTATTATCATTAGTAGTGGATGGATGTGGATTAAACCCTAAATCTTCCCCGAACTCATTATTTCCATTGGCCAAGTCTGCCGAGCGAGCCTGAGAAAATGGAGCGAAATTGGTAGTATCAGCCCCGCTACCACTTTGTTCAAGGTCACCTGCAGTATCTTCTTCATTTGATTGTAAGTCCGCCCATTGAACAGATTTCTTTTTGCCTACTCTTCTAGATGATAAGCCAATTCCATTAAGAACGGCGGCAGCCGATAGAGTATCCTCGCGCTGCTTTTTCCTGGATAAGATGGAGTGCGGAGTATCATGCGAAACGCCCTTAGAGTTATAATAAAAGAGACCGTATAGTATTACCCCGATAGTCACAAGGTAAACGAGATATCTGAAATGGAAATAATTTTCAAGGAATTGCAATCGCGATTTATTTCGAAGATGCATGTAATAATATGTCGATGAAGAAACATTGTAAACTGGAGTAACAATCACCTCTTCCTCATTACCAGCAGCTGGTGGTTGTTTTGTTTCCGTGACAAAATTGTCAATCATCAAATCAAAGATCCCTCTGGAAACATCTGGCAAGTCAAATGGAACCATATGACTACTGTTATAAACCCTAACGTACGTTAAGTTTCTTTCATGCCATACTTTACCAACAGCAGTATCATTATAATACCAGTCTACCGAGTGCAGTCTCTCAGAAAACCCTCTATAACCATTCCAAGTCAAATCATGGATAAAATTTTCGGTACCAATGTAATTACAAATAATATCCTTGTCACCATTGAACAATAATACTGGCAACTTGCTTAAAACTTCTGGTAGAATTTCTTCGGAAGAAGAAGATTTTTCATTGACCAAGGTAATCCCCACTCTAGTGTTACATTCTTGCCAATATGTACCTCCTTTATTTGGATTATGAGGATCTGATGCCTGTTTTTCGAAATATTCTTCATTTAAATTCAAATCTCTTTGAATCAGCTCATCAGATAAAAAAGGATAAAGATAATTGATATCAGGTGGCCAATTCATTCCACATGATGGGAAGGAATCCATCAATCTAACATCATACATGTTGATACATTCCAGGGTGTCCGAATGCTGATGAAGAACATCCAATAAAGTTGTGAGGATGGCGTCACATTTATGGTCAACGGTGTTTTTTGCTTCCTGTGAAGAGTCTTTAGTAATAGTATTCAATCCATTTTGACACGCCTCTTGCTTGGAATAAACCCTACTCATAAATTCCTCTTTACCGGTGATGATCCCCGACTCCAAGGCAAATGGAATGTACGATAAACCAGTGTAACTAGCAGAAATCCACCCATTACCAATAAGGATCCCTTTCAAATTATATTTGGTAGTGGTTGATGGGTCTTCATTGTAATCGAGAATATACTTAGCAAAGTATGGCATGAACTGGCCCGCATAACTTTCCCCAGCAATATAAAGTTCCTTCTTAAGATCAGCTGGAAATAATTCGAAATATTTCTCCAAGAAAATTAGAAAATCGAAACTAATATCCGTTAACTCATTATGATATTGATCACCATAACTAAACCCCGTTCCTACAGGTTGATCTAAAAATACCATTGATGCCAGCTCCAACCAAGTTCCATTATTGAAATACACTTCCCCTTCAGGTGTAATTCTGAGTGGTCCTACCTCCATTAATGCGCCATCCATAGATGAGCAACCAGGGCCTCCATTTAGCCAAATCACCAATTTATTGTTACCATCACTGTTGTCAGTATTTTGCGATTTTTGTTCGAATTTCCAAAAAAAGTAGTTGGTGTGGTTAGATTCGTGGAGAGTTAGATGGCCCGCATACATTTGCGGCTGAAGGATAGAATTGATCTTATCTAAGCCTGGCAACTCATTTACTTGATATTGGTTTACTCTTGCCTTTGGAGCATCGTGAACTACCGGTTGGCCACTGATAAGATATGCCAGAAGAGAAAACAAGTGTAGTATTATTGCCAACATGTCTTTTTTTTTTTTTTTTGAAGTAGTTCGATATGTAACAATAAACAGGTATCCTGTTTGTATGTGATCAACTGCTTTCTCAAGTGCCTATATTAATAATTATTGTGATAGGCGGGAAATCAAAGTGGCCATCAGCTGTTGGGCCCACGCAGTCTCAAAATATAGCAAAAAGCGGTGATGAAAAGAAAGGCAGAATAATAATAGAAAAAAAAAGAGGGTAGCCAAAGGGTTTGCAACTATTGTTTAGCTAGATTTATGGGTTTTATTGTCTTCTATCTGCGGTTAATTTACTATTTTGGCGTGGACCTTTTTTTTTTTTTGGCTTTTTTTTTTCCGCCAAATTTGGCTGTGGGCGAAAAAAAAAATGTGAACCAACTATGAAGATAGATAAATGTATCTGATAGTAAGAGCATCTGTTCACAGGAGATTAATTACAACCCAAATGTTTATTCACCTCTATTCACCAGTCAATTTAATTAGCTAAATCGTGCAAGAACAAGAGGAAACTAGAAACATTCACCTGACGTAATCAAATACATATACGAATAATAATAATAATTGAGAGACCATGCCATTCAAAATTGCTTTAGACGATCTCACACCAAACAACTTAGGAGTCATTGAGAAAATCAATAGTGTGTGTTTGCCAGTACAATTCGACCATCAATGGTATAAGGAATCGCTTGAAGAGAATCAGGGACATTTGGTGAAATACGCCTTTTTCAACGAACTACCGGTCGCGGCCATCAAGGCCCGAGTAATCACCAAAAAGGGTCATGCCAGTCCCTCGTTTGTCTATATCGACTCCATCGCAGTGTTGGAGGCTTACAGAGGGTATGGTATTGGTAAGAAACTACTTGATTGGTTAGTCGAGGAAAGTAAAACCAGATTCATACACAAAATCCAGTGTCATGGCTGGAAGGAAAGCGTTGATTGGTACGTAAAACAAGGTTTTACAAATGAAGGGGAAGTAAAGGGATATTATGAGAAGCAAGGCTTGACTGGTGATGATGCTAATGCTGCCTTATTGTCCTTAGAGTTCTAAGTAGGCAAATTTCATTTAATGGTGCTTTGAAGTATATTCTCGGGATTGCTTGCTGTTTCTGGCTTGCAATGACTGCTGATGGATTGTTTTGTCTGAATTATTGAAGGTATCTTGTAACAAGTAGTAACAGGTAGTGGTTGTAATGGATATCTTCCTGCGTAGTGAATAATAATTCACTTTTTCCCCTCTGGCTGGAAAATGGATACACAAACGAAAATCAAAAAAGGGAAGTGTTATTTGTGCTAAATAAACATACATCTTCTGAATATTATAATTGAGCCATTTCACCTAATTGAAATAAGGCAGTAGTTTGTGGTTGAACCTCATATTGATGCGAAGCAGCAAGCAGACCATGTAGTACACTCACCGGGTAACACCATTTAATGAGGAAAATTAAAAAAATTGAAAATTGAAAATTCCATTGAAGATTGATGAAGGACTACCATAGCATTAGTTAGATCACCTTACAAATAACCAAAATGTTCAGATCAGCATTGAAGAATATTACATCTAAGAGACTCCAATCCACTCTTCATTTGGAGAAAGAATTATACGAAATCAACAAGGCTAAGTACCTTCAAGAAACCGGTGCCAAACGAATTTTCCCACCATCACAAAAGCCATCCGCTTCAATCTTTCCAAAACTTGAGAATATCGACCCAAAGAATGATCTACAGTCTAGAGACTTCCACAGTGCTAAATTAGGAATCTACTCCGTGTCCAAGACTACTACCGGTAGACTCCCCGTTTATAGTGAAATCCGCAAGAACCAGATTCGTGAAACTATTGTCAGAAGAGTTGAAGGTGATGTCCTACAACTAAAGAAAGATTTGCAAGAAGCTTTGCCATTCATCGATCCAGCCAAGTTCAAGGTCATGCAAGAAAGTAAGAAAGTGGTTATTAAAGGAGATTATGTCAACGAAGTGCGCAATGTCTTGAAAGAGGTGCTTTAGGCGGGTGATTTGAAGAGTAATTTTTGTCGTTAGTGTAAATAGAAGGAAATACAAAATAATACATTATTATTTGTTTATTATAGTCGGAAAAAAAAGTTAAAAATAAAAACAATCGTAACCAGAACGTAAATTTTTTAAAATAAAATAAAATATCTTAAAAAGAAAAAATAATTTTATACCATCAATCAAAATTATAAGAGAAATTTACAAGACATCAAGAATTATAGACATAGGCACTGATTGCACTATCACGGATGATTTCTTCGTCTAAATAACAGTTTTAGACCGCCCAGTCGATTGGATGTTGCAAAACTTTTACCAACTTAGCTTCTTCTGAACCCTCTTCAGGTGATTGGTTGTAAACCCAGCTGACATTAGTTGGTAACGACATTAAAATCGATTCGATTCTTGAGCCAGGGGTTTGTAATCCAAACTTAGTACCTCTGTCATAGACCAAGTTAAATTCAACATATCTGCCTCTTCTGACAAGTTGCCACTGCTTTTGTTCCTCAGTGTATGCAGTGTCCTTTCTTCTATTGACAATTGTCATGTAAGCGTCAAGCCAGCTATCGAACATTGATTCAACAATTTTCAAAATCTCATTCGGATCCTTGACATCAAAATCATCAAAGAAGATCCCACCAACCCCTCTACCTTCATTTCTGTGAGGGATCCAAAAATACTTGTCACACCAAGCTTTCCATTCAGGATACAACTTTGTGTCGAACTTATCCAACGAGTCTTTATGAGCTTGGTGGAATAACTTAGCATCTTCTTCATATAAGTAATAAGGAGTCAAATCAGAACCACCGCCAAACCACCAAGTTTGAGGAGTTCCATCTGGGTTCCAGGTTTCAAAATATCTATAATTTAAATGGGTGGTTGGAACATGGGGGTTACGAGGATGAATGACCATGGATAATCCGCAGGCAAAGAACTTAACGCCATTGCCATTGGCATCACCCAAGTTTTTGTGGTCTGCTCTCATTTTCTCCACGGCTTGAGGAGGTAAATTACCGTACACCACGGAGATATTGACACCACCTTTCTCAAAAGTTGTACCGTTTTCAATGACCGATGACAAACCGCCACCACCATTTGGTCTATCCCATTGATCGAACTTGAACTTGAAACCAGAGTCCAAGCTTTCTAAACTGCTGGTGATTTTCTGTTGTTTTTCACGGATCAAGGCTTCCATCCTTTCACGGATGGATGCATTTGGAGAATTGAAGTCTGGAAGGCTCAGCGACATGATATGCTGTTGTTTTTGTTTCTACTGCGAATCAATAGGGTCAATTGGAATAAATACTGAAAGAAAAGAAGATTCGACAAGATTCAAAGATTCCGTAGGGACTCAATATATTTATATACGACGGTGATAATGCAAGGAATACCAAATTGTGGCACAATAAATTTTCAAACGAGAAAACGAAAAAAAAAAAAAAAAAAAAAATATTCGGTAACGGGAACCAAAATCATCTGTTTCTGCACCACGATGCAGGTGTCATGCGACGATAGCATGCATAACAATCAATCAATCACTGTTCTTGTGCTTCTTCTTCCACTTCTTGTTCAGCAGTTTCATCTACTTCATCCTCATCTGAATAATCATCGTCACGGTCAAGCATGTCATTCATGTTGAAATACCCGGACTTGTATCTTTTCACCTTTTCCTCCCTCAAATTATTGAAAATGACAAAGTTGAACCAAATTTCAATGAATCCATAGGTACTCACTAAATTATTGGCCACTAGAGGATTTTCTGAAATATAACTGTACCCGGTCAAGGCAAAGAAGAAAAGCAATCTAAGAGGGACCAAGTTTTCGAAATAAGTGAAATACAATTCCTTGTTGTCGACTCTCGATTTCGCAATTTCATTTTCATGAATATCTCTCATGTTTTTGGCATCAAGAATTGGCGGTCTGCTGAAAAGGTTTGAAATAGAAAAGATCGCCACGAGATCAGAGAGCGCATTGAGAGCGAGTAGCGAGCCAATTATCCCGACCACTGGTAGATTCTTTGTTTCCGCTAAAGTGTCAGCGACCACATTGTTAAAGACATGGGCAAAGAATAGTATATATGTGTTGTAGATGATGGTTTCCGGGCTTTTGATCAACAAGAAGGCAATCGTCAACAAGAAGGCACAACGCCAGTACGAAAGAGTTACCGAACTAACAAACGCCATTGCAATTGGTTATTATGATATTGTTGTGATTGGCAGATCATCCGTCAAACAAGAATTTCTAAGCATCCGCCCAGATTTTTTTTTTTTGCCCATTGGCGCTTCTAAAGTGCGCTTAACAGAATGACCTATTACCCGCACTGGCGTCTCCCAAATAGTGGGAAAAAAACAAACGAACACAAATTTTTTGTTGGTGGACGACAGTGAGTGTTATCACACTTAGTTACCCATCGTCTCTTCTTATTATTCTCAACAAGGTCGTCTGCTTTCTGTGCCTATTGAAAAGAAATACTAGATTATAAAGGTAAGTATCTGCCTCCCGAAATTGATTAACTCAATTGCCCCAGTTGGTTGTCTTTGCTTCCACTTTTGTTATTTTTTTTTCGTGTTTAATATTAACCGTATCTCTAGAAAGAAGGCAAAACACACGGTATCGACCAAAACATATCCTCAGCGTGCGTTACTTGACTAGAGAAATAAAATAAAATTCATCTCATAGAAAATTCCAATTTCTAGTCAAGTTTTGTAATATTCACAAAAGAGGTTGTATTAATTCGTCGTGTCTTGTTAGTCAGATCAAAAGAAAAAATTACACCTAAATTATCTCCTTTGGGATTGCACTCCCTCCAAAATCATAATTCATGAATAGTAAAACTCAGAAGAAGAAAACTAACAATAAGAACAACTCAACCACACAAACTAGTTCTAATAGTTCTCCTGCATTGTCCTCCAGTATCTTCAGCTCAGAATATTCTTCTTCGTTAACCAAAATTGTTGCTGATCAAATTTCTATTCTTGCCACCACAGTAACTGTTGAAACCGTTGGAAAGACTTTTGACAAAATCCACCACTTGTGTGAGACCCACAATCCTCTTTACGATACATATCTTGCTCAATTGATTGCTTATTGCACCGTTGTGCTAGAAAAACTTGAAAAATCAAACAACAAGGCTATTTTTAGTTTATTAACTGAGGAATTAAACTTCATCTCTGAGAACCCATCATACTATCAACGTGTGGTCCCAGCTTTTGAAAAGAATAAAGACATTCTTGAATCTGTTCCTTTTATAAAATTTTTTGGTAGTACCAGATTATTACAAACACAAAAAGTTCTATTTGCCTCTTTGTTTGCCAAGTCATCAATCAACTCCTTTGAAAAAGAAGTGAAACAGATTCTTGATAAATCAGTCCCTGAATTAATTAATTTAATTGGCGACAAACAATTCATAGGTCACAAATTTGATAATCCGGACGTTTTATTTGCTTTCTTGAAAGTTTATTTTGATTCAGAAGTATTTTCGTTCAGTCAAAAGCTCATTATTGCAAATTATACCTATAAAAGATTTGAAGATCAAAACAATATCCCACAAAACATCGAGGCTCTCGTTAGCACATTATTCAATAAATTATCAAAAATGCCAATAAAGAATTTGTTGTCTCAAACAAATCCAGAATTGGTTTCTGTGGATTATATTTTCAACATAGTGGCTGGTATCCAAGATCAAGATGGAATTAATGACGCTATTTCCATAATATTGTCAGAAATATTGGTTCCTGGCTCTCAAAATTTATCTAATAGCCCAGCAACACCTACAGCTTTGGCGGCGTCTAATATCCACGAGGCCTCTAGTAAAGGTATGCAATTGCGTAATGTTCTTGGCTCATCGCTCAAAGCTCAAGCAAACTGGCCAGAAGTTTGGAATCTCGTTAAAAAAAGTTTTGATGAATTTTATTCAAACAACAAAAATCAATCAAAGCCAACTTTGGTATCATTGAATCAGTTATTCTTTTCGTTACCATCAGAAGATATTATTGATTTATTTTTTCAACATGATTTCCATTGGAATTTAACAGTGCCATTGTATTATTTGCTACATCAATTTACACAAGAGAATAGATGTTACCAGTTCAAGAACTTGGCTTCAGTCTTTGCTAATGTCCCATTCCTTCCACCAAATTTGTTGACAATTTCTTCCAACACTATAATGCGTTTCCTCAATGTAACTAAATTCTTCCTCAATTCGGTGCTTACTCCAGGAACTGAGTTGCCACCAGAAATGAGTGAATTGTTTAATAGTGATGTGAAGCAACATTCAGAATGTATTGTATTTACCATTTTGAATACCCCTAGAAATGCAAACTCCTTGGAATTGTTGGAAAGCCTTTTACTCGCATGGTTGCAGGATGGCTCTGTTTACTTGCCAGTGGCGTTGAAAAAGTTCTCTGAATCTGACCCAAATCAATTTTTGACGGTTTTATCTCATTATTTGAACCAGAAGGAAGTCAATGTGGATAAGATGGTCCCATATTTATTACAACTTAACATGATGGAAGGCTTGTTGACTAATTCGGCCAAATCGATTCAAAATTTTAGACTCTGGTTGAGTTTTGCCACAAAAGCAGTCCATCAGGGATGGAATAATTTCATTCCACTAGTTCGTAATTACTTTAGCGCCAATCCACAACTCCAGGGTGAAGCTTTAACTGAATTACTTCTATTTTTGCTTAGTGAAGCCAAAAGTGAATATGATTACTCCCAAACAGGCCAAACTGACCCTGCCCATAATTCTTTAAGTTTAGTGTTTGTTCATGAATTGTTGACGTTTGTTGGTGATTACAAAGATATTTCGGCTCAACAACTTTCTGAAGCAAGGGCAGTTCAAAAACAATGTTTATCAGCGTATCCAAGGTTAATCAACTTTGGCTATGGCCATGATGAAGCTATTCTAGCAAACGTTGTTAATAATCAATCGACTAATACATTCCCTTTGCAAGTCGAATCTGAAATGAAGAATTATTATCAAAGAATGTATAATGGAGCCATGGAAATCACTGAGGTGGTTAAAATCTTGCAATCTTTGAAAGATTCAAATGTCCCTTATCAGCAAGATGTATTTGCTTGTATGATCCACTCCTTATTGGATGAATATAGATTTTTCAGAGAATATCCAATTGATGCATTACAAAAGACTTCCATATTGTTTGGTTCATTGATCAACTATCGGTTAATTGATGGTGTGACTTTATCCCTTGCTTTGAGCTTTATTTTGGAAAGTGCTAGAGAGTCCCCTGAATCCAATATGTTTAAATTTGCTGTTCAGGCATTGATGTCAGCTAGACCTCGTTTACCTGAATTCTCGCAATATTGCGAAGCCTTGTATGGTATTGCTGGTTTGAGACTTCAACCAAAGGTTTTCCAAGTTGTGGAACAAGCTGTGAAGGGTGAGATTGGTACAAAGGAACTGCTGCCAATGATTAAAAATGCAGCTGCTTCAAAGAATGATGGCAGTAAAGAGGGCGAATTATTTAAGGCCGTCAGAACCCATGTTGATTTCTTTGAGAACATTCCCCAAGAAGAACCAAGTGAAGAAAATTCTGATAAAATCTTATTTGTTGTCAATAATATCACTACTGAAAACTTAAGTGAAAGAGTTGGTGCCATCAAACAAGCTCTTTCCAAACGTAATTTCGAATGGTTTGCAAATTATCTTGTTGCCTCTAGAGCAAAAGTTGAACCAAATTATCAAAATTTGTATTGCAGTTTAGTGGTAGCAATTAATTCTCCGTTGTTGGAACAATATGTTTTGCTGGTGACCTATAAGCAAATTTCTAAGTTATTGAACTACAATAGCGAGTCTGTTAATGAAAGGGCTTATTTAAAAAACTTGGGCTCTTGGTTGGGTAAAATTACTTTGTCCAGGGATAAACCAATCTTGCGTGATAATATCTCATTCAAAGACTTGTTGATTGAAGGTTACCTTGCAGAGAAAATGACTCTTACAATTCCATTTGTCTGTAAAGTTCTAGATCAAGTTGTTTCAGGCAAAATTTTTAGACCTCCAAACCCTTGGACTTTAAGCATTATTGAGCTATTAGTTGAATTTTATAAGACTTCCAATTTGAAGCTCCAATTGACTTTTGAAATCGAAGTTTTGCTTAACGCATTGCAATTGAAGGTCGGTGATATTGAGGTCCGCGGTTTATTGAAGAATTCCAAGGAAGAGTTGAAGGAGCTTGTTTCTGGACATTTGAAACCTGTGGGTGATATTTTGGCTTCGTTACAGCAAATCACAGATATTGATTCCCAAAATCCCCTTACATTACTCGCTCAACAGCAACAACAACAACTTCAAGCACAAATGAAACTCAGACAACAACAGCAACAACAATTCCCAGCCCAAATTCCTGGTCAATTGACACAAGCTCATTTTGCTCAGCAACAGCAACAATTGCGTCAGCAACAACAGCAACAACAACAACAACAACAGCAACAGCAACAACAGCAGCAGGCTTCTATTAGTACAACTGGAGTTACTGAAGCTAACATCCAGGATGTCAATAACAACTTAACTTTGATGCTTGAAAACTTCATCAATAACTTGTCCGGTAAAACATACATTCAACTTCATCCTAACGTGAAACGTCTTTTCCAAAGTGCTTTTAATAGGGCTATTCGTGAAGTTTTGCCACCTGCTGTAGATAGAGCTGTTAGTATTTCTGTGAACACAGCGCATACTTTGGTGCTAAAGGATTTTGCTTTGGAAGGTGATGAAAATAAGTTAAGAAGATCTGCCGCCAATACAGTCAGAGGAGTCTCTCAATACTTGGCTAAGGTCTTTTCAAGGGATTTATTGTTGAAAAATATTGGAGAAAGCGTTGCTAATTCTTTGGGTCAAAATGTCGTCACTGCTGATCCTCAAGTAATTGAGCAAATGTTGATGCTGGTTATTAGTGATAATATCGATGGTGCCTGTCAAATAATTGAGATAGCTGCCATGGAAAAGGCTACAGTGGAAATGGATGAAGCTTTACGCCCTGCTCTTTTTGCTCGTCGTCAACATAAAATTGATAAACCTGGTCAACCATTTGTTTCTCCAAATATATCAAGATGGGCCCTTGTTTATCCACAACCTTTAGGTTTGTCTCCAAATGGTGTTACTAATGAGCAATTGCAAGTTTATGAAGAGATAGGCAGATTGAGCTTAGTTAATCAACAAGCTGCTGCAATGAGAGTTGCGGAACAACCTAACCAATTCCAACAACAACAAGTTGCTGCTGGCACCCCAGGTCAGATCCCAGGTCGTCAAATTCTACCATCTAATGCTGGCCCACAAGCTGTTGATACCGTCACTGTTGGCGCAGTCGCAGGCGAAATCGATCAAGCTGCTGCTCAAAACATCTTTGCCCAATCTGTCGCTTATTTGCAGCAATTACTTGAAGCCTTATTAAAGACTTTAGCTGAAAGTCAGGATAGCCATTTGGTTGAACTTTCAACGGAACATCCTGTTAAGAATGTTTTGGCCCAAATTTTGAATATTTGTGCGAAAAACCTTGGTCCAGCTAGTGATGAGATTTACGTTAAAGTTGCCCAATTTACTGTCAATGCTTTATTTACTGCTGCCGAAACAACTCTTTCCCGTGAAACCTTGGTTTATCTTTTGAATAAATTGTGCGAACTTTCTCCTTCTACTGCGAAAGATGCTAGCTGGTGGTTAGTTTATGCCGAAGATGATAGAAAATACAACTCCAAGATTATGAGTGCCTTGCTTAAGGTTGGTTTAATTGTTCCATCTGATCTAGATGCATCTCTTTGCAAGGCCATTGTCGGTGGCAAGAATGAAGTGGTAATCAAATTTGCTTGCGATTTGATCAATGAAACTTTGTTAGCTGAAGAGCCATTTTGTTTGAGAACCGATTTCGCTGCCACTATTGATAAATTGAGTGGATTGGTGAAATCTAATGAGATTACGGAAGAGTATGCTGTAAAGTTGGTTGATAGACTCAATGAATCTCCTGTGCCAATTTTGAAGACTGGATCCGATGAAAAGATACCTGTCGCCTCTCAAATGGGTTATATTTTTGTTGAATGGATGAGATTGTTGCAACACAGTAATTTGGATGATAAGTTGTTGTATGTGTTCATTTATCAAATGGCAAAGAATGGTGTCTTATCTAAACCAGAGTATATGTCTGTGTTTTTCAGAACTGCCACTGAAATTTCTGTTTCCTCATTTTTGGAGGATGGCTTCCCATATAGTAAAAATGAGGATAACGATGTTTTTGTTGGAACTGATGCGTTATCCAAATTGATTATAAAGGTATTGATTACCCAGGGAGACGATGCCCAAAGGAGACTTCTTTACTTGCGTCAAATTTTGACAATCATTACATTGGTGCTCAACAAGGACCATGAAAAGAATCCTGATACCTTCAATGAAAGACCATACTATAGAATTTTCTCTACTTTGCTAAGTGAATGGTCTGATGTTCGCCTTAAATTGAGTAAAATGGAAGAAGGTGAGGAAAAGAGTTCTTTGCTTGAATTTGACAAAGGTTTCTACTTATTAATGGCTGATTTCTTCAACATTTTCCAACCAATTGCCTACCCAGGTTTCACTTTTGCTTGGATCACTTTGATTTCCCACCGTATGTTCTTACCAAATATTATCGAGTTGCCAAACAAGGAAGGATGGAAGAAACTCAGTTTGCTTCTTGTTGTCGCCCTTAGGTTTGCTTCTGTCAATATTAAAGGTAAGGTTGTTCCACCAATTATCAGTGTTATCTACAAAGGTTTGGTTAGAATTTTCACTGTTATTTTGCATGATTATCCAGAGTTTTTTGTCGAATACCATTATCCATTGTCTTATTCCACACCTGCTTCCTTTGTGCAGTTGAGAAATATTGTTTTGGCAGCATTCCCAAAGAATAGCACTATGCCTGACCCATTTACTAGTGGCTTGAAAGTTGAAAAATTGCCAGGCATTGTTGATATTCCACCAGTTGCTATCAATCCAGGTAATGATCTCTTGAAGGCTGGTTTGAAAAAGCCTGTTGATAATTATTTGCGTATTCCAAGCCATTCTGCCTTCAAATCAATTTTAGCTGGTCTCAAGTTAGCTGCTCCTATTGAAAAAGGTGGTATTGGATTTGACATTACCAATGTGGATGTTAAATTGATCAATGCCTTAGTATTGTTTAGTGGTATCAGTGCTATAGAAGAACGCCGTAATAACACTGCAGAATTCAATCCAAAATCCTCACAAGTTGCTCTTTTGTCTAACCTTTTGCAAGACGATTCTATCGAATTGCAATACCAGGTTTTGTCTGCGATTGTTAACCAACTTAGATATCCTAACGCTCTTACACATTGGTTCAGCTGTGCGATAATTTATTTCTTCAGCTCATCATCTTTGTGGAACAATAAAAAGTCCACCATTCAACAATTGATTACCAGAGTTTTGTTGGAGAGACTCATTGTCCATAGACCTCATCCATGGGGTGTTACTATTACCTTGATTGAATTGTTAACAAATTCTGCGTATGGCTTTTTCGATTTGCCATTCACCAAAGAATTACCAGAGTTGCAGAAATTGTTTACTGTCTTGGGCAATCATGTTGCCTTTGCCACTTCATCTTCTGCGGCGGCCACTTCTACCGAACCATCATGATCCTCTTCTTCTTTAGGTGTTAATGATGATTGATTGATGACATTTTATACGTTATTGTTTTATTTGCATGATTTGATTTTCTTAGTTTTTTTTTTCTTGTTTGTTTGTTTTTGTTTTCCTACTCTGTTTCGATTATTTCTTGTATGATATATTTATTATTTTCTGAGTTATATAAATTAATGCTCATTTTTATGTCTGCTTAATTAATGAATACTACTACTCTTATAGATCTGATACGGGGCGCGGGTAATCTTGCAACCTGTGATTTTTTAGAATCACAAAAATACGAAAATAGCTGAGATACGCATGAAAAACAAGACAGAAAGAAAAAAACACATAGCCTAGTCCAAAAGTCGATACCCAGCTAACAGACAACCAATATCATGAACTTCTTGCGAAAAAGAAGGGGAGACGACGACTCAGGGTTAGTGGATGAAAACTCCAGGCATAAATCAAAAAAACCTGCCAATACTGCCTTCAAACAACAGAGATTGAAATCATGGCAGTAAGTACCCATCATAATAAGTAGAAGAGACATTATTATAATAATGACAGCAAAAAAGAGAGTGATTTTTTTACTGACAATTTTTAGACCGATTTTAACTCCTAAATCTGTTTTACCATTGTTGTTGGTAATAGCAGTGATTTTTGCGCCATTGGGGATCGTGATGTTGCTAGCATCATACAATGTTCAGCAAATAGTAATAGATTATTCGAAATGTAGCTCTCTTGCAACAAGCTCTTACAACTCAATCGGCAAAAAATATTACACCCAGCATTTCAAGCAGTCTTCTAATACTTCTCCATCTTGGAAGATCACCAACAAGACAGTGACTGTTGATCTGGATAATAGCTATGACACGCAGGTTTGCAGTATCCAATTCACCGTCCCAAACTCGATAGATGGCCCTATTTATATGTACTATAAGTTAACAAATTTTTACCAGAATCACAGAGAATACGCCAACAGTTATGATTTGTCACAGCTAAAAGGTGTAGCGGTGTCTGCTGGTGATGTGAGCAGTGAATGCTCTCCATTGGCTAAAAATTCGGAAGGCAAAGCTTATTATCCATGTGGTTTGATTGCGAACTCTTACTTCAATGACACTTTCAGTTCTCCAGTATTGTTAAATCCCCAAGGATCAGAAAGTGAGCAAAACTACACGATGTCCACCACGGGAATTTCATGGTCCTCAGATGTTAATATGTATAAAAACACCGAATACTCCCCATCAGACGTTGTTCCGCCTCCAAACTGGCATAAAAGGTATCCAAATGGGTACACCGATCTGAACATGCCAGATATTTCCCAAGATGAGCTCTTTCAAAATTGGATGAGAGTCGCGGGGTTGCCAAGTTTCATGAAGCTTGTGGGCAAGAACACCAACGATACTCTTGACGATGGTAATTATAGAGTAGATATCGAATTGAATTATCCAACCAGCATATTTGGTGGTAAGAAATACTTTGTCTTGACCACAAACAGTGTTCTTGGGGGCAGAAATCTCAGTTTGGGTATTGCTTATCTTGTTACCGCTGCGATTTGCGTATTGTTCGGTATAATATTCCTAATGAAGCAAATTATTAGTCCAAGAAAGATTGGTGATAACAAGTACTTGGATTTCAATAAAGGTGAACAAGCTGGTGGTGGGCGTGGATTCAGAGATATCCTATGATTTTATTTATTGTTATTATTTTTTTCCGAGTATTTATATAAATATATACTTTGTTTTTCATATGAATTCTCATTTTGCTCTACATATAAATTACTCCAAAAGAAAAAAAAATGACTCTTCAATTTGTTCTTTTACAACTAATATAGTAGTGGCTATATCTTTGACAAATAATTACATTTATAAAAATCAATTAGATCTCCATGGCGTACCGAATATAAATTTATAGGTTTTTGTTTATTATTTGATTTATGATTTGTTAGAAAGATACTCATTTCTGTTGTTTTTTTTTGTTGTTTTTAATCATGAAATGCTCAATCACCCAACCATTATTGGATCACAAAAGAAATTTTAGTTCATCAAGTTTAGTGGTGGTGGGTTGGCTTGAGTTCTTCGACGACAAACCAGTCATCACCAAGAGCTTCAGCTTCAGCGGCTGGGGTAGCACCTTCGGTTTCGACTTCAGCAGCTTCGTAAGCAGAAATGTCGGTGGTAATATCACCTTCAACTTCTGGGCTCTTTGGGGAAACTGGCAATTTCCAGGCCTTAGTGGCAGCGGCAGCGTCAGCGGCACTGACAACAGCTGGCTTGAAAGACTTCAATTCAGAAACGTACAAGTCACTGATCAAGTTTCTTCTGGCTGGAGCAGAGGAGAAAGCTCTGACAGAAACATTTCTAGCAACGTTGACCTATCAAAAACTGTTAGTAATTAGATCAATATATATATCCAAGATAAATATAATAAGGGAATTCGAATATAATAATAAAAATTGAAATCCTCCAATTCATTTCTGATTGCAATCATTTGAGTTAATCAATGGGAAATATAACCCATGCCATCTTTCCACTCTTTGTTTTCTCTTTTCTGTCAGTCTCTTTCTCGCTCTCTTCTTTAACGTCGTTCCCTTATTCAAATACTATTCAATTCAATGCCTTATCTTGACTCCCATATGTACTGGTGATAGTAATCCAAATAAGCAAGGCCTATCTCTTTCCCTTTCTCTTTCTCTCTGTATTGTGCGCACCCCCTGCCTCTGGGAGCTCCTCTACCTTTATGAGTATAATCAATTATACTTCATTCTATCCTCTATTAATCAATATTCCCATTATATTACCCATTTTTCACATTATTATATTCTGAGAATTCCTTGATACCCAGAGTTTTCTTTGTTCCTCCTTCATTTAAAAAAACTTCCACCCAGCCCTATTGATCCACGACAAATAACCAAATGATTGCAAAACAAAAAAAAATGACGATATTCCCTGTTTCTAATCCCACTTACAGTTGATCTTCTTGCTACTTGGAACAACATTCTGGAATATTTATATGCTTTTAGTAATGGATAGTGGCATCTACTAAAACAAACTGCTCATGTCGCCAACTATTATTTTTTCGATAATTCACAGTGTGAGGTTTGCAAGGTCCGGGTAGCCGCTTCTCTACATTTTGTTGTAATTTGATTCGCCCTAGTAATTGAAGGTGCGTGCAGTATAAAATGTGCGTTAATTACTAAACAGCGACCATAAAAACAAATTATAGTCTGTATACTCGGGGAATAACAATGTGGATTATAATAATACAAAACAGGTAGATAATAAACTCGACAAAAGCGTATATAATAAATAGGAATGAAAAAAAAAAATGAAACGAAATATAAAGTAATCAAAATTTAGAAAAAGAAAAAGGAGAATATAAGTAGGTGATCTAAATTTTAAATGACAAAAAGAGAAAAAAATAAAAAAATAGTAAGATAAAAAAGGTATAAAATAATTGGAATAAATTGTAAAAGAAGAAAATTCAACTAAAAAACAAATGGAAAATCTTTTATACATAGAACCTAAACCTCAATCTGACTGTAATCTTCAAGACCTTCATCTTCTGGCATGTAGTACTCTTCTTCCCCATACCCTTGTTCATCGATCAAATAGCTATCTTGACCAGCAGCATTCTTGGCAACCAATTCGATAATTCTTCTAATAATTGGCAAGTTCAACCAAGCAGGGACATAGGCTTCAAGTCTGACAAATGGTCTCAATGGAACACGTCTGAATGGATCATCAAATTGACCAGAATCGTTATTAACTGGTTCAAAGAAGTCATCGCTAGCACCACTAGAGTTTCTCTTGACTTTGTCAGCAACAGCTTGCAAGACTTCTGGAGCAATTGGAGCTTCATAATCAGCAACATAGTATTGAGAAATCAATTTTTGAATTTGGGATGGTTTCAAGGCATAACAAATTTCATAAATGATTTCAATATCTTCATTGGTGTTTTTTCTCAATTGTAACAATTTGGCAGCTTGCAATAAATGCACCAAATAACTAGAACCTTCAATGATGTCATGAGATTTGCACCATTCTTCCAATCTAGTGACATTATAGTTTAATTGTAAACCACGCTTCCATGACAAGAAGTTTCTTCTCATAATTAAATCATTAAAACAATTAGCATCAACAAATCTCAACAATTCAGTAATCACTTCATTTTGAACTTCAGCCTCAATGAAATAAGTTTTCATCGACCAATAAACGTTGTTGAAGAAACTAATAATATCATCCATCTTGTATTGAGCCGCTTGAGAGAAAACTTTAGCCAAAAATGGAGAAGATTCTTGGGCCATAAACCCTGGCAAAGATTGGGATAAAACAACTGCAGAAACGGCCTTCTTTTCCAAATCTTTTTCCATCTTTTTCATCCACAAGTTGTAGATATTGTAACTCAAGGATTCGAAATCTTCCTTGACCACAGCAACCAAATTCAAGTATTCGTCATATTCTGGTTCACTTAATTCATTGGAGATACTATCATTAGCAATAATGGTGGATTGAGCATAAGAGACAAAAGAGTACAATTCATGAGTATTAGATAACCAGAAAGCACCGTGGGAAATGACATCCTCGTCTTTCAAACCAGTCACAATGGTTTGAATAACTGAAAGTACTTCACCGAGGAAGTCTTCAGATTCTTTAGTCAAACCTAATCTCCACATGTCAGACAAGATAATGATGATAATTCTTGCTGGGAACAAAACTTCCTTTCTGGTAAGATCGGCAGCAACTCCTGCTGGTGGGATCTTCAAACCCTTCAATAAACTTTCAATAATTTCTTTGTGAAGAGCTTTGCTGTCTTGCAATAATTTCCATAATTCTTCATTAATGCCAGCCAAATTATTAACTTCATCATCTTCTCTATTACCCATTGGCATAACAGACACGGCTCTTGCAGCAGCATCATTAGCACTGGCACCTTTAGAACCACCCCATGATTGTCTGTTCTTTGGATTATTATAGTAAGCTTGCTTACCGAAACCAGCACCACCACGAAGATGATCAGAAATAGCTTGTTGACCAATACCTTGTCCAGTCAAAGCAATAATTTCTTGTTTCAATTGAGTAATTGTCTTCTTCAAGTCTTGTTCATTATTGTCATACTTGGCTAATTGATCTCTAGCTTGGTTTAATTCTTCGATATTCAAATCAACAGTTTCCTTCAATTCAGCTTGTTCCTTCATCAATCTTTGTAACTTACCTTCGGATTCCTTGAAGTCAAGTTTAGTTTGAGCCAATTCACTATTCAAGCTATCAATTTGGGAAGTGTATTCAGTCTTGGTTGAGCTTAACATTTCATTGAACTCCTTTTCTTGTGAAGCCATCATTGCACGGCTGGAAGAATTGTCTTGCAACTTCTTTTGTAAACCTTCAATTTCTTGAGTCAACTTCTTATTGTCATTGATCTTAGCTGTCAATGATTGGGTAAGCTCAATGACCTTATTTTCTAATCTATAAGAAACCTCTTGTAAGTGGTTAACGGACTTAACATCTTCTTTAAGTCTTTGAAGTTCTCTAACAGCCAACTTTCTTCTGAGACAACTTTGAACATACACAGCGGTTTTGACATAGGTTCTAAATTCTTTTTTACCGGCATATGACCTCCAGGCATTTTGAATAGTGAGAGCTGCTTGAGTTTGGCGCAACTCAAATGAGGCAGCTTTAGCCTTTCTGGCTCTGTAAGCACTTTGGATACCAATGATAGTAGTCTTAGCCAAGTGCACTCTTCTTCTAACGAGGAAGCCTCTGAAAAGAGTTTGTAATTTGATTGCAGAATGCTCTTCAATCTCTTCTCTAATTCTTTTTCTTCTAGAGTATCCTTTAAGCAAAGATTGAAATCTCACTATAGACTCACGAATTTCCAAATATTGCTTTCTGTAGTAATTGGCCTTGACATTCTTTTGGATCAAAACAGCAGCGTTGTGTAATCTGTTGGTTCTCAATTTTTCCAAATAACCCAACATACCGGCCTTGAAAAAGATCTTGGTTTCACCCATTTGGTATTTTTGTTTGTCTTCAACAGTAGCTTGCAAGATCTTGTCACACAAAGCACGAACATCTTCTGAAGTTGCCTTGGTACCATTGAGAACATCGACATAATTGTCAGAATGAACCAAAATGTGATATCTTTGAGCAAATTCTTCATAAGTCCATCTAGTAGGGAAACCAGCACAAGAAATTCTAATAGTTTCCAAAACACCACAGGCTCTTAATTGAGATAAGACCATGAGAGAATCAAACTCCCAGGCTTTCTTTTGTTCATTAGGTTTGATACATCTAATGTAATGAACATTGGTTGAATTAATGGTGGCCATCAAATCAATCAAAGATTTCTTGAAAATAGACCCCAAAGTTGGTTTACGGTTAGATGCTTTACCACCAAACCCACCAACTCTACCAGTTCCGCCAAATTTAGGTTTTGGTTTGTTGGCAGCGGCTTCAGCTTCCTTCTGCTTTTGAACTTCTTCGTTTTGTCTTTCAACAGTTTCAATTATATCCTTCAATCTTTCATTGGTGGTATTCTTTAAGGTTTCCAAATGACCATCGCCGACAGTATCTCTATTCTTTTCGATGAAACCTTCAGCGTCATATTCGACATCAATAGCATAATGGGACACCACGAATTTGTTGCCGCCAAATCTTGGCTTTTTGAAAACAGAATTGGTTGGTGCTTTGTCCAATTGGGTGTACATCTTTTGAATCCAACTTTCATCAGAACCGGCTGGTAATCTAGATTCTTCATCCAACAATGACAAGATACCCAATCTAGCTTCGATTAAATTGATACATGGTCTGTTATCACTGAATTCAATAAAACTCCATTCAATCTTTTCTCTGATATACTCTTCTTGTTCCAATTTGAAAACATGTTGGTTAAACTCTTGTTGCAATTTTTCATTGGCGTAATTGATACAGAATTGTTCAAAAGAGTTGACCTTGAAATGTTCAAACCCATAAATATCCAAAACACCAATAAAGTTGGAAACATTTTTTAAGATATCTGGTGCACACAAATCATGGTTAACAAAACTAACCAACCAGTCAAACATATAAGCATAAATGAATTTAGCAACAGAATCTCTTGCTACCAAAGATTGAGCATGACTCAAATTTGTAGTAATCTTTTCCGATCTGGTAACAATTTGTTTCTTAACACACCATTTACTGAATTCAGTTGGATCAAGACCCAATAACCGACATGCCAAAACCAAATTTGTTTCGTCTGAGGACAAGTGAGCGTCATTTCTGGTGGCAGTAATTTGAATATTACCAATGTGAAGTAAAGCAGCCAAGATTTTCCAAATTTCTTTTTGGACTTCCGGACCAGTGCCAATCAAGGTCAAAGCATTGGATGTATCCATGAATTCCTTTTTGTCATCAACATTAGTAATCTTGGCATCACCACCTTGATTTAAGTAGTGATAATCCTCAACACAGGTCAAAGATAATTCAGACTTTTCTTCCTCCGATAAACCTTCGAGCATTTGATAGAAAATATGGTAATTTCTTTCTGAAGTTGGTTGGAAAACCAATCTTGATCTTTCTAAAAGATAAGTTCTGATTCTTGCACCGATAATGCTTGTATTTTTGTCGAACAAAATTTCCAAATATTTACCGAATCTGGAAGAGTTATCGTTTCTTGTAGTCTTAGCGTTACCGAAACTTTCCATAATTGGATTGGTAGCCAAAATTTGCTTTTCAACTTCCGACATATCAGTGTGATCATGGGTTGAGCTCATGACATTTGGAGTTGAATCATCAGTAGTTTCCACTGAGGCAAAATATCTCATGATGAACTTGGCAGACACAGTTTTACCCGCACCGGATTCACCACTCACCACAATGGTTTGATTCTTATGATCACGCTTCATACATCTGTAGGCATCTTCAGCAATGGCGAATAAATGAGGATCCAATTCACCTCTGTTTTTACCAGCATATGCTTGGATGATATCTGGAGAATATAATTGATCGATTCTCTGGAAAGGGTTGGCAGCGATCAACACTATCCCGGAATATGTATAGATGTTCAATTGACTATATCTGACCTTGATGGCGTGCAACACCGCCGGTTCGTTCAAGTAGGACAACGAAGTCAAATCTTCAGCGGCTTCAAGAATTGGAGGGTTTCTAAGATGAGGCAAGTTCTTTTCCTTATCTTCGTCAAGAGACGATAGTATTAGCTCTTTTGGGTCATTACCGTTTTCAAAGCTCAAACATAATTTGATCTTTCCGTTACTCAACTTCTCGTTAGCAGTAACCTCGGCAGCGATGAAACCAAGCTGTTTATCAGGAAACCAACAACGGGTACCTGGTTCATATGTTGCTGACATTGTGAGTAACTATATTCCCAAAATCCTTTCACTCTAGTTTAATTAAATAGTATAGTTATATGTATTGATCTATCAAGAATTGTAATCTCGAGGACAAAATGCAAAGACGCCACGGTATTCTATCTTCTTTATTCCTTTGATCCAGTATAATTGATTGACGAGCGGACAGGATTTAACAGCTCCTTAAGTATCAATTAGCAAAGAAGAAAGTGGCGGAGGGAAAGATACTGGGTATTGAACCTACTATTAACAGGGATATTCTGAACAGTTGTGATCTCTACCAGATCAAAGAAAAAAAAAATAAACACCTTTACAAAAACTTCAACAACAAGGTCGGGAACGAGGCCGGGTGACTCTCTTGACGCGCGCTGCCGTTTTTCTTTTTCTGCCCCCTTGGGACCACTACTACTAGAGACTAGCCCTGAGTACACACATCACATTATTGTTATCACGGTGGTTCTTATTGTAGTTAGGTTATAAGAATGTCGTCCTGCTGTTTCATAATTTTGATCTTGATTAACCCTCAGCACTTTTCTTTGAAATACTCTGAATGGTTTAGTACCAATCAGTATCAATTTTCATCTTACTTCTCAGGTAGGTTGCAACCCGTCAAGGTTTAGAAGGGTTCTTGGTTGCACCGTCTATTGTAAACCAACGGTTATACGAGTGTATTCACTCTATCTGGATCAGAGCTACCATATCTAAGATCATGAGAGCTCATACGTGCTATTACCCAGCCAAATTATGAATATAATATAGAAATTATACTAAACTACTGCATAGTAAATAGGATAAAATTGCTAGTATTTAAGATATTCTCTAGGGCAATAATCGAAGACTATGAATTCTCCATTGGTATCAATATTATTCCCCAGATAAACATCCTCATGAATTGGCATATTTGTTAGTATTCTTTGTCCAAATAGCATGTAGTAAAGACCCTCTTCTTTGTGTGCGTTTAGTATTTTGAAATGACAATAAAAGCAAAAAAAAAATCAGCCAACATGACATTGGCAGTTTGTGTTACCCATATATCTCCTAATCGTGTATTGTACTGAAAAGTTCTAGTATAATCAAAGAAAGGAATGTTTGCTCCAAAGTTGCTACTCAAGTCTCCTCGGTTAGCTTCCTTTTTAAAGATATCTAAAGCCACCATGTCCACATCTTCGATCTTATCTGCAAAGGGTATCACTTTCTCCTCAGAAACCCCTGGGCCTATCGAAATTTCCATTGCTGAAAAAATTTCCGAGAAACTTAATCCTGAATCATTAGTTATTTTCAATGATTCACACAAACATGCTGGCCATCATGGTCTTAGAGGGGCCTCCAATACCACTGAGTCACATTTTAGATTGGAAGTCATTTCCGGTGCGTTTGCTCCTTACAAGACTCAACCAAACCGTCATAGATTGATCTACAACATTTTGGATGATGAGCTCAAGACTAAGGGAGTCCATGCCTTGCAATTGAAAACTAAGACCCCAGAAGAGATTGCCAAGCTTCAAAAAACCCTTGGATAATTGGAATTGCGTATAGTATTAATGAAAGAAGTTATATTATAGTTGTACATAGAAGAATATAAATTATATTTTAGATTAAAATTGCAATAAAGATTGAACTAATGGTCTTCTTCTAAAGACTTGGTATATTGTTCCAATGTCATCAATTCTTCATTGTTTGTGAAGTCTTCTTCGACATTGGCAAGCTTGATTTGTGTCAACCAACCTTCACCCATTGGATCTTCGTTCAACAAGTTTGGGTTTTCAGCAACGGTTTCGTTGACTTCAGTGACTTCCCCACTAACTGGAGCATAGACTTCTGAAGCACTCTTAACAGATTCAACAGCACCAATGGTATCGGTTTTTCCAACGGCATCACCGACTTCTGGCAATTCAACAAAAGTGGCATCTCCCAAAGCGTCGGCAGCATATTTGGTGATCCCAATGAAGGCAGTACCATCTGGATGCAAAGAAACCCATTCGTGTTCTTCGGTATATTTAGTGACAATTGGACCAGCACTGAATTTAAATGGAGTAGAGCCCTGTTTAAGAGAGTTAGCAGCAGCTAAATCACTGGCACTGGAGTTGAATCTCTTGGTTGCAAAAGCAATAGAAGATTTCAATGGGTAGCTAGCTCTCAAGCTGAATCTTGGAGCAACACGGGTAAAAGCAGAAGCAAACATCTTAGAAGAAGGGTTTTAGTCTATTAATCAATAATAACAAGAAAGAGAAAAGGAAATCTTTAGTAACAAGGAGTCACCGATATGAGGGAAAAAAAAAATCATCAATTTATTATAAGTAGATAAAACAGTTGGGAGGCATCTCCCAGGGCTTCATACGGGAAAAGCTTTTTGACTCGGGTCGCTTAAAAATTATGTCACGTGTATTAAGAATAAACTGGTCCCGAGTCAAAAAATGAAAGGATATTTCCTACTGGAGGTATTGCAGGACGGAAATATTCGAGGATTACTTCCAGGACCAATGACAATAAACAGAAGTAATATGGGAGCAACGTATCCATAATTACAATTAGAAATCGAATTTAAAACCAGTATTTCTTAATGGCTTGAGTTTTTTGGGAAGATCTTGCCACAGCGATCAAAGATAGTCTATCTTCACGTTAGTGCCCTACAAATCTCTAGAATTATTAAAACGGTTATTCTTATTTTCAGATACTGTCTATGTATCACAAATATAATTATCACTGCCAATTATAAAGATGCCGTAAACCGCCATACTCGCCTCGGCTAATTTCGTCGAAAAGCACTCCACAAACTTTATTGAAATCATCACTATCCTTGCCTCTGAAGATTAGGTCTTGTTTAATGAAAGATGGGATAGCCCGCCAAGGTCCTGAATCAATGCATGAATTCACTAGGAAATATGCCGAGAAATCAGAAAAAAAGAATGAATTTGCAGCAGATTGCAAAGATCTCATTAATGTTTTTTTATTGTATACATCGGACATTATCATTCTATGGAATGACCTATCTTTCAACAAATTAGCTGTTTCTGTACCGTAAGTTTCCCACAATATCCATTTCTTGAATTCTCGAAAAGATTGGAACCCATCACCAGCAGCTTTATCCGCAATTTCATGGGTCATATTATCAGAAACCTCAACGCGAAAATTCATCACTATCAAAATTGCAATCACGCACTTCATTCATCACAGCTGCCATTCGCCTAATAATATTGACTATTGCTTGGGAGAAATCCAACCTTGGGAAAGGATAATCTTTAACAATAGCCCTTCTTTCTGGGGTGCTCTTGGATTTTCTTGGACCACGGTGGTGCATAGAATGGCGCGATTGTTTCTGTGAAAACAGCAGTGATTTGGGCTTCGTGACATTATAAAATTTCTTTAGGACTGGGATAGCACCGGACAGAATAGTTGTATCAGTACCAACTTTCAAGGGCTTGTTATTCATTGGAGTCTTGGTTAAGTCAATTTTCCTTTCACTTTGAAAACTAAGCAAACTGATTAAGCATTTGATCTCTTCAAGTAACAAACACATCAACCCAGCTAAAAAAAATAACAGATGATTAACCACAAATGATGGGAAAAGTGGCCTTATTAAAACCATCCAGACTATTAGGAAACATTTCCAAATGGGCTTTTCAAGTCGGAAGTACAGATAAACTCTCGATAAAGCTAGGGCAAAAACCCAGAATAGCGAAACCCACACAACAATCGCTGCTAAGGCCTCAATTGGGTTTCTGTATAGTACGGAATCCATGAATTTTGGTTCTTGATTTCTTTCTTTGTGGTTTCAATTCTTTCCAATCAATCACTGTAATACCGGGGAGGTGTAATGATATGTATTTGTGTAGCTGGCAATTATATGCGATACAGTGGTGAAATGTTTCAAGATAAGGAAGGAGTGTCTCCGTTTTTATTTTCGGTTTTCTCAGGGTAGTTAGTATGAGCAGGGTAGTATGAGCAATGCAATTTTCTTTTTCCAAGACGTATTATTTTATAATTGCCATAGTTGTCAAAGGTGAGCTCCAAGTTATGTGTTGTTTCTTTTTCTAATTGTTGTTGCTGCTTGGAAAGGCTTGTAGAAATTTCTTATCTTATCATGCATATCACTCAACCTGGTTGTCTTCTTTGGTGTTTATGGTGTGTGGGCTTATGGGCTTATGGGCTTCTGGGTGTTTGAAGTCTCTACTTCGGTAGGGCATACCACGACGGTGGTTCTTGATGTTGTGGATCACTCACTACCTGCTCATAAGCTTCAACATTTCAAAGTTTGCGATACAACACAAAACACAATTACCAATACCATCATAATTACGCTCAATAACTATAATGACAATTCCCACTTGTAAAAAGATTTATTGTGTATTCTTCGAACTAGAGCTGATGTCTAACAAAATAATATGAATATGAATAAAGTAACAAAAAAAAGTATAGAAACAAATAGCTCAGGAAAAAAAAAAAAACAGCTCACATAATTCATCAATACAAAAATTTTAATCCTACAAAAACAAAACCCAGTAAAACCACCGAAATGAACATATATATAAAAAGCGTCACAAAAATTTTTGAAAGAAATTGTTCGGTAAACAAGCTATATCAAGATCTTCAAAACTTCTCTTCTCTTTCCCTTGATTGCCCTTGATGCATCAGCAGGTAAGCTTATCAATGCCTCTTCGAACAAAGAAGCCAAGTAATTTCTATCAGCATTCTGAAATTGGTTCAAGTAAAGAGTCAAGAATGAGGAAATGTACATAAATACATTAGCTCTCAACCCTGGCAAGAACTCCAAGACCTTAGTAGTGATATCTGATTGTAATTCGAACTTGTTGATGTTCAAGTTGAAAAACGATGGTAGTTGAATGTCGTCAAGAATAAAAGTTGCAAATTCTTTTGGAATGATCCCACCATCTAGATTATTGAGTAACAATAATAAGGTTCTTACCATTGCGTTGGCAATACTGTTAGTCTCGTCTTCTCCGTTGAATTTTGTGGTCTGTTTTATATAGTTTTGATCCAATCCTTCACTATTTTCTAATTGCTCTCTTATTGATAAATCTAAATCATCGAGAATTTTGGACTCGAGCTCCATCTTGCTGCTACCATTGAAATCATAAACATCATTGAACATATCTTGGTGCAAATTGTTACTCAAGTAATTAACCAATTCATAAATTGAAGGTGGGATTCCAGAAGACGAGCCAAACCCTTTGATGTTATTCAATAAATCCAAAGACTCCCCAAAAATAGAGTTCTTGGTAATGAACTCATAAGTTAAAAAAAAATCTTTTGCCCCAATAATTCGAAGAATAAGCGATAGTAAAATTTTCTTAATTCCCACCTTGACAGAATTCACCTTAATCTTCACTTTCATTTTACCCAATGCTGGAATGGTTCCTTGAGTTGGAAAAACTTCCACCACTGGCTGCTTCAAATAATTCTCAAACAAACCCTTGTCATCAACGTCATTAGTATCCAAGGTTGATTCGACTTGGACAAACTTATTTAAATTCTTAGGATCGTAGTTCACAATTTCCCATGAAAATCTCTTTTTACCATTATTCTCGATCACAACTTCATGTTCCATCGGTTTATTGAAAATTTTCAAATCTTGAACTTTCATATCAATTGGAGAAATTTCTGCCACTGGCTTCTTAGAATTCTCTTGCAAGTCAACAGTTTTCAAAAAACTCTTCATCAATTTGTATCGTTCATCAAAATCAATAAGGTCTAGTTTTTGTAACGTTAAATCTAAATAGACTGGTCGATGATCACTGCTAGTGAAATCTGGTACCGATTCGTATTTATTCACCCTAATATGTCTTGATGAAGAATCATGAGGAGATTCTGACGGGTCGTCTTCAAAGATATTCGACTCACTAAAGAAAATACGATCAGTATATGAAGGAATACGAGCAAAATCATAAGGAGTATCATCGTATGGTCCTGAATTGATAGAAAGGTCTTCAATATCAATGTTTGAATCTTCACTGACCTCATTTATGCTTCCTGAAGTGATGGTTTCACTAGAAGATGGCACTGTCGGTTTATTTTGCTTCACCATGCATTTATAAGTTGGCATAAAATCAATTGGTGCTTCATTGAAACCACCCAAAATATTCAAGTTTCCCTTTTCAATGCTCAACAGGTCCCTTTCCAACAAGGCATCGATTCTTTTTTGCAACACTAATTCCTTCACCTCATTTTGGAATTCTTTATTTGCCTCATTGATATTATTAGCAGTAGCGTCTGTCGGTTGTAAGTCATTACCCAAAGGAACTAGTCTGAAGTTCATGTCCCCACCAAAGAAAACAAAGCAGTCATTAAAAAATGAAGTTTTCAGATCAGAAATGTTTGGAGATGTAACTTTGAAAGTGGCACCATCGTTTAGTGATAAAGATGGAGATTTAGGAAACTTATCTGCTAATCCAAGTAGTGGCGACACGATTTTGGACGCTGTTTCTTTAGGTGAGGTAATCGTAGACCCTTGTTCAGCCATTAATGAAATATCCTGGAATTGTTCACCATTGGCCAATGAATTTTTCTTTGAAGTTTCATCATTCCCCTTATTCTTCAACGTCAAATCTTCCATACTTATCAATCTATTATCCCTCATAGTCTCTTGATCATTAAATTTGAATGGGTCAATATCACCGCCATTGGTACTATTACTGTTAAAATAGTCGTAACTTAGCAAAGGGTTCACCAAATAGAAGCTGTCGTCTTTAAAATATTCCTTGAGTCTTAGATTTTTTTCAATAGCTTGAAGTTCCCTTTTCCGTTTTGCAAGATTGTTCTCGCCCGCTGTTAAATGTGTATTGACCACCACAAATTTATATCCATGAACAATGTCTTTCCGTTCTTGGTCTGTCAATTCAGTTGCTTCATCAGTGATATACGGTAAAATGTCTTTATCATAACTGAAGGTGAACTTAATTAAGATTGCTCCCTTGTTACCAAACATATTCAAAATTCCTGTACCGGTAGTCGATACTTCAATATTGGAAATTTGCCTCTTCAAGCACTGTCTAACAATAATAATCGACGATAGACCCACTAATCTATTATCCACCAAATAATCATACTTCAATGAATCCTTTTCTTCATTTAAAATCCTGTCAGATGCGGTCAAATTACTACTGGAACTTGAAGGTCGACCATCAGTGAACTCCTCATTCAAAATTCCAATGATAAAATTGGCCCATTCATTTACCAACACAGGGGATGAATAAAATGAAAGAGTGTTTAATATCACGGTCTCCTGTAAATTAATAATGTACATATCGGGTGCTTTAATGTTAGGATCATTCAAATCACCTTGAACATTCAATAACTTCTTCAAGTTTTCTCTTTCGGTTTCAAACACCCTGGAGTTTCCTTGCAAATTCCATGTGATGATCCTCACATTGATGTCGCTAGGTTTGATATAGTTTTTCAAATTAGAGCACAAGAACTTGAATAATTGGATCTTTTGGCGTTTTTTCTCTTCTAATTGACGTTGTTGTTTAAGTTGGGCTAAGGTGGTTTCACTTTTTGACTGCTCAATGAATTTAAGCCCGCTCTTCCATTGACTAACAAAATTGGTGAAATGATCCTCTGCTTCATCGTCATCGAAATTGGCACTGCCAATCGATGAGTTTCGGAAGTTAACCTGCATTTGGTCTGAATTCACCCTCAATGGTTGAATCTTCAAAATATCCTCGTTGGTCAAGAGTTTAATCTCATCATAAATGAGAAACTCCCCGTTGGAACCTTTGGCGGTTTGTAGGGCATATCTCGGAACATCTTCTTCTGAATCCGGTGGGAAATACCATAATTTTGTTTTATCTGTCACCAATTCCATTATTTGGTTGGTCTTGTTCTGTGCTGTAAATTCCTTGTTCGATATCCTCACGTATCACTTAACAAATTAAATACTAGACTAAAAAACAAAAAAAAAAAAAAAAAAAGATTTATAGAAATGAAATCAAAAACACAGAACCAAAGAAAAGGAATGTATCAATCTGCAAATGCCCCTTATTATTTAGCCTAACCAGAAGCCAATAATGCTTAAATTATACTTGATAACTTTAGCATTGTGTGTCTGTTTAGTATTGTAAAAAAAAAAAAAACTTTGTGCTAAACAAAGAAAGGACAGGTATTACCCAGATCAACCGATTACTTGACGTGTTACAACTAAAAGACGAGAGAACAACATGTGTAATTGTTATTGAATTAAATACATAGAAATAGGATACGAAAAACCTTGAAAGGTTTTGGCGCTTGATATTGACCAACTTCTAGAAAGATATTTATATCATTTTGTTTTTTCCAGATCAAAAATATTTACAAAAATATTAGGTATAGGGAAAGGCAAAACAGAAACGCAAAAACAAAAAGAAAATATAAGATAAACCGAAAACTTTAGATAACCCAGACAAAAAACATTGAAGATTTAGCCACCCATCATAAAAAGAAAAAGAAACAAATAAAAAAGACAAATGTAAACTGTTACCAATGGGCAAATTCACCACCGCCTGGCCCGGTATCACCGGGGGCTACTCATAACCAGTTAAAATAGAATCAAGAAAAGAAAAAGTAAAATGATAGAAAAGGTTCCCTTAATCAACCAAAGGGACTAGTCACCTTGAAAAGTTCTTTCTGTTCACTATTTTCCCGAGTGAGTTCATCGTGTATAAAAGTTTGTTCATCCCTATAAGAAAGGCCATAGTTTGTGAAATCTATGATCGGACATTTGAGAATTGAATTTCTTGATGGGATTTCATTGTTTGATCCATCAAGTAAAGATCTTAATTTGGCAGGGTTTTCCTTCAAATCTTTTTTCAACTTATTGAGTTCAACAATATCATTTTTTACCTTTTGTCTCAGTGAATAAAGTAGGTTGAGTGCCGAACAAAGAATGATATAGTCTGAATTTGATTCAAGGCTGTCCAAGCTTGCATTATTTTTGTTCATGCATTGGTTATTGGCAACCCCAGTATCAACACGAACATTCACTTGTTGATTTGGTTTCTTCTTTGGAAAACTGTGAAGTTCATCCGTTATAATATCAATACCCTTGCTTTTTTTATTATATATACAATCCAAATGCTCAGATGATGTTGGAGATGATTCCGGAGATGAAACCCCAGAGAACAGAGATGGCGGAGGGGTGAAATTTTCATTATTTTGTTGTTTATGAGAAACAACTGGTTTTCTGTGAGAAATATGATGACGCCGAAGCCGACGATCATATGCAGTCTTATTGAAGCCTTGAATCTCTTCATGTAGACGTTTCCTCTTGAGGTTATCTGAAGCGCGGATGATGTGTAGAGTAGCCGCCATCTTTTGATATTTCAGGAAACTGCCAGAAAATAATTATTGAAAAAGAAAAATGTTTCGTTAATAAAATCGTTTGTGAAGTCAAGAATAATTCGTCCCAAATAATACTATATCGGGGAGGCAAAAAAGAAAGAGGAAGAAAAGCTAATTGATTGCAAAAGATTCCCCCAAATTTAACTTAAAAACGACATACAATAATAAGACTCGAACACCACGAGGCCAAGAACGGCTGTAACACGTTATGACTATTTAACAAGGGATGCGCAAACAATAGTCAATATTAATACTAGTACTAATATGTGGTTTAGTTATTAGAAAAACAGACGCTCACAATAACAACGTGCAATAGTTGGAGGGTCGGATTTGAATTTCTTTTTTAAGTTTTCTTTTTTTTTTATTTTATTTTATTTTTTTTTTTAGGGGGGGACGCTGTTTTCCCCTCAAGTAGTAGGGGCGGCCAAAAAGCTCCTGGATGAGAGAAGGAACAGATGGAATAATCAATTGGGTTTGACGCCACACTCTCAGAAGAGTGAGAATGGTTGCGATAAATAGATAATTGTTCACCGCCGTTTGTATTTAAATATATTGTAAGCACCTGTATCAATACAAGGGAAACAGACAGACGTGTGATGATGGCATCTAGGGGGTGTAAGTGGCAAAAAAAAAATTGAACGTTTTTTGTAAATTTTTTTTTTTTTTTTTGACAGTGCCGTTATTTTGGCACATGATATTCTCTGTCACGTGTGTGTATAACATATAATGCTGTATGTATAATGTATAATGCTGTATGTATAATGTGATTTATGCATTGAAACTTTTTTTTTCCTTCGATCTTTCTTCTTCATATGTGAAAATCATCAGGTAGCTGAAGGCCAAAACCAATAGTGACCCGCACCATCCTCAAACCATCACCAGTGATGAACAAAGTAGGTCTCTTTCGTCTTACAAGACAGGCTGCATTCTCATTCAAGAGAACTCAACCTAGTATAACGGTTGCTTGGAAACCACAAAAGTTACAAATCACTCTTGTAACATCTAAAGGACTCTATTCTACGGTACCAACGAAAAAAGATGATAAAGACCAGCCTCAGCTTACTCTAAGGCAACAAAAAGATATTCAAATCTCCAAAAATATTATCCAATCACAGGTAAATCAGCATATTCCAGGTGAGACCGATCAAACCAACACGGTTCTGAGCAGAATCCCAAAATTCCCATTTAGTAAAGATGCCGTCCCAGTATTGATCCCACGACCAGGAGTTCCTAATCCAGGATCAAGCCTCATGTCAATGGCAAAGAAATTGAAATCATCAACTGAACCAGAGCTCATTTATGAAGCGGAATCTCACCGTTTGTATTTTGTTTTTTGTGGGGCATTTGCCTTGGTAGCCATCATTTATGGTTTGATTTTCTTAGAATCTGCCACTAATTCTGCCTGGAAAATTTATTCCACCAATGAACAAGATTTGCCAGAAATGCACAATTTGGTGATGTTCATTTCGAGAAACTTTGTGACCCTTTTGGTCTTTGCTTTTCCAATTGGGTTAGCCGCGATGTTCCTTACAGTTCCTGCCAGATTGATCAGAAGAATGTGGTACATTCCAATCCGTGGCAACGAATTGAAGAATAATCCTGTTGAAATGGTCAAGTTCACCAGCCATCCAATCTTCCCAGGGAGACCAACCCCAATTCATACCATGCCTCTCTCTATGTTGAATAGAAGTTATAAGACGAAGATTTTCACAAATGAAGGTTTTTACTTGACCGCTGATAAGGGATCATTTTTGTTTTTATTAAAAGAAGGCAATAAAAGAATTCCTTGGATTGCCGATAGAAAAGGTTTCTTCTGGGGTGATGGAAGATTATTTGATCATTTATTTGGTAAGGAAAGTATCGAAGAAGCTGATTTGGGGATTTCTTATGATGACAAAGTCGGTGCAATTAATGAGCGTGTTAGACAAGAACTGAAGAGATTAAGAGCGGAAGAAGGGGTTGCTTGGCAGTTCAAAGAACAAGGGAAGTTGATGAGAGATGACCTCAAATCTCTTGTCAATATTGTGAAGAATAATTCCAAAGTTAAATCCATTGGCGGCAGTCAAACTGTCTCTAGTGCCGTCTCCAAGAAGAACAAAGCCCAAAAAACCAGAAAGGGCAAGAAATAATAAACTAAATAAATTGTAAATATTTTCAAAATTTTATATTCCATAAATATATTTCGCCATAAGTACAGAGGAATGCTCCTGATCAATAACAAAAAAACAAAAAAGCCAATAAACTAGGATCGTAGTGGAGCCTTTATGTCTATTTACTATCATCCTAGTGACATTAATCGGCACAATAGTTATAGAAATCCGGGTTACCCATGTAACCCATCATACAGTTGACACAAAAAATAAGAAGAGGCAAATTGAAACGCATACAGTGTTTTCATTTTTTATTCGTACCAACCACCGGAAATGTTCATACCAGTGGCAAAAAATAATTCATACCGACCCCCGGTATTTTTCGTACCACCGCAGCGGGATTTATTCAGACCATCTAAGAAAAATAGTTCATACTATTGCACTTTAATTATTCATACCAACAGAATACAAAATTCATACTAAATGCATAAAATTCTTATGCTTTCATTAATATTTTATCTTTGATATTATTAAACATGTTATAGGGGACCCGCACACCCAATAAAGCCCCTTTGCAATACTCATTTACCATTTCAAAGGCTCATAACCAAATTTTGGAGTGGTTTCGTCCTTCCTTAAAATTTTAAATTTTCATTAATTTGTTTTGGAGCTTTGTTGCGTCTTTATGTAATTTTTTTTATAGTTTTTACTTTTTTTTTTTTGGTTTGTTTTCTGTATTTTGTTTTCTAATTTTTTTTCTTCATCTTTGGTATTTGTTTTCAAAAGAGCTGCTGTTGTAAACAGAGATCAATATGTCTAGAAGCATGTCTGCAGAATCCCTTGTAACTATCAAGGGAAATATTTTCTGTGGCTTCTTTCACCCTTGGAGTTAATTGCTCCTTCTTGCTCAAGTTTGATCTTTTGACTTTACTCTTACACACTGACCAGAATTCTTCTATAGCATTCAACCCTGGAGAATAAGGAGGTAAAAACACAAGTTCCAAGCCACTCAGTGCCACTAGTAACTGAAGATCACGTCGTTTATGAATGGCAGCATTATCAAGGATCAAATATTTCATACCTTTGAGCTCCTCGTTATTTTCTATTTGCTGGATCACTGACTTTACAAAACTGTAGAAGTGATTAGCTGTAGTACCTTTACTCACTTTGTCAATGGTCGTTTCTGAATCAAGTTTTCTCTTCTTATTGGATGTAGCCACTGGAGTTCTGACCTTTAATTCAATACAACCTTTGACAGAAATTGCCCCAATGAACGAAATATTAAGCCCTCTGGTTACGGGAACAGTAAGAACTGCTTTTTCACCCACAGCAGACCATCCATACTCACGCCGCATACTGATATTGAAACCTGCTTCGTCGATGAAAATACAGTTTTGACTAAAGTCGAGCTTGTCTTTATACTTCTCTGCCCACTCGAGTCTCTGTTTCTTCAATTCCTCCAGACTTCTTCTCAAAGCCCATTTAGAAATACGTTTGAGACTTAGCTTACAGACCTTGGTTACAAAGTTATAGATTGTTGTAGCCTTGGCTCTTACATTGGTGAAGGCTTTCTTGAGTCTCTCCAACATAAAATCGAGAGTCACTGTAGCATCTTCCTTTATCAATTTTTGAAGGAATTCCTTATGTTCATCAGTGAGAAGGGGTTTACGACCTCTTTTCTTTATTGGCTTCGAGATACCATTTAATTCATTGACAAGTATTTTGTTCCACTTTCTTTTCCATGTGTAAGCAGTTTGCAAAGGTATATCTTCTAATTTTGCAGCCTTGTAAGCTGATACACCTTCTTCCATGACCAAGTGCCAAAATCTTTGTTTGACAGCTTGATTATAATACCGGTACGAACCTCTATATCTTCGTTCTTTCATTTCTGTTTCCATCTTAGCATCTTCTTCTTCTTCGAAAATAGGATCAATTTCCATAATACCAGGTTTTTCAAAATGCTTATAGTCACTGTAACTAAAGCAAGCTTCAACTGGTGCTATTTCAGACTCTAAAGTCATTTCACTGGGTTCAGCATAGAATCTATTACCTAGGCCATCAACATACCCATCAGTTAGTAGCTTGGCTTTCAAGTCCATACTTAGTTTTGATGGTAAAATCTTATGCTTTTTTTTGTAAGTAATCTGGTGATCATATAAAGACCGAATTGAATGTCAAAAGTGGGAATTCATCATCTTAAATGGAGAACAGCTCCTACCATACATTCGTTCCCATTTCTTGAAAACCGTAATCACGTGCTACTATTAATATTATTATAGATATCCGGTTTTATAGAAAGTAGCACAGAATTATGGAAAAAATGAGTATAATTTGTTTAAACTGAGTAGCTTAGAGGCTTATAGAGCCAGTCACTTAAAAAAAGAAAGGAATTGATATGAATTTTATTTCCTGTTGGTATGAATAAATAAAATGCAAAGGTATGAATTATTTTTCTTAGATGGTCTGAATAAATCCCGCTGCGGTGGTACGAAAAATACCGGGGGTCGGTATGAATTATTTTTTGCCACTGGTATGAACATTTCCGGTGGTTGGTACGAATAAAAAATGAAAACACTGTATTTGTTTCACATATTACTTCCAATCAATTATAAAGGCAAACTGAATGAGCATTTAAAAAGAAAAAGAAAAGCAACAGAACAAGAAAGAAAAATATGAGCCAACCAGCCTATGAACCGCTATCACCAGCAGGTGCCCCTCCAAGCTATTCCGATGAAATCTTGAATCCAGAAGGTGCTGGTAACAATGCCACTGCCAATGGAGACAATATCCCAGACGATTTCAAATACGGAACTAATGTTGCTGGATGTGAGCTATCAATCAGACAGATGTTTGTTAGAAAAGTATACACTTTATTAACTGCACAATTATTTGTTACTTTTGCTATTGGGCTACTTATCAATGTGTGTGAGCCAGTTAAACAATTTGCCTATAATAACAGCTGGTTGTTAATTGTTTCTCTAGTTGGTTCCATGGGATTCATGATTGCTGCATTTATTAAAAGCAGATCATATCCTTATAACTTGTTATTGTTGGCGGGTTTCACTATTTGTGAATCTTATGCTGTCGGCGTAATTACCACCATTTACGATACAAATGTCGTTATTAATGCAGTACTCCTAACATCAGTAATCTTTTTAGGTTTGACAGTATTTGCCTTACAAACCAAGTATGACTTCACCAGTCTTCAAGGTTATCTATTCTATGCATTGTTGGCCATGGTCACTTTCTCGTTCTTCGGTATGTTTTTGAACTACTCCTCTACTACTGAATATATTTACAGTATCATTGGTGCTTTGATTTTTTCAGTTTATATCATTGTTGATACTCAAATCATTATGAGAAAGCTTCATCCTGAAGAAGAAGTCAGTGCTGCCATTACTTTGTACTTGGATATTATCAATTTATTCTTACATATTTTGCGGATCATGTCACATGGTGATGATTAGATTATTGGACACTGGGCACCATTGTACCCCAGTCTATTATTATCAATCATGTTTTGAATTATAATTATCCTAGTGCGACTCTAAAATACCTTTCTTTTTCATTTTCTGTTTTCCAGCCAATATGATTTACCGTTGTGTTGGTGATGTCTCAAATTGTTGGTTTTCTGTTGTTTTTTGTATTTATTGCCCGGGGTTGGGGTCTAAATTTTAAATAGCATTTCTTTTTGTACAAAATACATTCAAAAGCAATGATTTGTGGAAGTATCTCTCTGGGATATTTTATTTGAGCTATTTTAATAAAGAGATCTGGTACTTTGTTTAAAGAACTATTAATATGAAGTAGAAAAGCTATATTAATGAATAGAATTAACCAAATTTCAAAAAGCAAAAAAAAATTAAAAAAGGTAAAAAAAAAAAAAAGGATCTCATGATAAGCTTTTCTCTCAATCTACTACACTATTTGATGTATTTTAAGTAATGACTGCTCGATATATTTGTATGCAAAGTCCTCTGTGATTTCACTATTGTTGTTGTCTCGATGTTCAACAAACTTCTGGGCTTTGTATTAATCCCATATTTCTTATGATTTGCGATGATGGTAGCTTAACTTGAAATTCTGAGTTAATATCAAAACTTTCTCGCATCCAGTAAATCATCAACGTTCAAATAATCAACATTTAACTCTAACAATTGTTTCCAAACCATATCTCTTATTTGAACAGGCCAGTTTGGAGTATCCCAAATTCTCACCTTAATATTTAAATTATGTGCCTCTTCAACTACTTTTTTCATTGTACTCAACTCCTCCTCATTAAGCCCTCCAAATGATTTAATGCCGGTTGTACCGACGATTTCATTCAATGACCCCGATCCAATGACGGAAATTGAGTCGTTATTGCTCTTTATATTGTCCAAATTGATCAATTGTGCATCCACAAAAGAAATTCTTTTGTTAAGGTTGAAAGGATCATCAATTTCTTCCTTGAAAATAAACTCTGTTGGCACATTACCAGTGATCACCAAGGTCAAAGGACCCCACACCAATTCTTTCTTAGAGAAATCAAAATAGGTTAGGTATCCATTTTTGATCAAAGTGGTATTTTCCACAACTGTCCTTATAAATACCTTGTAAGTTTCGGTACTTTCAGTTTTAATATCGATGTAAAGGTAAGTGGTTGTATGAGGATCATTATAGAAGAATCCATTCTTTCGAAAATCACTCAGAGGAATTTCCCCAACACAATTCACCTCATCCAAAAGATTATTGAGCATCTTCAAATACAAATTCTCCACCGAATGTTGGGGTTGCAAATAAGGCTCATTATGACCCACAAGTAATGTCATCGCGCCGTCATTAGTGGGATCATTCTTCAACCAAATGTCTGCTTCAATGGAGTTCATCCCGTTTGAAAAAGCATCAAATACCGGCAAAGTTCTCCAATAATCATTATGAGAATGCACAGGGATCACATTCTTGTCCCTGGTCAATTGAGATGCAGTAGAGTTATCAGGATTGCAAATTCCCTCGTGAAGATTTTGGAAAAGAGAAGCGGCAAATTGGTTGTAAACCTTGCGATGGTTCAGTAACACTTGGTGGTGACCAACAGAATAAATTTCAGAGCTGTAAGCATTATTAGAAGACTGAGAAAAATGTTCTTGGTCCACTGGAAATTGTGGGTTTTGGTCAAAAGTATTATAAGCTTGGCCCAATACTGCTTGCAACCCCACATAGCATAACATTGTCAACGGTACCACCAACGCCCCTACAGATAACACGAACATAGCAAGATGCAGAGGATTATGGAAATCAACAGTTAATCTAATCGTCTTCTCCATTATTCTATTAATTTTTTCCTTTTGGTACTAGTAGACATATGCCTCTATGAAAAAAATTCACTATGAATACAAGTAAGCAACACAAATACATCAGCCATCCACCTGTTTTACTGCCTTAGGAAATTAATACCTGCGCTTCCTCTTATTTTTTTTTATCTGTCAAAAATATTCTTCTTGTGCCTTTGAATTGAAAATCATAAAGTACGGGCAAATAAATATCAGTGAGCTTGAAAAAGAAAATATCAATGCTACTCATTCTAATGGTATATCTACTACATACTACCTTCCTCGATCAATGAAATGTAGTTCCAAACAAAAGCCTTTAAACTACCAAACTCACGGTAGCATTATATGGTTACCCGGTGTATGTGCCTCTGATTTGTGGAAAAGCAGGATTTGGACATCAAACTTTCACAACAATACCCAAGCATCTACGATATAGTAAATATATATCCAAAGTGGCTTCTGTGTGCTCCGTTTATAATGACTATCAATTCTGAGGGTAAAAAATCGAATGTTTCTAGTGGTGACTACCCACCTCCGGTCGTTCACCCATTGGCAGAGCCAAGGGTCTCGTTAAAACCTGAGCCGTTCTATGATAATTATCAATCAGGCGTACCTATCGCCATTGATATAGGCTCCTCGAATATCAGAGCAGGCTTAACAAATACAGATACTCCTTTTTTAAACATGCCGACTATAATTTCACGGTTTAGAGATAGAAAACTTAACAGGATGCTCACATATGTTGGTAATGATTGTTTTCTTGATCCGTTATTCAAATCTTCAATTAAAAGCCCATTTGATGGCCCACTTATAAACAATTGGGATGTGACTGAATGGCTCCTTGATTACTCTTTTTATCATTTGAATGTTTCCTCTCAAGATGGAGTGGATAATCCAATCATTATCAATGAATTCATGGCAACTCCCGCATCTCAAAGGAAAAACATGTACCAATTATTGTTTGAAGGTTACAATGTTCCCAGTGTCGTTTTTGGGTTATCTGATTTATTTTCTTTCCACTACAATAACCGGAATAACACCAATAAGTCGAGTTTAATCTTAGGGTGTGGTAACCAAAGTACAAATATCATTCCAGTAATTGATTCGAAACCTCTACTTCATTTTGCCAAAAGAATCAACTGGGGAGGTGAACAAGCAGTAGAATATTTATCTAAATCAATAGGCTTGAAATATCCTTTTTTCCCTACAAAGATTACCACACATCAGTTTGAGACAATGGTTCAGGATTTCAGCTATTTTAGTGACGATTATTTGGCAGAGTTGGATGACTTAATGAACCTAGAATATCTTCATGACAAAGATGTTGTACTTGAGGCTTCCTTCAATGAAGTGGTGCAAGTGCAGAAATCTGAAGAAGAAATTGCTAGACAGCAAGAAAAGCGAAGAGAGCAGGGGAAAAGGTTACAAGAGCAAGCACAAAAGGCAAGACTAGAAAAACTTGTTGAAAAGGAAGCAGATTTCAAGTATTATAGCGAATTGAAGGAAAGGTTATTGAATCCAGAAAATAAAATCTCTAAGAAGCAGATGATACAAACTCTAAGTGAGGCTGGCTTTGATGATGTGGCTGATTTCAACAAATACTTAAGCAATTTGGAAAGATCTTTGAAAAGAGCTAGACATCAAGATATTGGAGAAAATGAAGTTGAAGAAGAACCAAATTTCTATTTATTGGACATGAAAGATGAGGATTTAAGTGAAGAACAATTGAAAGAAAAGAAATCGCAAAAGTTGCAGAAGGCCAATTATGAAGCGCGTAAGAAGGCCAAAGAAGAAAAATTGATAGAAAAGAAGAGAAAAGAAGAAGAGGAAGCTCAAGAGCAATCTTGGAGAGAAAAGGATCTTGACGGCTGGATTGAGGATAAACGAGCTAAATTGAAGGTAATTGTTGACCGTAAAAAGCAGCGTGAAAAGTTAAAGGCGGAATTGAATGATAGAAAATCACACGCTGCTCAAATCAGAATGAAGAATATTGCTAATTTGGCGGCCGATGGCTCTGGAAATGCAAGAAATTCGTCCAGTACCGCTTTGAACACAATGGGTAATGGTGGTGCTGGTGGTAATGGAGGTGCTAGATCAAAGAGAAATGTGAAGAAGGTTACCATTGACAATGATCCAAATGATACTTTCGGGGCTAACGACGATGATTGGATGATTTACAAAGACATAGCTAATTTTGAAGATGAGGAGCAATTGGAGGTTGAAAATAGTGAATTGAAAGCTTTAGAAGATTTGTTATTGAAATATGATCCTAGCTTCAATCCTGAGGATTTGTTTAATTCAGAATATAATTGGAAAAAGTCGACCCTTCATAAATTTTTAAGAGGCGCGTATAGTTTTGATCCTGAAGACCAGCATCAACAACATCAAATCCATTTGAATGTGGAGAGAATCAAAGTTCCTGAAATCTTGATCCAGCCAACAATTGCAGGGTTAGATCAAGCCGGAATTGTGGAAATCTCAGAGAATTTGCTTCTTAAAAGACTACCGTCGTCCAATTTTTACAATTTTAATGATAATAATGTCACTCCAGATATCATCAAAAACATATTTCTAACAGGTGGGGTTTCCAAGACTGCGAACTTCAAAAATAGAATTGTCAGAGAATTTACTAGCTTTTTGCCAAGCGGGAATAATCTACAAGTAAATGTGGCTGAAGAGCCGATTATAGATGCATGGAGAGGTATGAAATTATGGTCACTCAGTGACTCGTACAAGAATTCATTCATTACCAGGAAGGAATACGATGAGATGGGTCCTGAATATATTAAAGAACACAACTTGGGCAATGTGAGACTTTAAGGGCAGTATTTGGTGTGGCAAATGTGCTAGATTTTTTTATGGAATGTATTTGAGAATGTACTTTTATGTATTTTTAGTTTGTCAATTACTATTTTTTTTTCTCATTTGTAGGAGACTAATGTTTACTAATACTAAATTTATATAATGATACCACGAGTACTCTAAGTTTTAAAGTTGTTCAATGTTTTTTAGGAATCAAAGTGTTGAATCTTTTAATTGCACCGAACCCTTCAAAAAAAGCCGCAATAATCCATTCTATTCTAATATCAGTTGGAACTCTATATTTGTTCAATTTAGGTCTAAGTATGAGCATAGTTTCCATGAGATGACAAACAACTGTGGCATATAAAATAGTGGATGTGTATTTTCTCAAAAAGCTCAAAACAGGGTTGGCGCTAGAGACTCCCAATTGGCCATTCCAAAAAGTATCATAATACAAGGTTGGTTTAAAGAAGGCAAAAATCAAGTTACCTACAAGAAACAATAGCACGAAATTTGCTGGCTTGTTAGGATACACCATTTTTTTGATCTGGACATGAGAAAACCCTCTGGCAGCCGCAGCATCTTTTGCCATTTGCACCAATCTTGGTCTTGAATCACTCAAAACATTTTCCATTGGAGGCTCTATTGGAATATATTTTTCGATTTCGAAGTCCACATCTCTGTGTTTGAAAGAAATAATTAACTGGGACTTTTCAATGTTCTTTAATTTGATGTCAGATATTTTATCGTCCATTTTGACATCACCATACACAACCAAATAGTCCTCGAGGGCGAGTTTATGGTCTTTGTTCATATGTGCGAGAATCTTCTGTTCCATTTTAAATTATTATTTTGGTTAATGAGCTCTATGATACTATCTATTTGCTTATTGAGATTATTAGCTGTTAATTTGTGGAATAAAATAAAATGTCACTAAATCTGTTTTGCTAAACGCAGTCTGTGTTGGAAATCACCACACAAATTTTCGACCATGAGGAAGATGAATCTAAAAAAAACACGATATTTCACCCCCCACAGAATCAGGCCATATATAGAGTTCTTTGTCGTTATAGACTGCATTGATTCAGAATGTCAGGTTATAGAATTCATGTGACAAATATTCCTATCCTGATAACCGGTCCAGAGCTCAATGCTCTTTTTATACCCTTTGGAAATATTATACAAATAAAACCATCAGAAAAACTCACAAGATATTTTAAGACTGGAAAGGGAAAGGATCTTGATGATAATTCAACGACTTTTGCTGATATTGATTTCGATGAATTAGAAGATGCTATTGAAGCCCGTAATAACATGAATGGATTTGAAATTTATGGGAAATTTTTGATTGTCACTGGTCGAAACCTCGATAATCAAGATCAAAATAGTAAAGATCATGGAATATTATCGGGTCTCAAGGATAAGAGAGCCATTTGGGATGAAGACAACAAAGGAATTTTGGATATCGATACTGATGGGACACCTGAGTGAATTATCTAATGTTTCTCAGTTATTGTGATGCGGTCTTGACTTTTGTTGGACATTGAGTATAACTTAGTTTCCGCAATTGTCCAACTTCCTGAAATAGAAAAATCTCAAATATTAGTGTAGGTATTTGTTCAATTAACTGATTGCTGTCTATTTCCTCCTTTTAAATTTTGAGTATGAATTTATTCAATCATGAGGGTGTGTTCTTTAATGGAAATTTACCAAGCCCAATGGAAAGAGTATCGAAAAGTTTTGATTATGATTCTGCTTCAGTTGCGACAACTCATCATTTATTTGGAGCTAATACATATGTTACTACAACTACCGTGCAAGATGTCCAATCAGCTTTTATGTTACCTTTTTGGCAACACGATATCCAATCAAGATCTCAGAGGCCTACTGAGAACTTACCTTCTTGTTAAAGCTTAGTAATATACAAAATATGCAGATAAATTTTAATTACAGTCAGGAATCAATAATTGTTTAATAAATGAATTAATGTGCTTTTGCAGATATGAGCAACTTTACAACTCTTCTAGCTCAATCAGGATTGTTATTGGATCCAACCAGTCAATTGGGGATGGATCTGAGGTTCACTATGATTCTTGGGTCGGTTTTTTTATCAAAAAAGTTGGAAATATGATGCCAAGTTTGATTTCTTATTGAGGAGCTAGGTTTTCATTAATATTTTTAACTTGCTGTGGCTTCCGCTTATAAACAAATCAGCATATTGATATGAACCCAAGCATACAGGAGGATTAAACAGAAAAGTAAAATCTTAATTGATCATTTGAATTTATTATAGAAGGCAATAGTCAACATGTAAATTTTGTATCATGTTTTTTCAAAATCTAGTAGCAATTTTTCGTTTTATATGCTGAAATAGAGAATTAGTATAAGCTTGAAATCCTACTATAATTCAGACTAGTGCTTGTGAGTTAGTTAGAAACATTTTAGCTAAAAAATATACCATTTTTTCTGATTCCTTTCTCTGTAAGTCTGTCTATTAATAGCAATAAAAAAAAACTGTTCAAAAACATTTTTCAAGAGGTGTTTTGTATTTCTCGAGTTGATTTCGGAAATGCAAAAAGAAATGCGTAGACCGGGAATCGAACCCGGGGCTCAACTATGGCAAAGTTGAATTTTACCACTAAACCATCCACGCTGTTGTTACTTTTTCTTTTTATCACACTGTCATGGAAGGTTATCGTTGTGTTACCATGCCACTGGTATATAAAATACTTAGTATTTGAGATATAGTGCCAAAACCCTTCGAAAAAGACCTCCATCTCAGTTCAGGAAGCTCCTAGTGATGGGTAATTCACTAGTGACTTCATCTCATATTTTCATATTGCACCTTTTTTCCTTAATAATCTTGATTGTTGAGTTTTTTACCGGTGATGTGATTAATTCTTAAAGCAAGGAGTGTGAGGTTGTGAGAAAGTTATAGTATTTTACTTATCTATTAGAAAGACCGGCATGAAATTCCCGGCTTGCAAGTTATTTAGAACCTTGATGACTCGTTAATATACAATTTGATTTTGATTTGATTTAAAAAAAAAAAGTCTAGTAAATGTGTTTTGCAATATGTTTCGTTAAATTGTATTATGTAAAACGAATAAATTTCAATTGAATATTTAACAATTTTTAGTGTAGCGCACCTAATTTTGTTTTAAGTTTCTTTCACACCTTTGCATGATATATTTATCTTTGTTACTGTACTGGTTCACTCTATTTGACTTACTTGCGAAGTTGACCCCTTGCCATGTCTCATTGATGCTGGGAATTTATGTGAAGAAGCTATATCATTCTGTCTAAATTGACGGTTCCCACGGTCTAATCATTACTACTGTTTTCTAAATTGATCAATATGCCTTTTTTTTTCACACTATTGATGTGCCTAACTGATATAAAGTCTATTATTAGTTCTTATTAAGTCTCAAAAATGATATATAGATATTTATTGAGTTTATATCATGCGATAGTTTCTATAATACCAGGAAAGCTCACCACCGTTGGTCCCAAGGAAATTTTCACCAATTTGGCTGCTTATACAATATCATTAAGAACATTGTAAGATTCTTAATATGTGCATCTATAGAGCAAAATATAAAGTATCCAATTATTTTGAAAAAAAAAAAAAGAAAAATAAAAGATATGAAAAGCACTAAAGCGTGAATAAGAATTTTGAACTTTGAACGACAAATTGTTAGTGACATGTAAAATCAAAACACAAAAGATTCAATGATGCGTTTTTCGGAGACTGGGTCAATATGATAGAAAAGCAAAAAAAAAAAATATTATTTTGCTCACCCAAACTTCATAGTTCATTTGTCAAATATTTGCCTAAACTGCCTTTACCTAAATCAAGCACCCTGTGCCAGCAACTTTCAATTTTTTTTCGTGAATAATACCACTTTTTGCAAACATTGGGTAAATAATTACTAAAAACTTAACAATTGAGATCATTTAGGAAGATTTACCAATTAAATTAAAATCTCCTGGCGAGCTTATCAATATGATATTTTTTTTTCAAAATGGGTTAGCATTAAATATTACTTGGTATCAAATGAAATGTATTATAAGTTTAATAATAACTAACAATAATGGTAATAAAACAAGAGTAGAAATATGGCTCAAGTATCAAATAAGAGAAATGAAGTGCAAAGTGTCAATCACAAAATCCAGCAGAAATTAATTTATATCAATATAGCAATATATTTATATGAAAATCTGTAGTTTATGTAGTGCATGTAAAGATAAATAAATCGGGATAGAATAATAGTAGCGTGTTTAGACGCTGTAATAAGTAGGAATAAGTAATGAAGATAATAGAAGGTAAGACATGAAGTAGATAATAACATAGTTAAATGTAACAATAAGAACAAGATTTTATGAATCAAAGAGTTTCCATATGATTCAAATATAACGACAAGGACCAACTTTTACTCAAAGTAATCTTGGTGAGATTTCAGCAAAGAAACATATACCATTTTCACGGTAACACTTCAAAATTATATACCAATGTAACGGATGATTCAAATATATACCAAAACTGTGGTACAATGAAAGCTACAGAGTCACAAATTATCATTAAGAAACGAGCACAAGGAGCGCTGATGGTTTAGTGGTAAAATTTAACATTCCCATTGTTAAGCCCCGGGTTCGATTCCCGGTCTGCGCATTTCTTTTTGCATTTCCGAAATCAACTCGAGAAATACAAAACACCTCTTGAAAAATGTTTTCGAACAGTTTTTTTTATTGTTATTAATAGACAGACTTACAGAGAAAGGACTAGGAAATAATAAGCTGCTTGCTATAAAAAGCCTTTACTTGACATACAAGCACCCTGTGGAGGTGTGAAGACCTTACTACAAATTATTCCATAACCTCCAGCATCTGATGTTCACCATCCAAGAAACCCCAGTTTTCAACAACTCGAAGACTTTAATAATAATACTAAGCTCAAAATCAATCGGCGATTATATTAATTCTAATACTCTGTTCATGTGATGTTGCCAACATTCTATTAAGGTTAAATTGCATGAACAGGTGCTAAATACCAACAATGTGAGTGGATTCAAGCTCGATACAGCCTGGTAATAAGAGACACCACTTATTCAACATCGATAGAAAAGCATTTTATTCAAGAAAATAAAAAAAGAAACCCTACTGCCGTAACACCAAATGAAATAACTATAAGAAAAAATAAAGCAAATACATATATGAAAAAAAAAAAGCAAAAAAAAGGTAACAATATTGCCAGTCAGTGGTCTGGAATGATTTTGGATGGATGGAATAATGATATAATTCAACATACCCCCATGCAAGTATAATGCGATAAAAAAAAACATCCAAGAGAAAAACAACAATCATTGAAAACAAAAACCCAAATCCTGTGCCAAGCATGAATATGTACAGAAGTTGCAACGACATAGATTTTAAGTTATTCAACATGCCAATTTTTTATGAACAAGAATCCCTCTAACATAAAGAAGCGTATACTTCTCATAGCGTCATTATTTATATCCAATTAATAAATAATGAGCATGTAGAGTAGTGTTTGGATTTTCAATTTTTAACTTATCGGACCTGAATAAAACACATTTGCAAAAATTAAATGTCCTATAAGTTCTATAAGTTTAGAATACAAGGAATGTTAAAATATTAGCGATAAAAGAGCTGGATAGACGTATGTGAACTGGTTTAATATAACCCTGAAATATCTATCATAACTCCAAACCATCAGTTAAAGGCAAATCTGTATGCTCAACTTTCAATCTTTGTAAAGTTTCTTTTGGAATTTCAGCCTCACTCTTTTTAGCCAATTCTTCTTCGGATTTAATTTTTTCGAAGTTAATCTCTTCAAGAATTCTTTTTGCACCTTTTTGAGCCAACTTGTGAGCGAGTGTTTTTCCCACATTTTCAGAATCTTCTACTAGATTATCATCATTAATTTTCTGAGCAAAAACATCTTCCACAGATTCTTTACCATTTGGAGAAATCACAATACCTTTCAAAGTAAGATTTTTAGTGCTTGGATCGTAAGAAGTTTCCACCCCAATTGGAACTGAACAACCACCTTCAAGGGTGCGCATAAGAGCACGTTCAGCCAAACAACAGATAGTAGTTGGCTTGTGTGAAATCTCTTGTAGAAGTTTCTTGATATGAGAATTACCGCGCTTAATTTCAATACCAAGAGCCCCTTGTCCCACAGCGTGGTACATTCCAGAATTATCAAGATTCAAAGTCATGGTAATACGATGTGCAAGATCAAGACGTTTAAGACCAGCGGTAGCAAGCACGATACATTTGAATGGTGTCTCGGGATCGTCAAGTTTTGCAAGTCTAGTGATGACGTTACCACGAATAACTTGATAACGTAAGTTTGGAAAATTTTTCTTGAGTTGCGCAGAACGACGAAGCGATGAAGTACCAACCACAGATCCATCAGGCAAATCATTAAGGGTTTTATAAGGCGAATCTTTAGCCATACAAAGTGCATCAGTTGGGTCTTCACGTTCAGTTATACAACCCAATTCAAATTCTGGAGGAAGAACAGTTGGTAAATCTTTTAATGAGTGAACAACAAGATCAAGTTTCTCATAAGGGTCGATTTTGTGCATAAGAAGGATTTCAAGCTCTTTAGTCCAAAGAGATTTCCCACCAAATGAATAAAGTGGGACGTTTTGCACTTTATCACCAAGAGTGGAGAAAGCAAGGACATCTATTGAAAAATCTGGATGAAGAGTAGCTATTTTTGCCTTAATGGATTCTGATTGAACCACGGCAAGCTTGGACTTCCGGCCACCGATATGAACTATATTGGATTGAAAAGGGTTATTATCTTCTGCAAGAGTCATTATGATAGTGGGGGAATCTGTTGCAGGTTCTGAGAATATAAAAGGTGAGTTCTTTCTTTTTTTTTTTTTTTTTTTTGCACAAAATATTGAAGTAGCTAGAAACGAAAAAAAAAAAGTATGAAACAGATGAAGGAGCAAAGAGAACAGATCTAACCACGATTTCTTTATAGATCTAAGAAGAGGGGGAATAAGAAGTGAAAGCTGCAACACAGATCGAAGAAACAGATTGAGAGTAAGAAGACTCAGATGGTGTTTTCACAAAAAAAAAAATAAAGAAAAAAAAAAAAAAAAAAAAAAAGTCTATGCATAATTATCACGTGTGCTATTTTTCACATAATCAAGAATATTAGGAGTCTGATTGGCTCTTGATGGTTCAAATAAGGGGAGATGATGAACAACACAAAGGCTCAATGAAGCTTCAATTGGCATTGACTTTCAAATGATTAATATATTCTTCGATGCCAAGTGTATTGTAGAAAACGAGTCACTCACGCATTCACGTTAAATAATGTCTCAATGAAATGCAATCATAAAGATGGTGGATGTTGAAAGCGAAGCACCTGTAACAACTGTTAACATAGCTCCATCGATCTTATCCGGAGCTAGCTATGATTAAGTAAAATGTTTAATAATATTTAGTAATAAATTAAAAAAAATTTGAAAATTAAAGATTTGTTGTTCGGCTATGCAACAGTTAAGGAAAAGAGCTCAGTGAAGTTATTTAGGGGAAACAACACAAATATTCTTTGATACCACCCAAATGGTATGGGGAGCCGAGTAGAGCAAAAAAATATGAGATTGACATGGACAGGAATTGAACCTGCAACCCTTCGATTACACGAATATGCTGTAAGAATATTCCAAAGCTGGAGTCGAAAGCTCTACCATTGAGCCACCACATCTCATATATTTGCTATAAAATGGAGTCTGATCTAACCACATTGTTTTTAAAGATCCTCTGCACTGGTATATAGCAACTTCACGTCAAAAGCACAATATTGAGAGTCAGCGGAATATCGCTGGATATATATTCTTGGAAAAAAAAAGAATACAAAGAAGTAGGGAACAACTCAAAATGTGGATAACTTATTTGAATGAAGTGGTGGCAATGAAGGAGGTTGATTAACAAAAAAAAAAAAAAAAAAAATAGGTGCCTAGTTTCCCAGTTAATAGTATTTGGTTTATTTTTTACTTGGTTTTTATTAATTTACTATTATTATTTTATTGATTTTTCTTAGTTTGAATCATGGGCTTGTGTTATGGAAATCAAAGATGTGTGGTGCCATCTGAGATAAAACCATAGCACTGGTCTATTTGATTTTGTCGATTTTGATTATGATTTTGATTTTGAGTTTGATTTTGACAACATTCCACAAAGGCTTCACATTATTATCTCTCACTAATAATTGAGGCAAAGAAATGGAATGTCAGTTAAAGTGTTCAGTTGGTACATTGATTTATGGAATCAGGATATGTGTCTGGACTTAAAAAGTGTGTGGTGACACTTAAGACAGACCCATGGTACTGGTTCTTATTTGATTTATTTGGTTTATTTGGTTTATTTGGTTTATTTTTATTATCCCCCCAGAATTCTGATGGCCACTAAATTGAAAATACTTAGTATATACTTAGTATTTTCAATTTAGTGCCAAAACCCCTCAACAAAGACCTCCAGCTCATAAGCTCGGCTTACACGTTATTTAGAACCTCTATGACTCGTTAATATACAATTCATTTACTCGAATGAGTGAATTAAAGTAATAAATGGTAAACCATAAATAGAAATAATATTGTGTAACAAAGTATATTAATGAAAATAAAAAGAATAAGTTTTTCATTGTTAATTATTATTCAGGATGAATGATATATTTTCGACTTTCTGAAAACTTGTTTGTTTGCTGTAGTATATAAAGGTGGGAAAGAGCTTCCGACTTCCTTCTTCTGTGTTATGCAAACAATACATTCAAAAAGCAAACAAGCTCGCCACTACAATATCCAAAAATAATATATCTATACAACTGAGAAAATTTATCCACAGAATAATTGTGAGTATTATTTATTTGGAAGAAAATAAAAGGCGTCTTTGTCTTGTCCCTTATTATTTCCAATGGCAGCGCTTAATATTAGAATATTTTTTTTTTAAGTGAATATAAAATCTTTTTCTCAGGGAAATGATTATATATTAGAAGAGAGGTAAATTTTTTTATCTTTTATTAAGATGAATATTTCTATTTACTGACTGCTCTGTTTCAAAGTACCAAGAAATTCATAATTTAAATGGCTAACGAATCTGTCACGGAGTCAAGCGCTGGCGACATCATATTGTCCGTTGATGAGCTTCAAAATTATGGTATTAGTGTCAGCGATATTTCTAAACTCAAAACAGCAGGAATTGCTAGTATTTCCGTGAGTTGATAGGAAAGATTTAATTTATTGCATTTTGAGAGGAATCAAAATCCTAACAAAGATATTTAGTCAGTTCTATCTACCACTCGTCGTAACATGCTCAAGATCAAAGGTTTGAGTGAAGTTAAGGTTGAGAAGATAAAAGAAGCTGGCAAAAAACTAATGGTTTGTGATACCCAAATTTTTTTTGATTTTTAATATATATTAAAAACTAACCAAATCAATCATAGAACGCAGGATTTGTTTCTGCTTCTATGCAAGCACAGGTTCGCGAGAAAGTATTTTCTCTTTCCACAGGATCTGCATCACTTGATGCAGTTCTTGGTGGTGGTATCAAAACTATGAGCATTAGTGAGGTCTTTGGCGAGTTTCGTTGCGGTAAGACTCAGATGGCACATACTTTGTGCGTTACATCTCAGCTCCCTAGATCCATGGGCGGCGGTGAAGGCAAAGTAGCATTCATCGATACCGAGGGAACTTTTCGACCAGACCGGTAAGCAACTGATTATAACCGAAAGAAGAATTTAAAGGATTGAATACTGATTAGAAATTTATAGAATTCGTAGCATTGCTGAAAGGTTTGGGGTTGACCCAGAAGTTTGCCTTGAAAACATTTCTTACGCGCGTGCTCTCAATTCCGAACATCAGTGCGAATTGGTTGAAGAATTTGCTGTTCAGCTTGCTGAAGGTGGTTACCGTCTCATTGTGATTGATTCAATCATGTCGGCATTCAGAGTTGATTACAGTGGACGTGGGGAGTTGGGTGAGAGGCAGCAAAAGTTGAATCAGCATTTAGCTTATTTGAATAGATTAGCAGAAGAATATAATCTTGCAGTGTTCATGACTAATCAAGTTCAATCAGATCCTGGGGCTTCTGCTTTGTTTGCAGCTGCTGATGGTAGGAAGCCGTGAGTATTTCCATTATTTTAGTCACAATGTGTTATGTCATAGCTTACTAATATTAATACAGGATTGGTGGCCACGTTCTTGCTCATGCATCTGCTACTAGAATTCTTTTGAGGTAAGTATATTTTTTCCTTTCTTCTTAAAGTCATATTAGATTTTCGGAGTCTGTATAAAATTTTAAGGAGCATATACTAACCGAAACCATTGCAGGAAAGGACGAGGTGAAGAAAGGGTCGCCAAATTGTTGGATAGTCCAGACATGCCTGAAGCTGAGTGTATTTATGTAATTGGGAGTGGTGGGATTTCTGATTCCACTTCTTGATTGGGGATCAATATTTCTACGACATTATCTATCGCACTGCATTATTTGAAAGTTACCAGTCGCTATACATAAGCTTAATTTGCATTTCCATATTATGCTCACCATTATTTTTAAACACTTTACAAATGTTATCGTATCCGATCTTCGTGCTGGAATTAGCAACATCGAGTGATCTACGTGACGGAAATGTCAACATTCATTTTATAGTGAAATTATATTAAGTGTAGAAATGACTTTGATTTAAAGTAAAGCTTGCACAACTGAACTAAAATCCGAAAATAGGCAGATATATAAATCAGGTACCACCAAAAGGACATTGATTAAAATGATAATACCTGAGTAGAGAAGTGTTGTCTTTTCAATAACTAATCGTGGTATATCGAAAGTAAAGTGCACGAAACTGTATCATCTTCCATAGTTAATTTGACGAATAGGATCGCCCAGTTACATGGTGAGAAGAAGCAGAGAACAATGACATATGCAGAATTAAACTGGGACATACGAAGAACATACCATGTGTCTTTTAATAAACTTTCTGTCTTGAGTGTATGAATGAAATTTTTTGTAACTGTGCAAATAAATCAGATGAAATAATCATGTACATTATAATAATCAAAATCAGTCGACATGATTCAAAAGACTTCCCGCTCAGTCATTGGAGTTTAGAAGATCAAGAATAAAATAAAGCATACTGTAAATAATACTTGTTGTATTGTCTATGCCTTTAACCTTGCAACAGAGGTCTTAATGTCTGTTCACCTAGTCAAAGTCCTTCGCTTCCAGCCCAAATGGGAAACAAGTCTATAGACATCGACATACTTGAAAAATCCTCCTATTTTTTTTCTTCTTTATTTTTTTTTTTGCAATATTCTAAAATATGTCTTTTCTTCATTTCTCTTAAAAACAAACAAACATCAGGATCAGTAGTTTATTTCCACATCCCCGCCTAAATTGAAAATAAAATAAAATAAAGCTCAAATAGAAACAGCGAAACGATCCGGAAATACAACCGGGGCTATAAGAGACCACAGATACAATGCATAGCAAATCAAAGCACTCACCATTTTCATAATACTGTAGAAGTTGGTTCTGCCAACTGGTACAAAGTCACCCAAATCATCAGGCTTGACATTCATAGTTAATAAAGTTGCAATGAATTGCGTTGCCAACAAAAAGATGAAGTGAAAGATAAAATAATTGTATTTGGTTGAAAAGGCCTCGTCATCCTCCCCAGCATCTGAGTCATCGTAATACCAACTTGGATCATCCAAAGCCGAAGGTGGAAGTGCACCTTCTTCCACCGCTTGACGTATGGTTTGAATACGAATATCATCAACTGGACCCGGTTGAGTTGTAATGACTGAAGATGGTGGAGAAGCAATACCATGGTTTGGTTTGGCGTCATGAGAGAAAGCACTATTTGTTGCAGCACGTGTAGTAGTATACGCAATAGCCATAAAGGTAAATATCGCAGACATGACAATGCTTACAGTTTTAGTACCGGTAGATCTGACCACTGGATTGCAGGAACCATCTGGAGCAGAGCAGCAGGCAGAAAGGATAAGATATGTACAATAAACACAGACCATACCCGATTGACCAAGACCATTAGAAGGGTTTGCATCACGGATCCTTTCGTCAACCGAAAGTAAAGTAACAATAATAGCGCATATCACATTGACTGTGATGAAAGCTTGATTCAAAGAGCAACCCTTGTTCGCAAAGAAAATATACATTATGATAGTAAGCACCAAGGTGGCAATATACATCAAAGCAGTGCCACCTACCAAAAGAAAAGTCCAGAACCTGGCACCTTGGGAACCTTCAGAATCGTATTCTTCATAGTCACCTTCAATATCAAGCCTAACTGACAGATATGATTCATTTTGAATATGTTCAAGACAAATTTCCGACCATTCGTGCGCAAAATCCACGAGCAAAATTAATCCAATTAGATTGAAAAGTAATGCACCAATAAGCGCAATATAATTACCATAGAGTTCATAAAACTTGTCAGGAATCAAAAAAGAAATAACCAATAAAACGCCCCAAAAAAACAACTTCACTGGCCAAATACCATTTTGAATTTTTGCTCTTGAATTTTTAGTGGATTTAACATTGACTAGCAACAAGGCAAGCAGAAGATGAAAAACTGCAAGTGCAAAATTGATTCTTTGCACTCCAAAGAAATTTGCCCCTTCACTGGCTTTGATTAATCCAAAGGTTAGTGTTTCTAGCTTTCGCACCGCCCATTTTGATAGCATTATCCATGAGAGAATACTATTTACCAAGAATATTAGAGCATATAATATACGCGTGGCGATAGAAGAGCTAAAGGTGGTGTTAAATGTGTTTGTGAAGGCTGAGCAACAGGCTGCTCCCAAACAAGATGCAACCCATGTGCCTGCCATTTGAACAGGTATGAGAGGAATAGATAAGGCAGCACCCATATTTTTTTTAATTTGTTTTACGAGGATTCACGATTTAGATGATTGTGAACTGAGCATTTCCTATATTTTTACTTTTTTTTTTAACTTCATATAAAGGCACGTGCACATGCTGATTATCACCAAGTGACATAACCAAAGTGAAATCGCTTTTTGTCAATACAATAGTCATTTTTGGACAATTAAAAATATCAGCAAAGGATTTAATTGCAATTTTGAATGGATCCAAAGAAGGCAAACGACCACAACTAATATCAAATTCACTTTTACAATATGGCATGGGGATCCCATCCAGATATGATACAAAAATCCCTCAATCAGTTTTTGTGTGACGTGCATATAACAGTTAACTTTCTCTTATTGCAACATGACTTGTTTGTGGTTTAAATCTACATTTACAAATTAAATATGTTTAAATAAACTTTCACACTAAATTCTAATCAATTAGTGAAAGTGAATGTTTTTCAGTGGCAATGTTAAAAGTAGCTCTGGAGAGTTTGAACTATCTTCTGCATGAGAAATTCATACCAAAATAAATTTGCTTTGATGAAGACTAGGAGTCTTATGCCATCTTTTCATAGGATGCACAATTATTAAACGGGAAGGAGGGGGTACATCTTTACACCCTTTACTATTATTATATTACAGGTTTATATTCTTCAAGGTTGAGAGCTATCTTGAATGACCGAAGAACTACCTCTTGTAAATAGTGGAATCAGCCACTCCAGAGTTTATAATATCTTTGAGATTTGAATTGATAAAAATTATAGCGTAAAAATCCAGCAAAATATAGGTGAAAATTAGAGAAGAAGAAGAAATAGAAAAAAACAGCTCTATCAAAGTATACGCATCTAAACCTGTGATAGATTTCATACAGTGCTGTGCTTCAGAAATTCATTTCGGCCTTCATCAAAGCTTCCACTTCAATTTTGAAGCCTCAATAGTACTTGGGATGAAGTCACAATCCCAAAAACCTCCATTTTTTAATTGTTTGTACCAATCTTTGAAGATTTCATCTCTCTGGTTTTCAGTCAACGTCCTACCATCCAACATTTTTATGTAATTATTTTTCAATTCTTCCTTCGATTTTCTGTACTTCTTTCCCTCTTCATCCTCTTTCTTTCCAGATTTATCTACTCGATCAACAATAAAATTTAAAATTAATTCTAAGAATTCTTTAGGATATTCTGCGTGAAGTAAGTGGCTTCCATTGTAAATTTCTGACCATGTAATTTCAGGAACAGGATACTTGGGGATTATCTCTTGCAAAAACCGTGATCTATTGAAAGAATTAGACCTACCTCCAAGAATAAAATGAATTGGGTTCCGGAAAATATGATAATTGGAACCAAAAGTTTCAATTGAAGAATAGTAGTTGGAGTATGTAATCATTTGCTGCTCTAAAGAAGTTTTCAATTTATACTTTATAGTATCTGTCGCCACATCATAAGTTTCTAGATATTCATCAGCGTACATATCTTGTACAATTTCTTGCTTCATTGATTTCCAGCTAGAATCTTTGAAGAAGTATTTTTTCATTTCTTCAGCACTATCAAATTCAGACTTTAGTTTTCTGGAAAAAAGATTGTAACCAAGAATTGATATCTCTTTCTTTCCTGGATTGGAATTCAGTCTATTATTATTCTTAGTAGTGATGGGATAAACTATTGGATCAATAACAACAACTGAATCAAAAATTCCAGGGTTCAAAAGATTCGCATACAATGCCAGGAAAGCACCAAAACTATGACCCACTAAAATCAATTTATCATTATTTAGATGTAATCTCTCGGCTCTTATAATTTCTAGAATATCTTTACCATTATCCTTCCAGTCAAAAGTAATTCCTAATTTGCCTTTATTGATGACTGCAGAATCTCCATGGTTCACCGAGTCAAACGTGACAATTGTGCTTATATGGAATGGAGATTCATGGTCTTTTTGGTAGTTAAAAAGATAGTTTGCATGATAATTCCAGATAGATTTGTTCATTCCATTACCATGGACAAATATCAAATTGACAGTAGGTTTTGAAGCTACCCCAGTAGCTGTAGACACATATTTGTTGTAAACCACTTCGAGGACATCATAAGGAGAAATGGTGGATGCTGGGTTATAACGTGGATAAGCTGCAGTTGTTGAATGTTGTGATTTATTATATAGATTTGACATGGTGTAAATTTCATAAGACCTTATTGCTTGAGAGAAGGATGGTAAATGATCTCCAAGTGAGCGGGGAAGTAGAACGCATTAATTCTTTTTGGCTCCCAAAATCACAAAATGCAAAGAACAAAATAATTACAGGAAATTGATAGCAAAAATAAACTATTTATATTCCAATTTTTTGATAAACAATAGTATCCTCAATTAATTTCAGAGTGATGAGGGGCTCCCACCTCACAAAGGAGAAGTCACGAAGTCATAAAACCGCAGAACTGGAATAATAAGGCAAGACTAACCGCACACGCTAAAAATAAAGGGAGAATTGGTGCACCTGGGTTCATTAAAGACGACCCTAACCACAAATAAATATGGGACAATGCTTTGGAGTAACCAAGAGTAACGAAAGATGCAAGAACAAGGTTACCGACGGTCAATATTGTCATTATCATAAAAATCAGAGCCTCAAAAATAGTTCCAAAACCAAAGGAAGTTCTAAAATTGAACTCAAATCATCCTCTGCTAGAATAGAAAATGATAATAATAAACATGGGAATCACAATAGAAATCAAAGGCCGGTATACAAGATCATTTTACCAAAAGCCCCTTCAAGTCTACAGAGCACAGTGCCGGCACGAAAAAAGAATACTGATACGGGAAGTATTTACATGTACACATTATCACACTTGTTGACTGATCATCAAAAAAGGTACAATTTTTTGAACATAAGGGCCTTGGACCAAGACCAATCCCTAGAAAATTCTAATGCATCAAAGCTTGCACTTCAAAAAGCATTTTTTTCTGCTTTGTCTGCTAAAAATGTGGATGGCTCATCACACGGTAATTTGAAGTCTTCCTCACCTGAATTAGTGCCTTTTGATTCAAAACATTTTATTTTAGTGAAAATTGGTTTAACAACTCAGCCAGTGACCAAGCGTATCCAACAATGGCAGAAACAATGCAACCACGATATAACTCTAGTCAGTCCTGATATTCTAAAGCAAGCCTCTCCTTCCTCGTTGTCATCTTTGTTTTCTAAGCTTAATATAGATGACCCTTACTATAGCAAAAATAAGTTGAGTTTTAATCCTAAAGGATTTCTTACGAATTTAGGTGGTAGGAATAAGATCAGCGAAGGCAATTTCAGGTGCTTTAACCATCATGATAATAGTTTCTATTGCCAAAATAATTTAAGGGAGATTGAGAGAAAAATACATAGTCAATTAAGATACGAATTTGGCACAGTTGAAATGGAATGTGTTAACTGCTCTTTGAATAACTCTAAACGGAATACCCCAAAAGGCAAGGATACAATGGAAAGTAATAAGGTAATCCATCGTGAATGGTTTGTGATCCCCAAAGTACTGTTAATAGAGGTGTTTTTGAAAATTGATTTCATATGCCATCATATGGGAAAGCAAACCTTAGCCAAATAAAGGCATAAAATGAATTTGATACTATTAGATTACTAATGCATTTTCTACATGGTAGTATCCTTGTATCAGTCAAGCTTTTCTATGCTTGCTGTATTCAATCTATTATATCCCAAGCAAGATATATAAATATACATAAAAATATTTTTTCTATTTTCAAATATTAAGCGAATGTTCATCCTTTAATAACATCATCATCATATTTTTTTGCGTTTCTCTTTGGGTTCCCGGTTCTTATGTTTTCTTTCCGGAGCAACCATAATGGAGGTGGTTGTGTCTAACTCCTACTATGAAGACGTTACGCAACGCTCATAATTTTGTTGTATTCGTATTTGTCCAATAAATTAAGCTATCCATGCTGTTGTATACTAATGTTATCTATAAATAATATTAATGGGCAATTATCATCATATATTGTTCCTTTGATGAATATACTACGTGCCCTATAACTTTAATAAGAAGCATGCAATATACGACAAAAAATCTATACTTTACATTTAAAATATATCAATATAAGTAACTGGGTATTTTGGATATATATTACGTGAATAGTAGGAGAATGTAACAATAGAATTTTTAGATGCGCCCTATGTGTAACAAATGTAATAAAGGGCAAAATATAACCCCAAATAATGTTTTTCACCAAGGTTCAATGGTAAGAATAATAAATATAATAAGAGAAAGGTATTTGATATTAACCATTCTTAATTATTACCAGAAAATACCACTATAAAATGAATTATAAGTATTTGAGCGGTTACCCGGCCTAAGGGAATAATGTTTTAAGACGCTACTGGTCAAAAATTCAAAAAACTCGTAAACATGTGGTTTCGTGGTCTAGTTGGTTATGGCATCTGCTTAACACGCAGAACGTCCCCAGTTCGATCCTGGGCGAAATCATTTTTGCATAACAATTCAATTTATTAATTTGATTCTAGAGTGCTTTTTTTTTTCGAGTATTTTTTTTTCATTTTGCGAGTTATTTGGCTCCTGCTATAGCACCAACACGATATTGCTTTCTATGGATTATATATAAATTACTACTCTGCAAGATATATGTGCCAACCATGAAGGTCTTTGGGAACAATGTCATTTCTAATTTAATTGACACTGTACAATAAAAATAGATGAACATTATGAGGGGATTGCTCACAAAAAATTACCATGCTTTGTCTATGCTATATATTTACGCTTGGTGTTCAGTATGCCAAGCTCTTAATACTAGATATGTGAGTTTGCTTCCATGGGGTTAATCATTACTCTGTGTCGGTTTTTTCGTAACACCCAAAACACACTCACTTCAAGAACACTTCATTTACCAACTTTTGAGAAAGTATGACCCACCTCTCCATAGATACCTTTTTTTTTTGGGCTAGATACGAATATGTTATTATTATGATGTATTTGGTTTCCTTTTTTTTGCATTAAATGTGTTATACGTTACCAAAATCCGCTGCCTGTGCCAAGTGCCAAAAATTCGGAAAAGGGACGATGGACCCTGCAGCTCTATATGCAGGAAATCCGTTGCATCAAAAAAATACAATCCCATCCATGGTATCGCCATAAGCCCCTCGTTGGAAGAGGGCACCAAAAACATGACAGTTGATAAATAGGACCCTTATTTTTTCATTGACATAATGCCCTATATAAATGGCAACGATATCGCCCCAATTAGTGTGATATTTCAGGGAACAATAAGAAAGAAACCATTCCCAACCAGTCTTTTTTTTTTTTTTTCATTTATCAATCTCTATTATTATTACTTACTCCCTCGCTTTTTGAAAACAAAAATTGAAAATGCTTCTTTCAAAGACCTTACAGCTCACAATTCTTTTTGTTCTTGCCCAAACTTATCCTCTTGCATCCTTGGAAGAGCAAGCAGCCACTTATGAAGATGCTCTTGCTAAAAGAACAGTCATCAAAAAATTGAAAACATCAAGCAGCTCCAGAACAGCTTCCGAAGAAGTTTCAGCTAGAACGAAACATAAAACCACCACAACCAAGGAAAATGAAGGCAAAGAGTCTGGAAACAATAAATCTTCTGGTTCTTCAAGCTCTTCAACTAGTAATAGTGGTTCTATTAAGCCTGCCAGTGAATCATCTTCCGGTTCTTCAGGCTCTTCAACTAGTAATAGTGGTTCTATTAAGCCTGCCAGTGAATCATCTTCCGGTTCCTCAGGCTCTTCAACCAGTAACAGTGGGTCGATTAAGCCTGTCAGTGAATCATCTTCTGGCTCTTCTGGATCTTCAACCAGCAGAGACCTGATTAAGAAATCTGATTCATCTTCCAAATCAGCTAGCTCTTCAACCAGCAGCGACCTGATTAAAAAATCTGATTCATCTTCCAAACCAGCTAGCTCTTCAACCAGCAGCGACCTGATTAAAAAATCTGATTCATCTTCCAAACCAGCTAGCTCTTCAACCGGCAGCGACCTGGCTGAGAAACCTGAATCATCCAAATCAATGGGATCTAAAATAATGAGTGGTATCACAACGGCAGGTGACGTTGCTCTCGGTGTTTCTGCCGTTGATATGGTGGCAGAACAACTTGGTATAACTGGCTCATCTTCGACTCTGGAAGATACATCTTCTTCTTCTTCCGAAGACAGCTCATCTAGTAGCTGTATTCCATCAGCAGAGGAATTATGCCCAGTGGGTGATGGAACTTATACTGACGGTGAAGGAGATATTTATAATTCATCTGGGGTCTTGATTAGCTCTGCTGCTACTGCCACCACTGGTACTTCTACTGCCACTGGTTCTTCTACTGCCACTAGTACCTCTACTACCACTGCTACCTAAATAACTCCATGGGCCATGCTTCTTGGCGTGTGAAATCACCAGCATTGCATTAAGCTCGAGCTTTTCTTTTATAATCAGTATCTTTCATTTACTTTTTTAGATTACTTAAATAGAATATAAAATCATTTGTCACCCCTTTTTTTAGTTTCATTTTTTTCAGGTTTATTTCAGCGAGTGTAGTTGTTGATGCACATCGTTGGGATGAAGAGCTGTTCTAGTAGCTTTATTTGGCCTGTAATCATCAAAGAGATTTCAATTACTAATAGAAATTATTTACTTTTAACATACTAATAGAAATTATTTACTTTTAACAATCAGACTATAAATAATATCTATTTTAATATCAAAGGGGCTACCAGCACTTCAAAATTTTGGATCTCTCAATTGATAGTTCAATATTTTCCAAGAGAATTACCCAAGCCTTGTCAGCATCATATCTTTCTTGAAAAGTTTTAGAACAACCAAGCCAGTACCACCTACTTAGACAAAGAGATTTATTTATAATAAAATAAATAATCTCTCCTCTTTTCATTGGCTTTGTAGGGTCATGAGCAACAGCCGCGCACCACACGACTGGGCCATAATCTGAAATAGCACCCAGGGATATGTGTATTGGTTCAATAAAAGCTTCTTGATATGGTTAGACTTTGGGATTCATAGTTTTATCGAACAGCTACCACAAGGTGACAGTAAATTTAGCATGCTCATCAGCCTCCAGAAATCCAAAGCTTTGAGTATCTGCTTATAAGAGCTAAAATGCTAATGCTCTGCCGAGATCACATATTACGAGTATAGCAGATAAAGGAACTGTCGATCAAAAACGTTAACAGACATGAAGAAGTTTATGCTTTATTAATGACTGCCATCTTTAGCAAGAAAGTAGGAGAAATGAAAATCAACTGTATATAAGAATAAAAATCAAATTAAAAACTAAAAATCATCCCATTTATCTTCATTCCAGGTTTTCTTTTCTGAGCCTCCACGCAAGCCTTGCAAATTACTTTTTTGTTTTGGCTTACTCATACCAAAGGCCGGTTCAACTTCATCTTGGAACCCAAATTTTTCTTCATTAACGCCATCAAACAATCTACCATACTGCGAGGACTGTCCTTGAGCCCCCCCAGTAAAGCCACCTGTTTGAATTTTCGAGCCAAACTGAGTCATTGCCTTCTTGGCATCATTGGCAAGATCACGTTCCTGCAAATTTTGAATATTTGGTTTGATCACACTTTCGTTAACTTCATTGATAGATTTGGAGACACTTGATGCGAACAAACCCCACCCTTTACTAAAAGTACCCAAAGGATCACGTTGGAAATTATCTATTGAGAGGCCAGCGAGCGATGATTGGCCTTGAGGATTTGGAGCTGGTGTGTTACCAAATCCTCCATACTTGCCGCCTTGCGATGGAGGGAGATGGTCTGGTCTTTGATCATTACGGGCACCTAAATCAGCGAAATATGCTTCGTTCTTCACTTTTTGTGCAGATGGCCCCGGGGTTCCACGACGAGAAGAAATGGCAGAAGTGCCAGGCGAGTTCCCAGGTGCCGGAGAACTAGTGCCACTTACTGCTGGCGTGGCTTCGCGCTCACGTTTTACAAATGGCTTGCCTTCAACATCCGCAGTCAACATGTCTTTGTAGTCCTCTGCTGCCTCATTGTCATATTTTTTTGGTAAATCAGTGCCTGCTGGGTCAATACCATTTTCTTCGAAATATTTAGCCAATCTTTCATTTCCTCCCTTCTCCATTCTCACAAGCTCATCCTTCTTGAATTGATCCATGGTGATAGAACGAACAAATGAGATATGGACACCCAAACCTCTGTGAATACCGGCACATTCAAGACAGATAAAGATACCGAACTTAGGAGAGGCCCATTGAGGGTTTGGGGCAGCACAGTCAAAACATTTTTTGTTTGCGCCGAGCTTTTGGAGGGCAAGAAGTTTCCGTTTGTTGTCTGGGTCGACGTTCCAATCGGACATGATGTATATGACTTGAATATATCACTAGTTTATCAAGTATATCGCAGTGGTTGGCTAGTAGATGATTTGTATGATGATTTGGTGTGTGTTTTGGTCATTTTGCTGTCCATTTAATCACATGGGCTCATAACATGCAGGGATGCTAAACGGACCCAATTGTTTTTTTTTTGACACACCGCTTTCTCCAACAATTATTAGTGAGGGAAGTAGTAGAATTGATACAAAGGAAGCTTTTCATGATTAAATGAATGATTCTACTAAAACATTCACTGTGTTGGGGCTGTATATATATATATATATATATATATATATATATATATATATATATATATATAGATCATTGATGTAGGATGAGCCTCCGTGGTATTTTTCTCATGCAATGCTTTTCACGATGATCATCTACAAATGAGAACTACGAAAATGGGGCTTCTCAATCAAGTGCCCGGTGAATAGACAGATAATCCACTGCCCAAAACCATTCGCTGGAAACTTGTTTTGCAGGCAACTCCCTTTGTCACGTTTCATATTGGCGACTTCTGAACCAGCGCTGCATAACCAGAGGCGCATTGGGAGATTTTTTGACAACTCAACTGTCTCCGAATTCGATAGACCTTTCACCAAAGCTTGCAAACACACATGTCGCCACCCTAGGTGAATCTTGTTTATTTCCTCCTCCTTTTTTCTGTTCTTTCTTTCTCATCCTCTCATCAGTTCTGCAAAGATATCACCTCAACTGGACCACGAGCCAACACATAAACAATTAACAATAAAAGAAGCCCTGGGATGATACTCTTTCACTGGCTTTGCTTGATCCTTCTGGCTTGTTTGGCCTCGGCTGCTAATAATGAACCAGCACTTACCTCAACAAAGTTCGATCATGGCTCATCACGTATTGCGTACTTCGATGACTCTCCAACAATCCTCAATCTTAATGACCAGCGTATCTGGAAATCAGACGATAACGGTGTTTCATGGTCAGATATGTCATCGACTTTTCAAGATGCAAAAATATCATTTCTACATATTGATAAATATCATAAGGAGCGTGTGTTTGCCATCAGTGATTCTCAGACACATTGGTTCACTAATGATAAGGGGAAGCTGTGGAAATCTTTCACAATTGATGAAGAACTCACGGTTACTAAAAGACTTTTCATAAGTGAAAACATGAACACCCCTGACAATGTCCTTTTTAAAATACTTGATTGTTCAAATATCTTTGATTGCACCAGTAGCTATTACTATACTAATGATCAATTCGCTCAGCCTCCAAAGAAAATTGAGAGTGTAGCAAACCCAATGTTTTGTGCTTACACCGCTACCAAGTCTAACGGGAATATCGATGATATGATTTGTATTTCGAATTCGCATGATGCCAAAGGCAGAATAAAATCCACAGATGTCATTCAATCTAAAGATTATTTCAAAACGAGTAACCAGATTATGTCCGAGGGTTTATCAGAAGTTTTCATTTATGATTTTGATGTTGTCGAATCTTTTATCGTTATTAAGGCTTTCACCGATCGTTATTCGGATCAGTCATACGTTCAACTCTTTGTTTCTAAAGACGGTATTGACTTCAAAAAAGCCAATTTCCCAGGCGATCTCAAGAGTGAATCATTTATTATTTTACCGTCTAATGAAAACTCCCTTTACGTTTCTGTTTGGGGTCTCAAAAAGAAAATTAGTACCCATTTGAGCACCATCATTTCTGATCTTTATGCCTCTGATTCTGATGGGTTTACTTTCCGCAAGCTTGACAATCTTGCTGATGAGTCCGATTATTATGGGTTCCATAGTGTTGAAAAAATTTCTAATTTAGATGGCGTTTGGTTAGGTAATATTATGGCTGGTTATTCTGATTTCAGCTTCGACCCACTTGTCAAATCAATGATATCTATGGATGATGGCCGTTCTTGGAATCTTCTCAAATATGAAATCCCCCCTGAATCAAAAACCAAGGCTTATTGTAACTCTGAATCGACTTGTCATCTTCAACTTATTGATGCTATTGAAATGACCGGCGATGGCAATTTCGAATCCGGTCCAACTCCTGGAATTTTGCTTGGTGTTGGTGCTGTTTCCGATACTTTAGTATGGGATTATGAAAAGTTATCGACTTGGGTCTCAAGAGATGGTGGTTATAGTTGGTTCGTTGCATTGGATGAACCATGCGTGTTTAGCATTGGTGACCAAGGAAATGTCATTGTCGCAATTCCATATTACAAGACAGGATCATTCAGCTCTATTGAAAATTCTGCCGCTCTGGATCGTTCCATTTACTATTACTCCGTTGATCAAGGTACTACATGGAAAGAGGGCCATTTCGACAAGGGACTTTTCCCAACTTTGTTAACTACAACTATTGACGGGTCCTCTCAAAAGTTTATATTCGCGGGGTATGATATGGCTGGTGCCACCAATGAACTCCAGGTTTTTGAGAATGCATATTATGTGTTTAGCATGGATTTCAGTGATATTTTTGGCGGGAAAACTTGTGGCAATGGAGATATGGAAGAATTTGTTGCCCGTAGTGGTGAAGGCACTGAGGATGGTATCTGTATCATGGGCCACAAAGAAAAGTTCCAGCGTCGTAAAAAAGATGCCGAATGTTTTGTCAATAAATTGTATCAAGACGTTGAGCCAACCATTGAAACCTGCGATTGTACTATTCATGATTTTGAATGTCAAAAAGGTTTCAGATACGAAAATGGTGAATGTGTCGCCGATCTTAAATATTTCAGAAATGTTTGTGTTGATAATCCAACCACCGAATCTCATATGGCTAAAATTCTGAAGATTCCTGGCAATACTTGTAATATTGGCAATTTCAAATTGGAGGATAAAGATTATTTTGACTTAAACTGTCGTGACTTGCTTGCAAATTCTCCTGCCCATGATATCAGAGTTTCTCGTAATGGTATTCCAGGTAGTGTTCAGCAATATGTTTATCTTGATCAATCTGCCGATAACTTGAGGGATGAAACTGTGCTTGTTCTCACATCAACGAAAAGGCTTTATATTTCTCACAATGGTGGTCTTGAATTTTTCTGGGCTAGCGTTGATGATGAGGATGTCCTTGCCATTGTGGAAGATAAATACAATAGCGACCATGCGGTGCTCTTGACTCCTAAGGACACTATTTATGTGACAAAGGATCGTGCTCAACTGTTCCAAGGGTTTAAAGCTCCAAGCAGACTTAATCCAAAGGGGTTTGTTCCGCTTTTTTTCCACCCAAATAACACCGAGGAAATGATTTTTATTGGTGAAACCGCAGAATGTGCACAAAATATAAATACTCCACAGTGCCTGTCTATGGCTTATTTGACTAAAAATGGCGGGGAAACATGGGTTGCAATGCTTAGGGATGCTAGATCTTGCGATTTCGCCGGTGCAAGGTTCAAGACAGATGATGAGCTTATAATTTGTGAGCGAGTGAACAATGATGGTTCAGTGAAAATTTTGAGCTCACGTACTCAATTCCAAACACCAGATGAAATAAAAACTCATTTTGAACATGCTGTGGGTATTGCTACAGATGACAAATTTATTGTGGTGGCTGATATTATTGATGGTGAGACTGCGTTGAAGTCCTTGACCACCTTGGATGGCGAAACTTTCGCTCATGCCAAATTCCCTCATGACTTTAATGTGGACAGTGAACAAGCTTACACTGTCTTCAAGACTTTCTCCAAATCTATTTATTTGCATGTTACCACTAGCAATTTGAGAAACGCAGAATTCGGTAGCATTTTGAAATCCAATTCAAATGGTACTAGCTATGTATTGAGTGAGGATTTTGTCAATAGAGATGCGGCTGGTTATGTCGATTTTGAAAAGATTCAAGGGATTGAAGGGGTTGCAGTTATCAACGTTGTGTCCAATCATGAAGAGGTTGTTGATGCAAAAACTGGAGCTTCCAAAAAATTGAAAACCAAAATAACTCATAATGATGCTGCTGAATGGGCGTACCTCGCGCCCCCAGCTGTTGATTCTGAAGGTAACGCTTATCCATGTGTTAAACAAGGGAAACCATTTCTGGAGTGCTCTTTGAATCTTCATGGATTTACCGAGCGTGTTGATTTCCGTGATACTTATTCATCGGGGTCTGCAGTCGGTATGATGATTGGTGTGGGTAATGTTGGAGACTTCTTGGATAATGATAGATCTACCAGCTCAACATTCTTGACTCGTGACGGTGGTATCACTTGGACTGAAATCCATAAAAAGGCGATGAGCTGGGAATATGGTGATCAGGGTAGTATTCTTATGCTCGTTGACCAAACAGAACCTACTAAAGAATTCACCTATTCATTAGATGAGGGTCTCACATGGCAAACTTACGAGTTTACTACTGACGCCGTGATGATCAAAGATATAGCTACTATTCCATCAGATACATCACGCCGTTTCATTTTGTTTACATCGGCTGGCGAAGCTGAACAAGGATATAGTCTTGCATTTGGTATTGATTTCAGCAATGTGTTTTCCCGTCAATGCTCTCTTGATCTTGATCGTTTGGAATCTCCAGGCCAGGATTTTGAGTACTGGAGTCCAAAGCACCCATTCCTTGCTGACAATTGTCTCTTTGGCCATGAAGCTCGTTACCTCCGTCGTAAACCAGAACATTCAGATTGCTTCATCGGAGCTGCTCCACTAAATGAAGGTTTCAAAGTCTTGCGTAACTGCTCCTGTACCCGTCGTGATTATGAATGTGACTACAACTTTGCAAGATCCTCAGATGGCACTTGTAAACTTATACCTGGTCTTAAACCAAAAGATCCAAAAGAAATGTGTGTTAATGATAAAGCGGTAGAGTATTTCGAACCAACCGGTTACCGTCGTGTTCCTCTCAGTACTTGCGTCGGAGGAATGCAATTGGATCATTACGAAGCAAAACCTTGTCCAGGGAAGGAACTGCAATACGATAAGCTTCACGGATCGGGATTACGTGGGTTTAACTTGTTCTTGGTTATTGTCATTCCAATCGCCGCGTTCTTTGGGGCAACGTGGTTTGTTTACGACAGAGGTATCAGACGTAATGGTGGATTTGAACGCTTGGGGGCGATCAGACTTGAAGAAGGAGACGATGGTGCTGGTCTCGGCTTCCCTACTAGAGTGGAAAACACTCCAACCGATAAAGTGGTCAACAAACTTGTTGATCTTGGGGTCATGATGTTCATGGGAAGCGTTGCCATCTTCCATTTTATCCAAAGGGTCCGTAAGAATGTCACTTCTGGTAGAAGTCCATTCGCTACTAATGGCCGCGGACGTTACTCATCTATCAATAACCATCAGGTTTTCCTCGATGATGATGAGGATTTCTTGGGCTCAGAAGAAGAAGATGATGATGTCGATGGAGAAGATGATCAATTGATTAGCAACCCAGCAGATGAAGAGTTTGATGATGATGCGAGAAGTCTAACAAGCGATATCTTGAATGACGGTACTTGAATATTATAAATTTTTTATTACATATTACTTTCCATTTTTATTTATGAAATCTATTTATGAGATATTTTCTTTTTTTGATGCTTTGTAAAATATTGCCGATACCTCATTATAATTATAAGGCCTGATATTCTCTGTTTTCTTTTTTATAAGTGAATAGTAACATATGATTATAAGTCAATGAATGCATTAATACAAAAGCAAGAATAAAACTGAAACAAATAAATGGGAATAATGAAAATAAAAATAAAAATAAAAATATTTGGCAAAACAACACGCAAGCAAGCACTAGATTCCTTGGAGGGTATTTTTCAAAAAACGTAAGTCGAAGAAATCAGCAACATTCGAGAAAATCTGGACTCTTCTAAGAAGAGCATTTTTATTAATTACACCCACCCAATTACCAGAACACTTGCAGAAAGGACTCAATTCGTCGTCTCTAATCTTACCGCACCTCTCACATTTCAAGTCTTGGGTATAAAATAAAGCCAAGTTCCGTTTGAAGTCGGCAATCAAAGACTCTTCAAGTGACACTTTGTTCAATGGTTGACGACATTGAACACAACTCCAAATATCTTCCTCTTCATCACGACAGAAATCCACATCGCGGATCAAACCACAATTATTGCACAAAACTTCAGAAATCTTTAGTGAAACACTAGGGTTCTTGAAAGAAGATTCATCACTAAATTCACGAACATCAAGATAGTTTAATAGTTCTTTTCTGAGAGAACGAGATTCCAAATTCCGTTTCTTGGACAACGCGAAAACTGCACATAAATGCTTCACTAGCTCAAGGGTTGGATTACCAAATTTCAAATGGGAGCCTGGTAGCACAGGGAATCTATATTCTTCACGGAATGCCTCACTTAAAATAACGCTGTTTTGTTTACCGTATAATTTTTTCACACGTTTCTTTAATGGGTTCCAAACACTTGCAAAAGCATCGGAGATAACCACCTTTTCACCATCCATATCATCTAGACCTTCATTATCTAGATCAGTTGGATTAGCCGGAGGATTTATTTGAGTGAGTCTTGCGGTGTTGGCATTGATATTATTTTCTTTTTCTTTCACCAATGCATCAAGGAAGATGGAAATCCAATCAGTGAATTCAGTTTGGTATATTGGTGGTAAAAACTTGGCAATTTGCCAATGGGAATATAATTTCAAATCTTGAGAACCAGTTTCCGAAATGGTTTCACAGGCTCTACCAGCATAGTTATAATCATCCATCCAAACCAAGATATCCCAGTACTTCAAAATCTTCATATCCAAATAATTGAACAATGGCTTGGTACGAACTGCCTTCAAGATATATTGGGAATAAGCGTAGGAGTTCTCAATTGAAGTTTTTGACGTTTTGAGGAATATTTTACTTCTGTTAGTGAAAATAACAGTGGATCCCATCTTCTTGAATTCTTGAATCATTTGCAATAGTGTTTTCTTTGTCAAGTTATGAACATGATATTCAAGACTTGGATCATACAAGAACGATCCTTTCTTTTGTATCCACTTCACAAAATTGTTAATCATCAAGTCAGCATATTCTGAAGATCCTACAGCATCATCCCACCAATCTTTGACCATGCCTCGAAGCACCGACAACGCATTCGTATTGAAGCTATCAATGGAAAATTCTGTGGATGGAGCACCAGAGTTTCTATCATCACTGCCACCCATAAATACATCATTTTGGTCAGCTAGATCAGAGCCTTCAGCTTGATTGATTAGCGCTGAAGTTAGCACTGTATTAATGGTTAAGTTTTGAATCGAGATCTCCAAAGCAACACTCTCATAACTATCTGGGTTATTGATATTTGGAAATACCAAAGATTCAGTAATCGGAACCAATTTTTTATTTTCGGCCCCACCAAGGTCAGAATTAGTGTTTGAAGACCACCATAACACAACATTATTGGCCTTAAGACGTCTTGAATATTGAATATCAATTAGATAGCCGATATTATTCAATTCCAAATTACAAATTGGAATATTACTGTAACGAGAAAGCTCTAACAAATCACGAACCCAAGATCCCAAAGAAAAGAAGAACACAAAAACTTTCTTCATAAGCTCTTCTTGCCAGCGTAAAGCTGGCAACACAATTTCGTTGTAGGACAACTTTATTATTGGGAAATCATGTACTGATTTGATTGTTTTATAGATCCTGTCAATAAATGGCGTTTGAAGGGCAAGAATAGCACTTGAGGATCTTTCTTCATACAACGAGGCGATCTTGGCATTTAATTTCTTATTCAATGACTGGAGATTAGTGAAATATTGGAGATCTAAGTCAACTTCTGATGCATAGTTTAAATATTTTGAAAATTTAGCTAGGTCATCTTCATTTGATTTGTAAATATCGGAATAAACCGCTTCCAACTTCTTATTTTCTGGAAAATCTTGAGCTTTCTCTGAAGGTTTAAGAATGAAGACAGACACAATTGGCTCCCAAGAATTGAAAACAAAATAAACCTCATATTTGTTAGACGTAACGTGAGACAAATACACCAAATCAACATCAAATTTCTTCAAGTAGGTGGAGTGATCAACTGGTTGAAATTTAGAAGAGTTGAATCCAAACTGTAAGCCTTTGTATAAACCGCCTAACTCATCTGATTCAAAGCTAATCGTACTACCCAAATTCATAATAGCTCTATCCTTTGCAGTAACCTGACTTTCATAGATATTACTCTTTTGGAGAATAGAGCCAGGCTTATGAATATTTTCATTGAACACCAATTCATCCATTATCGCTTTATAAACCGGCTTGGAGTTTTTGATAATAGTGGCTTTGGATGGCTCAATAGAAATTTTCTTTTCTCTCATTTCTTCCACCTGCTCTTCCAGTAAGTTATTGGTGGAATTATTAAATGTCAAATACACTTCTTTTGGAACCTTGATCTTGATCACTCTGATCTTTCCATCTATTAACACTTTAGCTCTGATTTGTCCTAGAACATTATCCAATTTATAATCCAAAACTTGCCAGCTAGCGTTGGTTGCGTAAGTCTTGGCCTTTTCGCGGACCATGTTACTAATTGAAGAGTTGTGATTAGCAGTCCCAGAAGAATATTCACCAAATATCTTTTTGTTAGCTTCTCTCTTTTTATCATTTTGTTTCCAAATCACTTTGTTGTAAGTCAACCAACCAACATAATCAACTGTAGCATCAGGACAACCAGCATCCAAGATATCTTTTTCAATAGCCTCAGTATCAACATCCTCATCACCAGATTGGTTCTTCTTGTTCTTGAGTTTACGTTTCCTGGAATGAACAGTGCCAAATTTAGAGTTGTTGGCAAACGCGGCTTTCTTATCATTCATAAGATCCTCAATATCTTTTTCGGTGATCTTGGCAGGCTTGTCACTTTTGCTGAAAAAACTGGTTAACTTCGTTTGCTTTATTTGATCTTCTTGGATTCTTTTACTGATCCAAGCAGGCAATTGAACAGTTTCACACGGATTTTTTTTGATTTGCAAATATGCCGGAATACTGATGATTTTCAAAACAACGGATGCCAATCTTTCAAAATAGTAGTCCCAATCAAGAATGGTTCTTGGATCAAAGTCTTCAAGAACATTATCACCTAACCACTTCCTCAAGAAATGTCTCTTTTGGGTAATATCAGCAGAAAAAATGGCAATTGGAACAGCTCTTTCAGCAATTGGGGCACCTTTTGGCTTATTGGAAATGATGAACCGAGCAGTGATACCAGAATCGCCTTTAACGTCAATTCCTAAGAATTCAACTAATCTTTTAACAGTGGTAATAGAGGTAGATTTCATCCCATTATATTCTTCAATAGACTTACTCATACTCTTTCTTTCACCGATTAAATTAATCAAATCTTCATCTTCAATATTTTTCCCCTTGGTCAATAAAATACCTAGCCATTTATTGGCAATCAGGGCCACTTCTTTATAACAATTCTCCAAAGAATCACCTTCCAAGAATGCAGGGAAAAGATCTCCCTGCATATTTTTCACAATTTCCAATTCACCACGTCTCTTTAATTCAAACCCTTTCAATTCAGCCAATGACCCATCATAATTGAAAACAGCATATCTCTTTTTAATACCCTTCCCTTCTTCCTTAGAAGTTGGTAAAATCATAGCTTTGTAAGGACCATCAAGTTCAAAGAAAATGGAGTTTTCAGATTTCACTTCGTACTGATAATTACTGTTTGGAATTAATTCTTGGTATTGATGATTAGTGAATTGTAAGTGAACCAAATGATTTAACATGGAACATAAATAAGGTAAACCAAGTTTGCTCCCGTCCTTTAGCGTAATATCAAACTCATCGGGGAATGATTTCGGAATGATACACCAAATACCATCAGTGTCTAACTCCAAAGGTCTACCGAATCTTTCAATCAAAGCTCGTGCCATTTGAATAATGGTAGCACCTGTAAGACAAGTTATACCTGCCATCTCCATAGAATACCATCTAGAACCCTTTCTCATCACATACCCATAAAATGAGTTCAAAATAACTTTGTGGGCCAATTGCAATGAATCATAAGTAATTACCATCTTCTTAGCTTCGTCAATCGCATGATGGTCACTCTTGTCAATTGTTGAAGATTTCTTTTTCCATTTTTTCGCCAAACCTTTATAAGTATAACGACGATCTCTGAAATTTCTCACTGTGTCAATATAAAACGGATTTTCTCTTTGACAAACAATCGCATCTTTGTTGATTGTTTCTGATACTTTGATTCTATGGTAAACTTTTCTAGAATAATCACTGATTCTTTTCTTCAAGTTTGTTACCTGATCAGTGTAACTTAATTCATCAAAGTATCGTTTTTCGCCGCCTGATCTTGTAGGTGGGAAGGTTTCATTTTGCATAGCTCGTTTGATCATTGCATATTCATCCATCTTTGCCGGATAATATTCACCTCTCCAAGCCCAAGTTAATGATCTATCACAAACTTTTCCAGGTCTATTGAAGTCACAGGCAGCACAATCTTCTTCTGTTTTCATAGAGTCAGGCTGCAATCTATTTGAAATCATGATATTTGGATACATTGAAGCAACATCAACGTGGTAGATCAAAGGTAATTCAGTTCTTTTTGGCTTATTCTTCAATTCAATTAGTTCTTCTTTGATTTTTTCCGCAACCTCTTCAAAATTGGTCACATCTTCGATTTTTTTGTTGCATTCAACTGTAACAAAGAACTTAACCACATCTTCCACATTCTGTAATAGCTCATCTATTACAGTTGGGTCGATCTTAAATGATGTTTCTAAATCTGATCTAAATACCCCTGCTTCCAAAGATTCAACATGGCCACCGACGTAGGTTTCGGATTCCAAAAGATGACCATCATAAAATCTCTCCAAAGGATCTGTGTGTTTGTTTGGTAACAAAATATTATTTTCATAGGCTTGGACCATTAATAACATTTCACATAATGTACCTGTACCTTTTCTTAAAACTTCATCAGCATTCAATGGAATAATAGTAGCCAATGAGAAAATAAAAGGATGAACATAGTTATAGTACAAATAGTAGGTAGCCACAGCATCAGACACAGAATATTCCGAAAGTACTTGCGGTTTTTCAATGGCATATGGGGTCATTAATTCGGGATCCAATTCAATTGGATTATAACCTAATTTGACAGTGGTAACGGCTTTCAAACCCTGAGAACCCTGAGGTAAGTAAGAATCACGTTTTACCCATCTGTAACAATCCATATGACAACAATAAGTAGACTTATATTCATCTTCACTATCCTTCTTAAATCCAATTTCATCAAACATAGAAATACCATGAAAATTTGCTCTATTGTCCACGAACGGCCAATCGAAAAAGTCCCCGTTAAAAGTGGAGATCACTGTTGGCCTGACTTCTCTAATATGCTCGAAAAACCGCTTGATCAATGCTTCTTCGTTTTCCGCATTAAAAATCTCAAAATTACCTGGATATTCTGGCTTTGGTGTATATTCAAAATCTTCAATGTCTTTGCTAATAATTTCTCTGTTGGTGATCAAGTAACCATCACCATCAATCATATAAGAAATCATCATGATTTGATCCACTGCTGAGTCCGGAAATTTTAAAGGTGCTTTACTAGTTTCGATATCAAAGGCTAAAACCACTGGATCAGGAGGAACCACGACATCTAATTCTTCAAAATGAATTTCTTCACTTTCAGCCTGTACAGAGTACCATTTTCCAACTCTCAAATTTTTATCGATTGCCACACGAACGTGAAAAGGAACGTCGTATTCCTTGATATCGTCAATATACTCGAGAGCATCAACAGTTCTGGCATGGCTACTATTCTCATAATCCTCTTCCATGTAATTGATATTGACAGCCGAGTAGACATCCCTGGCATCTTTTTTCTTTTTGTTCTCTTGTATTATTGGGTTTAAAAATCTTCTTGCATCTAGCATATCCGTTAAGTTGTGAAATGTTAATTTGAGAAGTTGACGCTTAAGACCAATCAAATGGTTAGGAAGTACCAAATCTTCTTTTTGTACTCTTGAATATTTCTTCACAGTACCTTCCAAATTCTTTTTCAAGGCCTCTTCCACTTCGATTTCGGTGTTATTTCTGCAAATCAAAAAGAAATACGGATCATATTGAACGGATGTTTTGAAACTACCACCTTCCTCATCAAGAAAATAGAAGTCACAAGCAGCAACCCCATCAAGAACTTGACTGCTCGGTAAAAGAGTTGGGTGGAAGTTGATTAACCAACCAGTTCTTTTTGGCCCTGCTTCATACCTGTCAAATCCCATCATAGAATCGATCTGATCAAGTTTTCTGGCAGCCTCAAGCTTTGACATTCTCTCAATGTCTTTGTTTCTATTTTGTGATTTGCCATTGTAACTTGATCTGCTTTGGTTATTTCCAAACTTGTTGTAATTGGGTGTCTTGCTATTGCCATTATTATTTCTGTTATTCTTGACGAACCTAGCCGTAGTAGAGCCTTTGAACTTCCCGCTCATTATCTAATGTTGGCAATACTGGATGGCAATTGTTGTGAATGCTCGTCAACTTCGTTCTTGACCTTCTTTTTTTTTTTCTTCTTCTTCTTCTTCTTCTTCTTCTTCTTCTTCTTCCAAAATTACGCGTCTTTTTTTTTTCTTCGCGTTCTCTGTGACTGTTGCATATTGGTGCAGTAAGTGGCACAATTGGGCAAGTGTGGGGGCCTCGGCAGTCAATGGAAGGAAAAAAGTGCAACGGTAAGCAAAGCCAATATTCTGTGTATGCTCATAGAAACATTTATTGGAAGGAGAAGAAAGAGAAAAGTAAAGAAGAAAATCAAAAAAAAAGGTTAATAATAGTATTTATACAAGACTACAAGCCACGAAGCTAGACATAATGGCACCTCACAATAATACTGAAAAGAAAACCATCACGTACGTGCTACAGTCTTCGATGGAAGAGAATGACGGGCATATTGGTGGGATTAACACCGTGAAATATAACAATGAAGCAAGGACCCTATTCTCCGGAGGTAGAGATGGTACGGTTAAAATATGGCAGAGCAATTCTGGACATCAAGAAGAGAGCCTGGCGAATAGAGAGAACTTTAATGACAATCTCTCAACCATTGGCGATACCAATAACATTGAATGCAACAACCAGCTCATTGCCGATGTTGCAACCAAGATAAATAAATCCGGTATTGGTATCGTGCAATCCGCCTCAAACCCTTTATACAGTCTTACAGAAACCCTGCAATTACATACTGACTGGGTGAATGACATGGAGCTCGTCAGCAATCAATCTTTGGTATCTTGTTCATCTGATTTGCTAGTGAAGCATTGGAACTACGAGACGAATACCCAGTCAACTTTAGGATACCATAGTGATTACGTTCTTTGTTTAGCCTCACCAAACTCAAATTTTAAGGATATTAGAAACAGTACTGACGCAAAATGGATTGCCTCTAGTGGTTTGGATAAGCAAATTTGTACCTGGGACCTTGTGAAAAATACCAAGCTTAAAAGTTACTCCATAAGTAATTATTCATCAGGATCATCAAATTTAAATTACTACAACTTTCAAAATAAGGGCTCGGTTTACTCTCTTTCTGCGACTAATAATTTAATTGCCTATGGTGGGACAGAAAATACCATTGGTCTCATTGATACCAGATCTGGAAGTCAACTGAAAAATGATGTGTTGAAATTAGTTGGTCATACCGATACAGTGCGATCTTTAATTCTTTCTGATGAATGGATTTTGTCAGGCTCGTCTGATTCAACTATTAAACTATGGTCTCTTAAGAATAACAGAGTGCTCAGGACATTTGATATGCACAGCAGCTCGGTATGGTCTTTATATTCCGACTATGCCGATTTCAGGATCTTTTATTCCGGTGATAAAAATGGGTATGTTTTCAAAACCGATACCAGAGGTTGTTTATTGTCAGATCAGTCATTCGATAATGAACTAGATGATACCAAAAATGAAATTTTAACATCAAGATTAAATGAAAATTTGGGGGTGGTTTCATTGATTGCCAAACAATCCCGTGGAATTAGTTGTTTGGCTCTTGAAAATTCCAACGCCCCATCAGGAAACTTGATTGATAATGGAAGTAACATATGGTGCTCCACTGATGATAATACTATTGAGTGCTATCCAAACTTGGATTTGAAGGATGTGGCTTTACATCAGTATCTCACCATGAAAAATGGACTATTAAATATTGTCAAAAATAGTACTGTCAATGAACTCACCAGCCAGACTGATGATTCTACAAGCAGTCTCAATAATAATAGTGAAGATATTTATGATCTTGTCTCGCAACTTTCAATTGATAATTCACGTCCTTCAATGGATCAACGCCCAACATCCCTTACGGCGACAAGCATTTCTTTACTTGATGCTATTGATAACTTCAGTGATACCATGAGCTTCAACAATGATTCAGGACTAAACAGTGGTGATGATGATGATTTAAATTGTAATGATAGGAACTTGCACTTTGAAACCAGTTTCACCAACTCGAATGGTACTGCCAACTCGCAATATATAATTTCAGGGAACGATACCGTTAATAACACGGAAAACAGTCAATATTTTCTCATAGAGGCTCTTACTGATCCTATTCCAGCTGAATTAGTTACTGTGGTCCCTGTTAATGAGGACTCAATATATTCTATTGAGGGTAATCTGGCGGTTATCAAGGCACGACTTTTGAATGACAGACGAACTCTTGTTAGCTTAAATGATGCTGGGGTGGTTAGAGTGTGGAATGCTATCACCGGTACAATCAAAAAATCCTTTTCTCAAGAAGAAGCTGATGAAAATGAACAGGATGTGGATTATGAAGAATATGATAGGCTCTTACGTGAAAAAGGAGAGCATCTTTTCGAATCGGTTATTACTAGTTATCAAACAAAGGAAACTCTACAGAACTGGTGCTCCGTTTCCCTAAAAATTGGCCGTGTCTTCTTGACTATTGGTGCCAACACCGTTACCAACTGTGAAGTCTATATCGATGAACTAGAAGGAACAATTGATAGTAATTTGATTGAAAAAATCATTCTGGAAAATCCAACCCCTATGGACGAAATTTCTATTAATTTGGGAAAAGTTGTATTGAAGTCACTATTGTCCAATTTTGTTGATGAAGCAGTGCAAGACGATATTATTTTCCGTGATCAAATAGTTAAGGGCCAGATATATCCTGCTAAGGCCATTAAGAAAGAACCGTATTCTAGATTTGAAGAAGAAAATTCAAGAGAAACGGACAAAAATGAAACTGCGGAATCGGGTTCCAACAAAGAAGATATAAACGGTAATGAGGAAGAAGGCTCCAGTAATGCAAACACATTCAAAAAATTTTCAAGATTTGGTAGAAAAAGCAAGAAGGAAGAAAAGGATGGCTCTAATTCTACAACCCCAATGACATCTGCATCTAAAACCAAGACAAAAAATCTGACCCCAGGGCCTTCCAAATTGAATATACTTCCAAGTACCAACTACGATGATGATGATAGTTTAATGGCCATCCTTGATAGATTCAAGTATGAATATCTTAAAAATCCAGATCCTAAGGAGCTTCAGAATTCAAATTTTAAATTGCCAAGCCCAAAGGAAATTCCAGTAGTCACTAGTTTAACAACTAATCCTTTTACTGTTTTAGTTAATAAGTCATCCAGTGACCTTAAAGGCAACTCTTTAGTCATTTACAAATTTCATTCCAATGATACCGAATTTGACAATGTGAAATTCCAAAATTTCAGGGAATTTCTACCAGGATGGGTAGGTGCTGCATTATTCAAAAATCAATATTCTGAAAGATCCGTAACCAAGATCCACTTTGTTGTCGAAGAATGGAAACCCGACTCTGGTGCATCCAGCAATTTCAACAGTACCACGAACACTACCAATAATTCAGCTGAGAGTTTGCTGGACGGTAAAACATCTTCTTCTCAAAAGAGAAAATTGTTTTCTCTCAATGGGAAGGAATCAAGTTCTTCGACCAATTTTGGCACATTGCCAGTAATCCTCGATCCTACCACAAGATTATCAGCACATGAATATATGCGTGTGAAGAAGATTATGTTTTATATTCTTGAGAAATTCCCAAGCAAGACACCAGAAATGAAGAAGATGTATCCATTTGCAAACATTAAGTATGAGGATTCGGTAAAAGTGGAGGACTGGCTTGAGATTTTGTGTAATGGAGAAGTGTTATCACCTAATATGACGTTAACTACGGTGAAGACCAAGATCTGGAAAAATAGTGGTGACATTGTATTGAAATATCGACGTAAAAAAAAGATGCACAAGAAATAAATTTAGAATGTTCAAGTTTTTTTTTGGTTCTGGTTTTGGAGAAGAAGGATTAAAAAATATTCTTTCCGTTGTTATTATTACTTGTATTTGCTGTTTGTGTTATGTTTCGTGTATTATAGATATTTGATTTTATTTGGGTATTTCAAAAGTATCTTTTCAATTTTTTTCCGCTAGAATTTTGTTTGTTGTTTTCTTTGATGCTCATCATTCTTAGCAGATATTAATTCAAAAAAGTTAATTAGACACAATTGTAGTATATCACAATGGGACGCCGAACGGAGTTGGTTCATAAAACTCCACCGGTTGCCAAAAATAAAAATCTTCGGATATTGAGCTGCTTTTGGATTCTGAGGTGGCATTAGTCTTAATATTCTTAAGCCTCTTTTTAAAATTAGCAATTTCGTCATTGACGTCTATTTTATCAGTGCTGCGCTTCCTGCTCTTCGTTGATGGATCTGTGGATGGTTCCCTAGAAACTTCTATTGGTAAATAATTTGATGATTGGGCAATCAATTGATCTAGTTTTTCTGTTTGAGCAGGGGTTTTGACGACTTTAGATTGAATTGTATCAAGAATGGCAGGGGTTTGTTTGTTCTTGCCATGGTTTTCGATAATATTAAGTACATTATTGATGTTTAACAATGATTTAGTGTACTTTGGTGTCAAAAGATGTTCGAGCCATTTTGTCGATAATTTAATCTCTGCATCATTCCGAAAATCGAATTCTGTCCCATCTTTCTCTGAGTAATATTGTTCCTGTTTTGCTACCAAGAATTCAAATAATATATCGCTGAAGCTTTGTTCATATTTGAACATTTCGCATACAGAATTCAAGTAAGTTAACAATGGGGTATACAAGGCCCTTAACTGGCCAAACTTAATATCTTTTTTAGTTATTATTAGAACATTTTTAAAACACATGACATTGAGTAATATCTTAAAGATCTCTTCTCTATTGTATCCTTCTTTATTGATTAAGAAGTCCCTCATTGCGTGTAAGTTCTCCCAATAATTTATAATTTCAGGATCATCATTCATTTCATTTTCATTGACCAATCTAATCCCATTCCGATGGAATCTTCGGTATACTCTTAAATTATCCTTTACTTGGCTGTAAAACTTGGTTTGGTCCCTCTCGGACAATTTCGAAGGATTGCTTTTCACTTCAAAATCCTTTTTCGACTGAGTACTGGAGAAATCATTTTCGTTCCAGAAATTATCATATAGCCACTGCAAAGCATCGGCTACCAAGTTTCGTAGCACTTTCAAACCAGCTAGCGATTCATGGGTTGATATATGTCTGATTTCCACAAATGATGATGGGAGATTGAATTTTCTGGCAATAGAGTGCAAAGGAATTGCATGGGTTGATTTTTGGTGCGGATCAAGTAAGCCATTGACAAACTTTACAAGCGCAAAACTGTAAGTCATTCTCACGTACAAAGTATCGGCACCTGCCTTATCATTCAACTTTGCAGAGGTCAATAGACAGGTTGATTCTATTGAATGTAATAGCTTGCCTCGTACTAAGTATGCCTTCACTTTGGCAATCGCTTTGAGCTTTTCATCGTCGCTCCCGTTGAAAAACCATTCTTTAAGCTGTTCTATTTCATCAGTAGACTTCCAAGGCACAACCTGCGGATGGCTCATCATTATATTACTTACTGTCTATCTATAATAGTCAATCATCAAACATGACAAAAAAAAAAAAAAAATTTGATCGAGTAAAATGCACCGAATCCACGGGTCCAAAACCCTTAATCCGGGTTACAAACTAGTTTTGAGCCCCTTGTCCAGTCAAGGCCCCCGGAAATTTTCACACAAAAAAAAAATCGTCAAAAGTGTAACAAGACGCTCAAGGGACGACTGAAAAATAACAATATCATACAAAAAAAAATGGGTTCTGCTTACATTATTCTCGGAAAGAAAGTCTTGCCATGGCAATTATCTGCTGCCACCATCGGTGCCGTTGTTGCTATCGCCGCTCCAAAGCCATGGGGTAAAGTTGCAGCCACCCCAGCCATTGACGCCAGCAGTCCAGAGGAAGAAAAATTCGTCAAGGAATACTTGAAGAAGAACGGTGTTGAATTATAAATGGTATCCTAACAGCTAAACAGAAAACAGAAAACAAAACAAAACAAAAAAATACGGAAAAAAAGGTGTGAAATAGAGTGAAATATCCTTTTGCAGGTTTTTTCCAGTCATTTTGGAGAGTCAATTTTATCTATTACAAAACTGGTCAGCCGGGTGCTTTTTAGTTGCAGTTTTTGATGGGAGATATTTTTGAAGCTACAATCTTATATAAATATTCTAATACTATTTTTACTCTGGTTCATTTTAGAAGCATTCGTGCATATAGTTTGTGGTTACTACCATGACCCTTCGTAACTTGATTTGCATTTTTCAACTTTGTAATAAATACCATCTACATCTTTTGTTATCTAAACAACAATACTTTCCATCTGAATTAATTAAAACTAGTATACATTTATAGTGAAATTGAATACATTGCATCACAATCCATCAAAATTCCCCATAACAGCCCCTTGCTTCTTCTTCTTTTTACTTCTAACGATATCTTTCCAATCTTCTTGAATATCTTCATCGCTGTCATCACTACCTTTTTGCGCAGCAATTTCCTTTTCAATAGCTTCTCTTTTTCTTTTCATTTTCTCTCTTCTGGTATCTCTACTCTCCCTTGCGTTGGTTTTATTGGACCATGCTTCATTCAATTTCTTCATCTCTTTTCTCTTGAGCTTCTCTTGCTCCTTTTTGGTGGTATTTTTAAGCTCTTCTAATCTCGCAGCCTCCTTTTGTTCATTCAAATACTTGAACTCGTCTAAATTAATTTGCTTTTTAATCAACCACCCATCTTTAAATTCTTCCAATTTGGCATCATCAATATATTTGGTTTCCGGCATCCTTGGGAGTCTAATCAACCCATATGCTTTGGCCATGCCAATATAATCGAAGGTTTCGAGTCTAAAGATTGATAACGCCGAATGCTTGGAGTAGTATCTTACAAATCCAACGTATGATCGTACTGATAAGTCATATCTGCTTCTATCTTCTAATATCCACCTCTCCACAATTTTATCTAACCTATTCTTGAACCCATAAGCCATACTCAAATTCAAATCTAGTTTTGACAAGTCGACTTCTGGATGCATATCTGAAAAATTACCCATATCAACTTTCTTGACTCTCATAAATTCCAAGTAATCTTCCTCACGTCCCTCATTTAGTAATACAATGGCTTTACCCACCTTGTTGGCTCTCCCAGTTCTCCCACATCTATGTAAAAACACATCTGGATCAGTTGGTGGATCCATTTGGATAACTAAATCCACATCTGGAATGTCTATACCTCTTGCAGCCACATCTGTGGCCATCAATATTGACTTGTCAGTCTTTGCATTTGCTGCAAAATTCTCTAATGTTTTCACTCTGGCCTTGAGCTGCAATTTTCCATGAATAGAAAAGAACTTCAATTCAGATTGAGTCTTTTCGCTGGCTTGGTGGAGTAAATGACAGAACATTGCGTAGAAATAATTCACAGAAACACAGGTTGGAAAATAGATAATTGTCTTTTTGAAATCTAAAGATGATAACAAGTTGAACAACATCTTGATTTTATCATCCGGTTTAACAACGAGGTAATTGATACTCAAAGTCTTTGGGGCGGCATTCATGGTATTGGAACTTTTCACGGCAATCTTCACCGGGTTAGCCATCCCAATCTTGAAAATCATGTCTCCAGCACTGGAAATAGTGGCCGAAAACAACCCAATTCTCTTTTGTCTAGGTAATTTTCTAACAATCTCCCTGATAGTGGCCTCGAAACTGATATCCAACAATCTATCTGCTTCATCAAGGACTAGACAATCAAAATCTTTAGTCTTTTTGATGATGGCACTAGAAGAAATGAATTCTGCCAATTTCCCTGGGGTCCCCACAAGAATCTGTGGTTTCTCTTCCATAAATGTTTGCATATCTTCTTGGAAACTAGTTAATGACCCCACGATCTGTTGAGTTTTTATATCTTTTGGGATCCCCATTTGCTTTTGTATTTCTTCGTCTTCAGGATAATATTTCAAGATGCTTTCAAATACGTTGTTGATCTGAATTGCCAATTCTCTTGTTGGGGCAATCACCATAGCAAACACATGGCCTCGTTTGAAATCGGTGGCCCGGCACAATCTTTGGAGGATAGGAATCACAAAGGAAATTGTTTTCCCAGAACCAGTTACAGCTTCCACAACAACATCCTTATTTCCAGAAAATAATGGAATTGTAGATGCCTGAACTGGGGTCATATTTTCAAACCCTTCAGCAGCCACAGCATCAAGGATCCAGGGACTCAAGTCACAGTTGACCTTACTCCACAAAAGATTCCCTTTTTTCTGTGACATATTCTTCGCACTTTCACTTTATTGACCTTTCCTGTTGGATTGTTTGTCAGATATATTGCAATCATCGATAATTTTGAAAATTTGTTAGAATTTTTTTTTTTAATGCTCATCGGGGGGTTTGGAGCCCCATATTGATCGCGAATTTCTGTCAAAAACAAACAAAGTCAGCTTTAAACTAACTGCCTTAAAAGATTAATGGCAATCGCCAGTAACAATCAACAAAACAGTCTTGATATAATTGACTAAAAAAAGAAAGAAAGAAAAAAAGGATGGTGGTTAACGAACAAAAGTATGATCGTCAATTAAGACTTTGGGCGTCTGACGGTCAGCAGGACCTTGAAGAATCGCATGTTTGCCTCATCAATGCGACGTCCACAGGCTGTGAAATCTTGAAGAACTTGGTATTGCCTAACGTTGGTCAGTTTACAATTATTGATGGTGAGCTGATAAGTGAAAGGGACCTATCTAGCAATTTTTTCCTAGAAGAAGGTGACTATGGCAAACTAAGGGCGGCAGTTGCCACTGAATCGCTCAAGGAACTAAATCCATCAGTACACGGCCAATATTTAGGGACATCTATTGATGACTTTCTAATTGAACATTGTCTGGTCTCCAGTTTCTGGAATAAATTCAGCTTGATAATATTCACCTCATCTTTCAAGTATAATGTCAGTTTTCATAAACTAGTGTCGTTGATCTACGGCAAAATCCCAATCTTAGAAGCCAATTCCGTTGGATTCTATGGCTCGCTTAAATTGATATTCAATGAACGTACAATCATTCAGACACATTTGAATGAAATTCCTGATCTTAGAATAGACCTCCCCTGGCCTGAACTTTCTGATTACCTCAATGGACTTAACATTGAAAAATTATCCATCGAGGAGTTGAAGAATATTCCATACTCTCTCCTTCTCATGAACTTCCGCCGAAAATATGTTGATGCTACTGGTAACGAAAAGCCAACAAGAAAAGATTTTAAGAAATTTGTGGAAACTGATGAGTTGGTTAAGGATATAAGATATGCTGCTTTAGAAAATATTGAGGAATTGCTCAAATTTTCTTGGAGGGGTACAACAAGAACTACTATTCCATCGACCATCCAGCAAATTTTAGAAGACTCTAATACTTTATCTTCACCTTTGTCTAGTTCTCCATTTTGGGTACTAGTGAAAGCTTTGAAACGCTTTGTTAATGAAAATGGTTGCTTACCGCTATCTGGTAAAATCGTCGATATGGCGTCATCTACAGAGAAATATATTGAACTTCAAAAACTTTATCGAGAAAAGGCTGAAAAGGATAAAAAATTAATAGAAGAGTATGCTTCAGATATTTCTGCGGAGTGTATCGTTTCCCAGGCGCTCTTGGATAATTTTTGCAAGAACTCCCAATATTTGGTTGTACAAAAGGGGTCAAAAGATTTTGTCAACAATAAAATGGTTAATGCCATATTGACTGGTGATAATTCAAGTAGGGTATCAATTCAGATGGCATTTCTTACTCTTGGGGTATTTTGTGAGAACCATGAGCATCAATATCCTAAGATGGAAGATTTACCAGAATTGATAGATATTACAGAAACAAGATTTCTTAACGGGAATAAAGTGCCATTAAGCTCAAAAGGTGGTGATGAGGACTCAAAATACATAAAAACCTTGAAAGAGTTCATCAGAATGGAAGGTTGTGAGATGATCAATACTGCTTCTTTCATTGGTGGCTTGGGAGGACAAGAAGCTTTGAAGATTTTAACCAATCAATATGTCCCATTGAATAATACATTGGTATATGATGGGATTGAAAGCTCTATTGAGAAGTGGAAGGTCTGATGTGGCTTAAGTAATAGATGAGGCAGTTGTTATTTTCTGGTTATTGTGATTTTGTAGGCACCTGCATAGTAGACCACAAAAACGGTATGATAATAATTTGTGAAGAAGGGACGGTAAAAGTGAGCAAAAAAAGGAAAAAGTTCATTTCATAATGACAAAAAAAAACAAAAAAAGGATTTGAAGAGAGAAAAATAAAATAAAAAAGCTTAAGTTTTGTTCGCTAAATTGTCGCTACTTGTGAAGCATCACTTAATCAACAAAAAGGGAGAGAATACAAATACCATAATCATTGGTAAAGCGAAAAAAAAAAAAAACATGATTCAAATTGATATAGCTTCAAAATACGTTACATCTTGGGTAGACGAGAGCTTTATTTTCTATCCTAAGGTCGTTGATCCCCAGTACCAATGTCCAGGGCACACTGATAATGATGGAAGTTACTTAATCATTGATAAATCAAAAGCTAAATTTCAGACGATAAAGATCTTTGAGAATGAATCATTATTGAACAATTTTGCAAATATTGAAATCCACAACCATGGATCAACGGTATTGGAAATTGGGAATGAAGATTATGAAAGACATTGCGAGATTGATATGGCGGTTGAAAACGAGTATGATGAAGACGATAATGAGGATGATGATGAAGAAATGGAATACGATGAAGAAATGGAATATGATGAAGATCATAGCTTTGAGTCAATGTTTGACCCTCCTCCTAAAGTTTCCAAAATTTTAGTGCTTAATGAACAACCAGCCTTAGCAAGTGATCAATCACTGGGTTCACTTACATATTCTTCTTTTGGGTTATTAGATAACATAAGGTCTGGCCTTCATCCTCGAAAGTTTCAAAACCATCGTTTAGATGAATCGTGGAAGCTGCGGCAAACTGATCAAGGGAAATACACTTATCAAATGAACAAAAAATGCCCGCCATCGCCGAACCCAGACGCCATGGATGATGCTGATGATATTTTACAACGCCTTAAGGTCAATGCTATTAGTTATCGTTATTGTCGTCTTCCTGCTGTCGATCCCCCACCAAAGAAAAAAACAAAGGAAATTCTCTGTCGATTCTGCATCAATCAGAAATGGATACCTCAATTGCAAGTGGCTCACCATTTACTTTTCTCCCACGGCATTCTCACTCCCGGCTTAGTCAACGACCCCAAGCTCAAATTTGATGTCGCCAGGGCAGTCGAATTCTTGCCATTGCCTACTCATATCATTGAGAAACAGGTTGGTAAATGGATAGATGTCTATGTTCATTGTGGGATATTTGAGTGTGGGAAATGGATAAGATTAGGAAAATACACGATTGATGAAAATGAAGAGCTATTGAATGCATTTGGGTTGTTCGAAAAATACTTTTCCCACGTTGTGAGGTGTTCTTTGACCAAGTTAAATAATAATACAGCACCTCACCATACTTTTGGTTCTAATGATTTTGAAATCTCTTCTATGGATTATTATTGGTGATCATAAATGAGTATTTTTGTAAAATTTTACAGTCTAGATGTAAATATGGATGAAAGCAATTCTATTAAATGCAAATTTTAATGTAAAATGTAGGAAATTTTATACAGTAGTCTAAAGAAATGAATATAGGAAAAACAGAAAGAAATGAAAGACAAAAGTAGCAAAAAAAAAGTAATACTTCAGTTGAAAGAGAAAAGCATTCACTTTTCGAATGATTATTGGGAAACTCCATTCGCCAAAGCACCAGAGAAGGCTAAACACCAGGTTCTAGATTGACCATCATCCAACCATTTTGTCAGGAAATCACTCTGGCTGAAGAATTCATAACTAGAGGATGGGTTAAATAAGGCTTGGTTCAATCTCAAGATACCGGTCCAGCCACTATCCAACCCGTCAATAATAGAGGAAAGGTAATCATTCCATTCTTCTTCAGCAAAAGTTGGGCCTCTCATTTCACTACTCACTGGGGTAAGTGGCAACATATGAATACCGTGGATGTACTCAACATTATCACCAAAGAAGGTTGTGTAAGCAATCTTGTTTTCGTAGAAAATACCACTGACCTTGTTGGCAACAATTTCGGATGGTTCAACAGTGTTGTCGTCAGAATAGTAGAAGTAATCGTTCAAGGATCTCTTCATGATAGCAATCATCAAATCACCACGGCTTTCCATAGCACTATCACCAATTACCTTACCCCAAAGCTTCATACCATAGGCAAAGTTGTAATCTTCAGATGTGGATTCTTCGTTTTTACCAGCACCAGAAGTGAACAAACCGGCAGCCCAAGAATGACCATTGAACCAATCGAACATACGGGAGACTGGGAAGTAGGAATCGTCCTCTGATGGGTTAGCAACATCTCTAACTAAAGAATTAACCCAATCCTTGTTAGAGTCGGCCCAGGTACCATTACCGTACTTGGAATCAACATAACCAATAAGGGCAGCAGCATGAACAAAATAACCGTAATGGAAATGGTGGTCATTGTAGTAACCAGCACCATAATCCAGGCCCATATCACCATCGTTGTTGGCGGTAGTAGTAACTCCTCCGAACTTGGTGTCGTACATCATTGGGAACTCTTGGCTGTTGGAAGTAAAAACCGCATAAGCTTCTTTCAAACTTTCTAAAGTTGTAACGGTCGCATTAGAATCTTGCAAAACATCAGAAAGCACATACAAGATATAAGCAAATTTATCCAAAAGCTTACCAGCGGTGTAAGTATCGATTCCAGAAACACTGTCCTTGATGTTAGCTTGTAAATCGCTTTCAGCAACAGAGGCCAACAAAGTTAATTGGTCTGATGTCCAAGACACTTCAGTAGAGTTCAATTGTTGGGACCATGGTGCAAATTGGATCGCAGTGTTCAAAGTTTCGGTCATGAGCAATTGATCAGCAATGAAACCGTACATAACACCCTTGGTAGTAGATTGGAGAGCAATACCGGTGGCAGTTTTAGAAGTTGCAGAGGACAAAGAGGAAAGATGGTGAGGCAAGGCAAAAATCAAAGGCTTTCCAGAAGTAGAGGAACCAGAAGTGGAGTATGTGAATCCATAGGTAGCGTCAGTACCGTCGGTGACTTCCCCGTTGACGGTGGCCTTAGTTGAGTACATACCGGCAGTCATATCATAGTAACTTTCAGAAGAAGTGGCATTTGGAGCAACAGCCACTTGGATAATTAAGCCGTCAATTGCAGAATCGGCTTGGATGTAGTTGGAAGAGTTTATGGTAAAGTTTGCAACAGAGTTGGAAGAAGTGACGTATACAAGCCAGCTATCACCATTGGACAAAGTAGCCTTGAATTTGGAAGTGCCATTTGCCAAAGCAGATGAGGCTTCTTGAGTAAGTCCAGTAATTGCCATACTAGATTTAAGTTCTGGAATCAAGGAACCATGATAGATTGCAGTGATGAAACCTTGGCCTTGAACAGTTGGAATATCAATGTAATCAGTAGAAGAATTATCTTGAGCCAATTTGACATTAACTGACATATCTTTCATCTCAGATACTGTCATTGAGATACCAGAATCAAAAGTAGTAGCAGAGTAAAGCAAACCAGCGACACCGACTGGGGTTGTCAAGTAATCAGCACCTTTAGTAGAAATGTGGACGTCAGTTCCCAAGATCTCATCAGCGGCATCAGAATAAGAAACACCCCAACCATACTTGCTTGACTTATCATAAAAGAGACCATATGGGTAAGACCAAATAGGGTCAGTTTGCTCAGACAAAAACAAGTTGGCGTAAAACTTATTGGTTTCGTATGGACGATCGTTGAATACACCTGCAGGAATGGATAATGGATGTTCTTCTCTAGTGAAGATAGAAGGCGGCGCATCGTCAGAGATTTTGTCAAATAAATTCCCAGAGAAAGTGGTTTCTGTTTCATCACAGATGTTGGTGTAATTTACTAGAGAAGTGAGGTTGTAACCAGAGCTGCTGTAACTACTGAGGCAGCCAGCAATGGAAGTGGAGGAGGCAGCAGAAGCAGAGGAAGCAGAGGAAGCAGAGGAAGCAGTAGAATCAGAGGATGTAGTTGATTTAGAAATAGCACCGGTGACCACGACACTCGAAGCAGTGTTGGTAACGCTGAGTGCAACGCTGGAACTACTGATTTTGTTACTGATCAATGGCTGCGAGTTACTGGTTGGGTTAGTGGTGATAATTGTACCACTGGCGGTAGTCGATGGAGTGTGTGAGGCCTTGTAAATGGTGTGAGTTTTGGTAACCGCAGAGGTCTTAACAACCACCACGGCTGTGGTGGCCAATTGAGTAGTGGTTCTGGTGTCAGGTTGAACAGCGACATTAGCATTATTAGCAGAAGAGACGACGACATAACTAGAAGCTTGACCAGCAACCGCGGTCAACGAAGAAGCGGAAGTTGCAGCGCTAGATTGAGCGCCCAAATTGACAATCGATTCGGAGTAAACAACGTTACCAGAAGTTGAAAGTCCGGTAGCATCTTTAGTATCCACGGTATTAGAAACATGAACTGTGCTGGTCAAGGTGATTGGAGCAAGGGTGGTAGTACCAGTGGTCACAACGGTGGTTTTCACTGTGGATGTGTTGGTGTATATGTTCAATAAAGAGCTTGAGCTGGTGTCAACAGAGCTAAAAGAAGAAGGGTCATATGTGACATTATAGCCAGCGCTATGATAGTTGGTCGCACTTGGAAAGATGGTGGTTGTATTTTGGTTATCTTCTCTTTTATTATTGAATAGAGAGGCTTCAGCTGTAGCCAACACCAATGCTGTTTTGTACAATGTAGACAAGAACAACATGATGAATAATATTTGTTTCGTTATTCAATTGTTGTTACTGGTCAGATCTTGAATGATGATGATGAGGAAAATCCAACAAGACCAAAAGAAACCAAGGGAACGCCATCATTATATATGTGTTTGCCGGTCTCCAAGCAGAGCAGCATGAAGAATCGGTGGTGCTGTAAGCAGAAGTACACTGATTTCTGGTCGAGACCTCATCCGTGTGCTTCTACATTCATGATTTCGAGGTTTAAAGTCTGGGACAAAAACCAAAATTTACACGATGCTGTTGTCTCATGCGGCTACTGCAGTGAGGTGCATGGCATCCTTCCATGCGGGTTTCTTTGAGGTGCTTTGTGATATCCCGTGTGGGTGGGTGTATAGAGATAGTGAAGAATACCTATATACACAGAGCCTGTGGTTTCTACTCGAACGATTGTTTGTGGCCCCCGTCTGATTCATATTCCAATGATGTGGTATTATTCATATTGCTCTTTGATATCCAGTAGGTTACTCCAACCAGAGTGCCTGAAAAGAAAAAAAAAAAAAATACATACAGATCCCCATGGACGGGTCAATCAAGTAAGTCCCTCAGACTGTTGTGTAATTACATTATTAATGCCCTTTTTTATCTCATTATGGCTAGTGGCACTATATTAACTATTGGCGCATTTAGCATGAATCCAGTTGAGAGTACCCAAGCTTTTCTCCCATAATCAAATTTTGCCTGGGAAGCTAATACCGTTCCCAAGGCGATCGATCAACATGAGATGGTACGTAACCAAGTCTTATTTTGAATATACTGGGAGCAAAAGTTGGATTTTTTTACGGTAATGTTTGATTACAACATGAGCCCCATATCTTTTTTTTTTTTTACTGATTTTTTTCAATTGGCAACCGTGTGGGTTTTTGGGAAGACCTATTACCGCCTCAAAGGCGCTGAACAGTTCTTCCTTGGGCAAGGTGTACGGTATACGTATATGAAGAGCGCGCCCAATTTTTGATTATGGTACTAATATAAAAAAATGAAAATAATAACAAACTCCTTCCTCGGAAAATGTGAATTATGATATCCAAAAAGAAAGTTATTAAATTGGTTGTCTCGAATCCCCGTTTTGGAAGAGATCAAGAAACATTATGATGGGTTTTCCCAAATCAATTAGGAGCTCACCAAAAAAATGTTACATTTTGATAGAGTTTTCACCCTTTTTTGAAATTTTTCTTCTCTTTATTCTGATTCTTTCGCTGCTTTTGTTCTTTCCAATCCCCAATATGGACAGATTCTAGAATCAGTTCAGTCGTTCTACGCTGCACAATTATAAACTGACCCAAAACTGTACCGTTTTCATGGAACCTTTTTTTTTTTCATCGTAATTTCTGTGTCCTCCTCTCTTTTAGACTCCTTTCTGAGACCTGTTTTATTTAGCTCACTGTAATAAGAATCTGTTCTTCTACGAGCGTGATTAACTTTTTTTTATATATACAGAAGGCCACGAAATTGATTTGTCCCAAGTTTCCGTATCGAAATGGGAAAAGTAATTATCAAAGTGATCTCAATTAGTATCTACTTCAAGCAATAAATTCATTAGAGTTTTGTTTATCATTCCCAAAATCAGTTTTCAGTATATTTACAAGGGGGGAGGGGATAATGTTATTAATTGTAATCTTTTGAAGAGGCTGAAAATACGCGCCCAATATCATAAAGCAGATGTCTGATTCTCACGCATTTCCTTTTTCAAAAAACAAGTAAACAAATATTTAAGGAGGGCAGCAAAGGTGACAATTCTTTCTCTTAAATCATTTGCAAATATTGAACACCCACTAATGAAAAGAAAAAGGAAAATAAAAAAATAAGGAAGAGGTTCGTATTGGAAAAATATTAAACTTTCATCGGCGTTTGTTAGAGTCGACTAACGCATCCCAATGCGAGATGATGCACATCGGTGATGCGTGGACGTTAAAATTTTGTAATTATTGGAAGAAGCACCTAACGCAGTATGGCGAGAGATTTCAATTCGTAGACGGAAACTTGTCCTGTTATTCCTCAGCTTCGTCATTTGGTGGCTTGTGAATTTGTACATTCACCGCCAAATATTGTCGAAGTAACAACTTTGATTGTTTTACTTTCGACTGGATCGTGTTGCTCTCTCGGAATATTCCTCAGATATCATTATCTGCTAATTTATTTTTATAATCACCCGTGTTTTGGGGAGAATTCTATGTTTTTGTTTGAGTATTCCCTCGGTTCTTAGTTTGTCCTTTCGTATTCTATTGAACTTTCTCTCCCATTGCCCTTTCTGGTAATGTACAAATTTGCTAGTATATACGAACGCAGTCAATTCTCCGTAATCTTTCTTACAGGATATTTCAACATATTATTTCCCGTAGCTATTCTTTACTTCAAACATTAACTCATTAATTATATTGGGCTATTTATTAGTATGTTCCTTTCAATTAAAAAGTGATCCTGAACATACAAACATTCTGTGCATTCTCCGATTGAGCTTCAAGCTAGTGTCTCAAATGTCAAATATGTCAGCTCTACACTTGTCATAAAACCTCAACAATTTCCATTGTCTGGGGCCCGACTAATTTACTTGTAAATCACGCCGATTAAACAAAATTATTCTGTTTTATCCATACTATTTCTTTGTCTTTTAGTATTTCTATCAGATATAAAATTTCTTTTGTCTATTGTATGTTTGCATCAAAAATAAACATTAAAAAAAAGAAGGTAGCGCCCCGTCTAATGCACGTCATGGAATATCAATATCAGTGCACAAGTTTCCAGCTGCAGGGATATATAATCCGCTAAGCCCTGAGGAAATCAATTAATTGTGTGATTTGAGGTCGTGAATTGTATTGTGGCTTTGTATATACACATATATACGCTATTGTAGCGTCTATATGTTCGGTGAGATCATCGCTTAGATTCGATGCTTGTCCTGTGAACGAAGAGTCTCTGTAAACGAGGATCGTCAAAATAACATAGAAAAGCAAGGAAATGAAGTTTCGTATTCCTGTAAACGAGACGAGATATATAAAAAAATTATAGTCATCCTACTTTTTGTATATTCTTTGTGTATACACGCCTTTTGTAGGCCCCGTAATGATTTATACCTAATGTACAATCAATGTCTAAGGAGGTCATCTTTTGCAATAATTTCGTTTAGCTATCTTTCTGAAAATACTGAATCAACAACAAGTTGGTGCAGCGATAGAATCATTCTCATAGAATTATATTTGTGAAAGCAATGCATCATATATGGAAAAAGAAAAATAAGGAGTTGTTTTATCAGTTTGAGATGTAATCTGATTCATACGGATATCATAGTACAAAACACCCTGTTACACGAAATGAATCCACACAACGTAAGGAGAATAAATATCATGTATTGAGAGTATAAGAGTTAGTAATTAAGATAATAAATATCATGTATTGATAGTATAAAAGTTAGTAATTAAGATAATTAACATCAAGTAAAGTGGTCTTTGCTGTGAAATATCAAAATCCTCTGCAAAAATGTTTTTCAGTAAAAAAAAAAAAAAAAGTAAGCCTTCAAAATTATCGAGAGATACAATGTAATTAGCTTATTAAAATCATTTTCTATTTTTTTCCTTTTTTTTTTATCCCATAATTATTATCTTCTGTAAAATTAAAAGATGAGAAAATGTATTTAGAAATCCAAGGAGATTCAGTGAGAAATCAATGAGAATTATTCTTGGAGAAAATGTACTTATAATGCTCAATCCTCACAGTATTAATGACCGGTAATCTACTGACTACTACTGTGATTATTACAACAATGTGAATTTTTATTCATCAATAGATAGTAGCAATTGTTTCAATGATAACCCCATTTGGTTTGGATTTCTGTGTAAACTGAAAGCAATAAGTTGAATAATCTTTCGTAACCAGTATAAGTTACAATCTTATCGCGATAAAATCAGCACTTTAAGACATCACTCTAATCCCAAGTAATGAACTTTTTTTTTTTAACTGGAACAATGTTCCATAGTCGCCACAATATAGTAATTCTGCTTCGTTCCTTATAATACAACATTATTTTATGATATTTTTTTTTCACAATGACTCTCACTGCTTCTCGCTTCTTTCCATCTACCATTGAATATGGCTGAGTCCAAAGGTATCAACAAGTACAAAATATTAAGCTCATCATATTTTCTCTTTCTAGATATTATTTTGCTAGTGTAATCTTCTCAAAAATACCTTATGGTCGTTAGTTATTTCTCAAATATCTGAACAACGATTTGAACGATGGGGGTTTCTATCCGTACCCAAGCTACGAAGATTTGGAAAGAAACTAGGGATTTCTTGGTTTTCTTATCATTATATATAATTCAAAATCAATCTTGCACATTGTGTACTATCCATCATTCTTTCAACAGATGGGAAAAATATTTTAATAGTGAGTATAAAGTGCATGCTGGTGGATCCATCCTTGTATGTGAGAATTTCTTTCCGCACGTAATATTTTTCTTGATTTAATATTTACCAGATTCTCCATATTGGCCCTGGAACGTTTTTCCTTATTCCTTTGGAACAATATTTCAAAATTAATACTTAAACCATATATAGTGATATCAAACAATCTTCTCTCTCATTATATTTGAATGAATTGTATATTAACGAGTCACAGAGGTTCTAAATAGCATGTAAGCCGGGCTTGTGGGCCAGCCAGTATGTAAAAATAATTATTAGTAATAAAAAATGTAATTTACTTCTCTATGATATTCATTTTGTAAAGACTAGTCACATCACCGGTTAAAAACTTGTTAATCAAATTATCAAAGAAAAAAGATACAATATGATTGTATAATTAAGACTTGCTAGACTGATTTGTCTTAGATAGTTAATTCAGGGCGAGGGAGTAGTTGATATGTTTAATGATAATGGTATAGCAAGTTCAAGTAGAATAAAATAAAAAGTAATACCAAATAAAACCAGACCAATTGATCAAATAATAATCACCAAAAAAATCAAGTTGGAATCCTATTTCTTCCTCACAATCCTCTTATTAGTGAGAGATAATATGAGATGCTGTGATGAAAAAAAAATAGCAACTCTTGAAAAAGGCGAGTCTAATGATCACAGAGTATTCTTTGTTCCTCATTACTGATTATTAGTGAGAGGTAATAACTAGCTTCCGGGGCTCAAATGTCCAAAACATTTTAAAGTGTAATTATCATCTCTGAATAAGAAAAACTCTGAAAAAAACAGAGTAGTAATAATACAGTAATAGAATTCCTCTATTATTACTTAGAAATTCTATAAGCTTCAAAATTATAGCAGAATGGGTGAAATATAAAAAATAATGAATTTTTGTATACCAGTTTCGCGGGTCTATGAAATGAAAATTCAAAAATATTTGCTCACACAAATTTGTAATGTTATATTATGGGATCATGGTTAGGTTGTGTCCTGGTTACCATCGGTATGGTACCATACGGAACCCATGATCGGCATTACCTCATCGAGGTATTACCTTATCAAGGTATCACCTTATGTTCCACCCCTTATCTTTTAGTCCTTTATTCCGGGAAGGGGTCCAACACCCCATTATTAGTTTTAATCATTTTATTTATATAAGGATTCAACATTCCTTTAGTTTAGACCTTTATTTAGTTTAGGAAGGACAAGTCTCTTTGGATATAAAATACTGCCTGTAATCTCCACTTTTTTTTTTTTTAAAGACAAAATTCAATATATTAATTAATTATATAACTATATATCTCATAAACTACTTAATGTAGTTTGAAAATTAAAGTGTTAAGGGAAAACCATTAATGGTGAAAAACCCTATTATTGAGAAAAAATGTTTTTATGCGTTTTTAAGGTTTTTAATTGTTGTTTTTTTTTTTGATTTTATTTTTTTTTTTTTTTGATTTTATTTTCTTGTTTTTCCCCACCTATTTTTTCTTCTCCGCTTAAAAGATATTGCTTTCAAGCAAGAAGATCATTGAATCAACGGCCATATGACAATTGAAATGCCTTTTGGATTTCAATCTTGATAATTTTCGTTGGAAACCTAGATATCTATCGATCATTCTGGTTTCGTTCATGTTGGTGGCAGGGGTAATGATTGTTTGCCAGGTTAATGGGATATTCAAGTCAGTTTTTTTCCAAAGTTTCTGGGCCAATGGACATTCAATAAGATGGTGCTTCATGATTTCAAATTGGATTTCCTTTGGGGCATATTGGGGTTCATCATATCTGGTTAATTTTTTGCTGCAATAGTCACAATGATTATTTACGTAATTGTGATTTTCAATGCCCAAATGAAAGATGTGAATATTTTGATATTTCCCCGGGAAATGTTGGTTGAATTTTTTGAGGTTATGCCAAAAGTTATCAACTTGTTTCTGATTCACCCCAGTAATATCCATGAGTGTTTTTGACATCTTGTCCACATCTTGTTTTTCCCGTTGTTTTTTACTTCCTTTAGTATGGTCAAAATCCTTAATTCTAATTGGAATGTGTTGTTGATATTTTTCAGGAATCCCTTTTTCAATTGAATTTTTCAAATCTTCAATTCCAATCTTCATTGGCTTCAACCTGATTGTACGTTTCTTTATACCAAGAACTTTTCTGAAATCCCAGTACGCTGTCCTTTCAGCATCTGAGAATGTGCTGCTATTCATAACTTCCAAGGTTTTTTTTTTTTTTTTTTTTTTTAAAGTCCCTATATTTAACTACTAAGAGCTATATAGGTCATCGCACTTTTTATGTACGGTTATTATGATCAATTATGCGCAGCTATGGCGACTTTTTGGTGTCCGTTTTCTCCCAATATTTTTGGTAACAGTTTGGGTTTGAAAATGCAATGTTTTTGACTTGTAGCAACCTGTTTTTTTTTTTTTTAAAGTTCAATATATTAATTAATTATATAACTATATATCTCATAAACTACCTAATGTAGTTTGAAAATTATTAAGTGTTAAGACCTGGTGGTTAATGCCGCGAGCGGGGTTCGAACACGCGACCCTTTCTTAGTCTATGGTTCTGCCCACTACGCCACCCAGCGCAGGTTATGAGCACGTGTCTCGTCGCCTATAACCAATAGCTCAAACCACACTACAATATAATTGTTACACTCTGCTTCTTGTCGATGATTGTTCTCGACCAAGAAGATTCAAATTAGGTGATCACAAAGATGATCCTTCTCTTAAACTAAATAAAGGTGAAAACAAGAGGAATGTTGAATCCTTAAATAAATAAAATGATTGAAACTAATAATGGGGTGTTGGACCCGTTCTGGGAATAAAAGGCTAAACATAAGGCGATACGACAAGGATAAGAGATAAGCGGTGGGACATAAGGTGATACCTCGATGAGGTAATGCCGATCATGGGTTCCGTATGGTACCATACCGATTTTTTTTTTTTTTTTTAAAGACAAAATTCAATATATTAATTAATTATATAACTATATATCTCATAAACTATCTAATGTAGTTTGAAAATTAAAGTGTTAAGGGAAAACCATTAATGGTGAAAAACCCTATTATTGAGAAAAAATGTTTTTATGCGTTTTTAAGGTTTTTAATTGTTGTTTTTTTTTTGATTTTATTTTTTTTTTTGATTTTATTTTCTTGTTTTTCCCCACCTATTTTTTCTTCTCCGCTTAAAAGATATTGCTTTCAAGCAAGAAGATCATTGAATCAACGGCCATATGACAATTGAAATGCCTTTTGGATTTCAATCTTGATAATTTTCGTTGGAAACCTAGATATCTATCGATCATTCTGGTTTCGTTCATGTTGGTGGCAGGGGTAATGATTGTTTGCCAGGTTAATGGGATATTCAATGTTTTTTGATTCCAGAATCTAGTGTGCCCTTGCACACTGATTGTAACATGTAAAATATAAGGCACGGTGGCCGAGTGGTTAAGGCGAAAGATTAGAAATCTTTTGGGCTCTGCCCGCGCAGGTTCGAGTCCTGCCCGTGTCGTTATTAATCTGTTTTTAATTTTTTTTGCTAAATTTGGACAGCAATTACGAACCGAGATGGCTTGCTCATCATCATTTGGTTAGAATAATTAATGTTTTTTTTTTTTTTTAGTTCATAGCTTAAAAGAAAATGCATTCATCAATTATCATAACCAATCCATATATATAAACAAAAATCTATACTTGAATCAACAACTAATGTTGAACAAAACAAAATATGATAAAACAGCATTATAATAGAAGTGTAAGAAAGAATTAAATGTTTCGAATTTTCAGTAAAAGGAAATATACATGAAGTTAAATAAAAAAGAGTATTAGTAAAACAGGATATAAAAAAAAGAGAAGGTAATCACAAAAACTCAACCAGTAGTAATGTACAACTTTATAGAAACCCGAACCCATTTAATAATAAATGCAAAGAGAAGAAGAAGAACAAGAGGAAGAAAAACAAAAAAAAAAGGAGACGCAATTAAATCTGATAAAATTGAATTCAGTTATCACCACTGTTTGGAACAACAACCAGGGTATGAAATGAAATATGCAACAATTGCTTTTTTTTTTTAGATCAATGAGGATCAACACCTGTATACTTTTCCATCAACTCTACTAGGAAATCGAATTTTTCATTAGTTTCCACAGCAGACTTGACATGTTGGGCACCGATTCTTCTGGACCCGGCTTTTCTTGCCTCTTCACATGACTTCTCGATGAGGGAGCACATGAAGATTTCGAGGGCTTTACCCACCACTACTGGGGTTGCTTGGGCCACTTTCCCAATGTCTTCATCACTTTGCATCAACTTCTTGATACGGGCAGCAGGGAAGTGTGTTTTGATCAATTCGTATTTTGGAGCGGTATTATCTGTGGGATCTGACATTTTATGTGTGTGGGGGATGTTCGGATGTTTTGATGAAAAGATCTGGGACTCTGTTTGGTGTTGGGATGGATAATGGAAGAATAAAGAAAATTCGAGATTTATTCGGGGGGAATTGCAGGGCTTATATACAGACCCCTGCGGGCATCTTGTGGCAGCAACGGTTTGCAGAGGGCGGCCAATCACAGGACAGCGTTGGAAAGAATTTTACCGCCTCAGCAAAGCAAAGAAGCACCTTCCGCTTCTCAAGCTAAAGGGCTTTGTTGTTGACATGTTACAAATAGTGGTAATATTACAAAGAATTATTAAAACTACAAATAAACAAGTGATTACAAATAATAGTAATAAAAGTAGAAATGTTTGTGTTCTTGGAGACATCGGGAACATCGCTAGAAAATTATAGGTAAACACAAATTGGTTCCCTAAGCTCCCGGTGTACTATGATGCACTTTGACTTTGTAGAAGTCTCTTTCGTCTGGAACAACTGGGGCTACCAAAAGAAATAGATTATCACCAGAGGCAATAATATTCCTCCCAACAGTCAGTACTGCTTTAAAACGGGCTTCAGAACGAAGTCACAAAGATAAAGATGTTTGACCGTGAAGGGTCATGCCAGTACCGCCATTGCTTGTTCATAATTGGAATATGTATATATATATATATAAATATTACGAAAGATATGACAATGGTTAAATGAGTATATTGACTATATCATTTAAGGGTTTTTGGAAACAAAGATATCAATGGATTATATAATGAGGAAGAAAAAGAATCGGAAGAAATCTGGTTGAAGAGAAAGAGAAAAAAAATATATTTCCTAAGAGCGTGAAAAATAACATTACCCGGTGAAACATCATTAGAAAGAAGACGGGTAATGTGTTTAACGCTTCTCTCCTCTTGCACATAAATTATATGACAATATTTAAAGGATTCTGTATAATAACAATAATAATTATCATCATGGTATACCCCTTTATTTAAAGATAATTCAATTGTTAATCTCCAGTAATCTTCTGTAATTTTTGCTTCTTTCACACCCAACAGACCATCAGGTGATGATCGGACTCTTAACACAGGGAACAACACACAGAGCAGCACACAAACGTCATAGCTATTGCTGACATGCCCCACACAATACTAAAAAAAAATTTGACGGGTCTTTTATGGGGATCTAGAATTTTCGTTTTATTTTCCACTCTTATTCTTATACCATTAGCAAACACATACAGACAAAAAACATGCAATAACAATATTTTATTACATTCCTATCATCGTTTTAATTGACCGCAATCAATTAATAGTAATATAATAATAAATAATATCTTGTCATTATTATCTCAGTTGTACGCCATTTCTATAACCACGTGACAAGGACATCGCAGCATTTATGATGGGACTCTTTTCAAGTTGAGGATCCCCATCTTTCTTCTTAATTGTTTATTTGTAGCTTTCTTTTTTTCTTCCCATTCTTTCATATTTTAAAGACGAGAAATATATATCCTACCCAGCCTTTTCTTTGATATATTCAGTCTCTTGCTGTCAATTGAGTTTTTCTTTTCTTTTCTTTTTTTTTTTTAACAGTTATTGCCATTCATCAAAGGTTAAAACATATATCAATTATCAATTGCCCACATGTCTCGCTACAATAACTCCCATTCAAGCTTAAATCGCATTGCCTCTAACCTCTCCAATGTTGATTTGCAATACTTCATTGGTGTTGATGTTGGTAGTGGGTCTGCCAGAGCCGCTATTTGTTCTTCTGCCGGTAATATCCTTTCGCTTGCTGAAAGACCGATTATTCGCCAGGAATTGAAACCAGACTACATCACCCAATCGACGACCGAGATCTGGGATGCAGTGTGCTTCACTGTTAAAACCGTGATTCGTGACTCAGGGGTCGATCCTAGTCTCATTTACGGTATTGGGTTCGACGCCACTTGCTCGTTGGTGGTGATTGATGGCACTACCGATGAGCCACTTGCTGTGGGGCCGGACTTTGAGAATGATAATCAAAACATCATTATGTGGATGGACCATAGGGCTCTTGAAGAGACTGCGGAAATCAACAAGTCTGGATACTTTGGATTGAAGTACGTGGGTGGGCAAATGAGCGTGGAGATGGAAATCCCAAAAATCAAGTGGTTGAGAAATAACATGCCCCCAAAGAAATTCAAAAACTCGTTGTTCTTTGATTTACCAGATTACTTGGTTTACAGAGCCACCTCGGTGCACCATAGAAGTTATTGTTCTACGGTTTGTAAACAAGGGTTGGTGCCCCCAGGAGTCGATGGTCAAACCTCCGGTTGGTCAAAAGAGTTTTTTGAAGCTGTTGATTTGCCAGAATTAGTGGCAGATGATTTCAGAAAACTCGGGGGGTCTCCTGGAAACACTGGGAAATGGTTCAGTGCTGGTGAATCCGTGGGTCCATTAAGTACTAAAGCTGCCGAAGAATTGGGATTGACCACCAATTGTTATGTTGGTTCCGGGGTCATTGATTGCTATTCCGGTTGGGTGGGGACCATTGCTGGTAAAACCGATGTGGCGATCCCAGAATTGGATAAACAAGACCAAGAATTCACTGGTATTGACAAGGCTTTTGGGAGATTGGCTGCGGTTGCCGGGACTTCCACTTGTCACTGTGTGATGTCCAAAGATGCGGTTTTCGTACCAGGGGTCTGGGGTCCTTATAGAGATATTATGGCTCCAGGGTATTGGTTGGCAGAAGGTGGCCAATCCTGCACTGGTGCCTTATTGGCCCATGTGTTATCTACCCACCCAGCGTACGGTGAATTATCCCAAAAGGCTGACGCATCGAATATTTCCAAGTTTGATTACTTAAACTCAGTGCTTGAAAGATTGAAAGTTGAAAGAAAAGAACGTTCTGTGGTCAGCCTCGCCAAGCATTTGTTCCTTTATGGGGATTTTCACGGTAACAGATCGCCAATTGCCGATCCTACCATGAGAGCCAGCATCATTGGACAATCTTTAGATACTTCATTGGAGGATTTGGCAATCATGTATTTGGGAGCGTGTGAATTCATTGCCCAACAAACCCGACAAATTGTCGAAGCCATGGAGACCGCGGGGCATAAAATCTCTACGATTTTCATGTCTGGTGGCCAATGTCGTAATGGGTTATTAATGCGTCTTTTGGCCGATTGTGTTGGTAAACCAGTGGTGATTCCTCGTTATATTGACGCTGCGGTGGTATTTGGATCGGCAATTTTAGGGGCCGTCGCCGCCGAGTCAGTGCCTCGATCATTGAAGAGAAGCAATTCCATCAGTTTCTTGAAATCCGGCCCATCATTTATCAATCACCACCACAAACCTCTCAGTGATTTGCCATCTCCTTATACCGTCCCTACCGCCACCGCCTCCTCAGCCAATATCGCATCTTTGGCCTCGGTTTCGTATACCACACCTACTCCTGAAGGATATCCTTTCCCGGTGATGACTCCAATGGATGAGAAGAATGAGTTTGATCTCATCCCACATGGTGATAGCCAAGCAATTGAGGATGATGATGATGATGATGATGATGAAGAAGATGGGGCGGCGATTCAATTTGGTGCCCAAAACAAGAATTTCGAAAAAGTGTTCAATGATAGATTGAAATTAGGCCATACTGGTTCATCTCCCGTTCAACATAGCGTGTCTGGGGCGATTATCACTAAGTCCAGAGCGTCGTCGATTGGGAAAACTGCCGAGAAACCTGGGGATAAATTATGGCTCGTGATGGAGAAAATGTCGGGGCCTGGGAAAGTGGTGAGTCCATCTCCGAATAACGATCCAGATAGAATATTATTGGCTGCTAAATACAAGATTTTCTTGGATATGCTCAATAAACAAAGAGAGTATCGGGCTTTAGTGGACGGGGTGGAGGCAATGTTGTGTGTTAAGCCATGATGTTTCTTTGTCCTCACTCTCTTGGTTAGAGATTTCCCAATAGGAGGATTATTCTACTTACATCATCATCTATCTACATTGGAAAAAAAAAAAGAAGAGATGAAGAGAAGAAATAAGCTTCAATTTTTTTTTTCTCTCTCTCTCATTCTTTTATTTGTTCTTGTGTGGTGTGTTCTTTTGTTGTATTTTTTTATTGCTTCCACTTTCTTGGCTAGCCAGTGGTTGGTCGCTAAACTTTATTTTTGCTTATGGTAATGTTTTCGTATATATAAATTCTCATTTTAATAATATACACACGCGTCTTTTGGTTTTTGCAACCTTCAGCTTCTACATCAATTCTCTAAATTGGGAACTTTCTTCACTAGGGGACAATAATAGTCTTATGAGTGGAAAAAAAAAGGCCAAACAGTACGTAACATAATCCCAAGCAGTGAGAATAACAGTGGAGAATAATTTTCATTCTTGATTCCTGATGAAAAATAATTTACTTTTATTCTTGTGATAAATCAAACTTTTTTTTATTTTTTATTTTTGATCTAGTAAACTTTGAAAATCTAGTATAATATAAAATACACGCAATATTAGCAAATAAAACCAACACAATAGTAAATGGCAATAACAAGCAGAGAAAATAGTAAATGTCAAAATGTAAAAGCAAGAAAGAAAACCCTAGAAAATGAAGAAAGCAAGAAAGAAAAGAGAGAACATAGAAAAGAAAAAACAGCAACACCTCTAAAGCCCATCAACCATCGAAAGAATATTTTGTAATACTGTTTCCTTCACTGGACCATCATAAATTCTACTACCTTCACCAATGCAACCCGAATTATTACTAAGACCACCCCTAATCAACCAAGCAATATCACTTTGTAAACCTAATGGAATCCCGCTTTCCGATAAATTGGCAAGTTCGTTGTTTTTCTTCATTCTTGAAGTATGCTCCAATTCATTGGCAGCGATTTCCGCTTTATCAATAATCTCTGATTGAATACCACACATCGAGGCAACGTTCATACCAAATGAGCCTGCAGCAGCACCGTCTTCCAATTTATACAAAAACGTAACGTTTCTAGAATTCTCATTAGCCAAAATCGCCATACGCAAAGCTCTGACAGCTGGATGACTCCTGAACGGGATACCCAAACTACCGTAATGGGTGGCAAAGAAGCCAATCGACTGGATATGGGTGGCAATATGATACAACACCGCTTCAGCAATGGCATAACCATCAGAAGACGAACCACCTCTTCCTAATTCATCCAACACTAACAATGATCTAGGGGTGGCAGATTCAAGAATTCTTTTCGTTTCTGACAATTCCACAAAGAAGGTAGATTTTCCTTGAATCAAATTGTCGTTTGCCCCCAACCTGGTCATGATTCTATCAATTGGGGTCAATGTCGCCGAGGTGGCTGGAACATAACAACCAAGCTGAGCCAATATCACAGCAATACAAGTCATTCTTAACACAGTGGACTTACCAGCAGCATTAGCCCCAGTTAACAAACCTAAACGAGCGTTTTCACCTCCCAATTGCACGTCATTTGGGATGAATTCTTTGGTACCACTAACCCCTCCACCAACAAAACATGGATGTCTTAATTCTTCGAAATTCACTTGACCACGGGTGGAATCAATGAAACTTGGTCTGCAAGATGGCTGACCAAGAGATTCGGAGGTCAATGCCAAACTTATAATACTGTCCACGTTAGCAATGGCCTTGACAGTGTTCATCCATAACAAATAGTTCTTATCAAATCTCGCATACAATTTAGACTTCAAGTTTTCCACGATCAGCTTGTGTCTTTCTCTTGCTTCCATCAATTCCTGAACAATTTCTTTGACTTCTGGAGACCAATACCTTTTATTTTTCGAGGTAGATCCCATGATAACCCAATCTTTAGGAATTTTTTTAAGCGCCTTGTTTGGCACTTCGATCAAATAAATTTCTTTCCCTGAATCCTTGAAACATATTTCTTGGGATTTATACTCTCTCTTGTATTGCCTGAGCAATGTGTTCAATTGCTTTTCCATGTCTTGTTGAATGCTATTGGATTCATCAAATTCTTTTTCAACTCCAGGTTCAGGAATCAACAAATCTTCAGTAATCGCCTTGCTATGATCAAAAGAATTCTCCCATTCTTCAATAGCGGAATTCAATTCACTTGGAATACTTTGGAAGAATTTAGATAAGACCCCTGGCAAAGTATCAATTGATCCATATTCCCCAACGAGTTCTAAATTCAATTTTTTGATGTTATTAAAACTTTCAATGACTTTGGCGAAATCTTTCACTTTCAAATTACCAGCATGAATTCTTGACAATAAACGTTCGAGATCTGGTAACGATCTCAATCTACTAGACAAAATCTCCAACAAGTTACCGTCATTCAATAAACCATCCACGGCATCTAGTCTTTCATTGATGGCATCGACCTTTAACAATGGATGACAAACCCAAGACTTGAGCATTCTTTTCCCAAATGGGGTGATCGCACGATTGATCAATTTGAATAATGTGCCTTTATCGCTACCATCGAATTGATTAGTGAAAACTTCGAGGTTTTGTAAAGTTTGACCGTCAAGAATCAAAGTGGAGATAGATTTATAAATGTCGTATTTTTCGATATTACCAATAGAAATCAATTCCCGGTCCAAATTCAAGGATTTCAAGTACCATAGCAAGCCACCAAACGCAGAGAATCCAATTGGTTTATTCTCAGAGTATTCTACCAAAATCTTTGGCCAATGAGATCTATCATCCAAATCTTTTGCTTCAAAATATTTGCCTTTGCAAAGCTCTTCCAAAGTGATATCTTCGTCCCAAAATTCGGTTTCTGGTTTCAAAGAATTCCACAAAGAGTTTGTAGCGCAGTTGAATTTGATAATCTTTTGTGCCAATGAAGTCAAATTGCTCTTTTCAACAACAACTTCTTTTGGTTTGATTTGATTGACAAAGGTTTCTAAATTAGTGCATTCCGAATCATCATTGAATTCCAATAATCTAATAGCACCTACAGCAGTATCGATGATGGCCACTCCAAAAATGTTGGAACCATCAGTATTAGTATTTTGTTTGACTGCCATACAATAAGTAGCCATTTCGTTGTTCAACATTCCTTCTTGGGTTAGGGTACCACCGGTCAATACACAAGAAAGTTTTCTTTCAATGATCTTGGTTTCTTTTTTACCACTAACACGATCGTTCATTTGTTTGGCTAAAAGGGTTTCCTTTTGATCGACTTTGGCGACTTTGAAGCCTTTGCTGATGAATTCAGAAGCCCAGTAGTCAAAGGACATTTCTGGAATCCCGGCAAGTTGCATGTTGGCTCTACCAGTGCCTGCCAATTTTAAATCAAATAACGAGTGTCCCAACAATGCGTCTTTCTCATATAATTCGTAAAACTTCCCCTTTTTGAAGAACACCACGCTATCCCACATCTTAGATTTAATGGTCCAATATTGAGTTTCAAACGGAGTGAATTTCTCCCAGGCTTTTGAAGGAATATACAAAGTTCTTTGGTCGTATTCTGGGTCGGATTCCAATCTTCTTTCGGCGTCTCTAATAGTGACCAACCATTGATATCTTTCCTCATTTTGTTTCTTGAAACTTTTTTCAGGAGATTTCAGTTTAGTTGGTTGACGAGGTGCTGGTTTTGAAGCACTATAATTCGAAGAAGCTCTAAATTTGTCAGCCAATTTAGGTTTCTGTGACTGGGATTTTGTGGAAACTCTCTTTGGGCCATCCTCGGCAACAAATGTATCATTCTCATCCTCACTGGCGGATCTACTCTTTTTATCATGCTCATCCAAAAGTTCGTCTAATACCATTGCTTCATCATCTTCATCCATAACAATATCTCCACCATTCAATTCGTCGACAGCAGTGATACTGGCTGATTCTACTTCGAGATCATCATCGAAATCATTGTCTTCACCACCACTAGGAACAAATTCGTCTTCGGAATCGGAATCCACCACTTTAGCTTGCTTTCTCTTTTTTGATCTGAAGTTAATTTCCTCTTCCTCTTCATCATCATCGCTCAATTCAGAGTAATTGACTTTACGACGGGCTGTAGGATGGTTTCTGGACAAAGGGCTGGACGCTAGTCCTTCTTGATCATCGTCACTTTTTTCTTGGCTAGAGCTAACTGGGGTTTCCAAATGACTTTCCAATTCCTCGATGCCGTTGATTGATTTCGCAACGATGCTTTCTTTCTTAAGAGATGGCTGTGGTTGTTTTGTCACATTTTTCTTTCCGATGGTTGACGAAAGCGAAGTATCAGCGGTATTTTTCGCGTCAAGGTTCTTGGTGGACGAGTTTGGGGGCGAGGCAACAGCAGCAGAAGCACTTGTCGTCAGGCTCTTATTAGCAGGTTTCTTCTTGGCGAAGAAGTTGAAGATAGACGCCTGTTTTCTCTTGTCAGAGGAATCTGTAAACGCCTTCTTGTTGTTGGTCTTTGGTTTGACCGGCGTGGTAGCGGCAATCTCAGACATGGTTGAATATTTCTTTTATCTCTATGATGAGTTATGGAAAGAGAGAAGAAAAGAGTAAATAAAGCAGAGGTCAATTGCAAGTTATAATATATATAAGTAGTGAAAGTAATTGTAGAAGAAGAAGAAGAAGAAGAAGAAGAAGAAGAAGAAGAAGTACGCGTGGGTATTTTTACCAAAAAAGTTTCGCGTCTTTTTTTTTTTTTTCTGATGCGCGTCTGGTTTTATTTGATGGGATTTATTTATTATTTGATTTTACAGGATTTATTGATACCAACGGATAGAATCATGTTACAGTGTAATTATTATAGCTTGTAGTTTTTACCTCTTATCGACAAGCACCGTGAATGAATATCACCAGAAGGTTGGACTTTATAACATTGTGATACCAATGGTGTTCATGATTACTTTGTACTGTAAGCACTTGATATTATATGACTATTGTGGCCGCTACAGCACTACGCGTTTGTTTTAATCTATGGTTTTTGAAATACGGGAGTATTTCTGTGACACAATAGCAATGACAATTATTTAATATAACCCATTCTGCTTAATAATATAGGCACTTTATCACCCAAGATATTCCGGGTGGAAGAAGCCGCTCTCTCATCACATGACCAAAGTGCGACCATTTTTTTGAGACGATGAGATGAGATGAGATGACAATTATTTCATCGTCGTTGTACTTCTATCACGACTGTTTTATCGCATCTAATAATCATGTCAGAAAACAACAGCAATGACAAACCAAAGGCCACCAACACCACATCGTTCGCCAGTATATTGGCAGGGGTTCAAAAGCTACGGCAATCAGCAGATAAGATTCAGATCACAAGGAACCAGGCACCTCCAGCATCATCATCACCATCTACCACCACTACTATCCCAACGCAACTAAATCATACCCAGAAAGAAAAACCTTTGAGAGCTCCTCCTCCTCCTCACAATGTTGTTGATAGCTCCACGATAAGTTATTCACGGGACAACAACAATATCAACAACAACAAGGCCCTGCAAAACTACCCTGAAGGAATTCCGAAATCAACATCATTCACAAAAACTTCGATATACAAATCGCAATACGCCAGGGATCGCCATATTAAATTTAAGGATGTTGTATCCAAGATTGCCGTGAACCCCTCACAAAAGGGCAATCCATTGCTTCAATCACTTAAAAACATTCCTTACGAGTTCACCTCGATTGTCAAGACCGATTACTTGATAAACAATAGCATCTCCGTGATTTTTCTTTCGTTAAAGTATCACAAATTACGGCCAGATTACATTTATGAAAGACTAAAGAAAATCGGAACCTCTTCGCTAGTTGATAATAATAATAATAATAATAATAATAAAGGCCAGAAAACTACTAGGAATGATTCACAATTAAGAGTGCTATTATTGGTGCTAGATGCCGACAATAACTATTGGGATTCGTTACAAGAATTGACAAGACTTTGTGTTTTCAATAACTTCACGCTATTGGCTGCGTGGAACTATGAAGAAGCCGGGGAATATATTTCGTTACTCAAAAGTTTGGATTCCACCCCAACTTATAAAGTCCAAGGCAATGTCACTAAGGATAAATTCGATATTATCAAAGGGATCCAAAAAGAAGATTATTATTCGAGATTATTGGATACATTGACCTCTGTCAGATCAATCAATAAAACCGATGTTAGTAAAGTTGCTAGTAGTGGCAAATTCAGGAATTTCAAAGACTTGGTCAACGATGATGGAGAACAATTGGAATTGATTGAAGGGTTTGGGAATGTAAAAATTAAACGGTTCAAAAACGCAATCAACGAACCGTTCTTGTACAATAAAGATTACGATTCTGACGAAAAGATATCGGAATGGAAGGAAAAATGTAAAAAAATTAGACTTGAAAGAGAGCAGAAGAAGTTGGACAATCAAGAAAAGGAAACGATAGAAGAAATAAAATAAAGGATCAAAAAACAACAAAAAGAACAACAAAACCGGCCTACAGTTTGTTACTAACATTAACATAATAAAAAAAAGAGACTTTATATTATTTTCTTTATTTTTTTTTATTTTTTTATTTTTTTTTTTTCCTGTAATATAATCTTAGTTTCCAAAAAATGATACCCTCAGTGCCTAATGTAATAATTGAGACATATATTTTTTTTCATTCACTCATTTCCACCAGCTGTTTGGCTTACCATCATGAATAACCCCTTGCAAACCGGTTTGTTTTGGAATGTAGTTGACTCTGTGGTAGGAGTTAATGTTCTTTCTCAAAACAATTTGGTAACAAGTGGCAGAACCTTGTCTGGAAATGATGGTGGAAGAAGCCAAGAAGAATTCCCAAATTCTGAACCATCTGATCCCGTACTTGTTGACGACCTTGTCCTTGTTACCCATCCAGTTTCTGTACCATTTCCACAAAGTAGCAGAGTAGTGGACCCCGATGTTATCAATGGAAACGACTTCGAAACCGTTGGCTTCCAACTTACCGACGTAGAAGTCCAATGGAGTGGAAGCGTCAGCACCTGGGAAAATGTACTTGTTCATGAACAAACCCCAGATCAAATCTTCGAATTGCCAGTACTTTCTCAACCCAGCGTATTGCAAGAAGAAAATACCATCGTCGGCCAACATATCGTTAACTTGTTGCAAGAAGGACCCGAGTTTTCTAACCCCAACGTGTTCGGACATTTCCAAACAAGTGATCTTGTCGTACCCACCTTCTGGAATTGGAGTGTCTCTGTAATCGGAACAAAGGATTCTCGATTGATCTGGAGAAACCCCGTATTTGGCCAAAGTGGCATTACCGTACTTGGTTTGGTTCTTACCTAAAGTGATACCGGTGACGTGGGCCCCTCTGGTGTAAGAAGCATAAGTGGCCAAAGTACCCCAACCACAACCCAAATCCAACATCTTTTCGCCTTTTTGCAAATCAATCTTGTCACAAACAACCTTCAACTTGTTGTCTTGCAATTCTTCCAAAGTTTCTTCTCTGGTGATGTCAGAAATCACCCCGGAAGTATAAATCATTCTTGGACCCAAGAACCAGGTGTAGAAATCATCACCTCTGTCATAATGGTCTCTGACTTGTTCTTCATCTTGAGATCTGGTGTGCATGATAACTTCTGGAATCATTCCCAACAAGAAGAATCTGAACAAAGAAACGGTGAATTGGAAAGTACACCAGTCGTGTCTGTATTCCAAAATATCCAAACAATCACCGTTGAAGCTGACCTTGTTTTCAAAGTACAATTCGTGGAAAGTTTCCCAAGGGATCTTGGAACCGTGGTATTTGGCGGCCAATTTTTCATCGTGGAAAGTCAAGTAGTGTTCAATTGGTTTACCTGGCAACTTGACCTTTTCATTGATTCTTGGAGAGAAAGTCGAAACGATGGTCCAGTACCCTGTGAGGATTGGGAAGAAGAACAAAACGGTGAAGAATAACCAGGTCTTGAACCCCCCGCCCAATTTTCTGGTGATGTACCATGGAACGGCGGCGATAGTACCAAAGACAAGAAGGTTAGAGAAACTCTTGGAACCTGGACCATCGGCTGGCAATGGAGCATTCTTAATTGATGGGGACTAAAAGAATTGTCAATATTAATGATTATTCAAAAGAAAAAGAAAAACAGATTGAAAGTCCCAGGGACCAGGAAATCAACTGGAAGAAAGAACACAGAAATTATAGATTCTGAGAGTGAATCTACGAATGATCCAGAGAAATCGATAGATTCAAGAATCGATTGTGCATATTCACGAAAATCTTCTTTGATTTGAATAAAAATTGATTCTTTTCACTCTGGCCAAATCATTTCTTCGTGGTGGTGGCGGTGGCATGATAACATACATTGGTGGTGAGAATCCCACATTCCTTGGAAGGTGGAGGCTGGATAGGGGCCTCTGGGGTCTTGATGAATTCGAATTGATCAGACATCTCTGAAAAACTCAACAATGGTGTATAATAAGGAAAGAGGAGCCAGATACAACAACAGAGAAGAAAGAAAAAGAACTACGAATTTTTTCACCGGGGCGAAAGTGGAAAAAAAAAAAAAAAAACTGCTGCTGCTGCTGCTGCTGCCATAAAATGAACAGCTGGTAACTTTTTGCCTAAACGAGGCACGTGGCTTTTTCTTTTTTCCCTCCTCCTCTTCATTTTGGGAGACTTTTCAGATCAGGTCAACAACTACTATTTTACATTTGTTAAACTAAAGATACAACAAATAAGACAATTCAATTATAATGATAATAAAACATATAGAAAAAACAAAAACACAAAACAAAAAATCACCTAAATTACATAAGATAAAAGTTTTTCTTGCTTCAAAAAAATAACAAAAAAGTAACAATCAATAAGAAAACACCTGTATCGAGATCAACGCTAAAGCAATTTTAATCAGAGAGAATCCTCCCATTTCTTTTTCTTTCTTTCTTTTTTCTTTCTTCTGTCCATTCCATGGCTTCAACGTTCTTTTAATTGAAATTTCCTAAATTCATGGTAAACGTAGATCAGAAATCTCAATTTGTATCAGCGATTGAGAAAAACCACATATAAATGCCATGCACAAGCATAACTGACGATTAAAGGAGAACCCAAAAGACAACCAAATAATAAAAAAGAACAAAAAAAAAAAAAAAAATCATTCACGTTGGGTTCTAGAACGGCTAACTTTCAAACTTTTTACTCTATTCAACAACGAAGTCTTTTCACCACCATCAAATTTCACAACATCATCTTCACTCTTGCGTCTGTGCAGTTGCTGAGCATAAATGTCTGCTGACCCCCCATTATTACCAGTTGCCCCATTCAAAAGTCTTCTACTCAAAGATTTCTTTCTACCCAATGCCGATTGATCAAACTTGATTTCCTCTTGTAATGCCTGCTTGGACGCTGGTGCACCTTCCAAGAACGTAGACGAGCCTAATCCCAAAGTGGTTTCTCCATGGACTGGTAGATCCTTCATCTTAGCATCAAACGCCACAAGTGACCCATTGTCATGGAATTTTAGCTTGCCAGAAGCAACTTTGGTTTGATACAAGCTGTCTCCCTCATCTGGGGTTTTTCCTAACACCGTGTCAATGGTTTGCTCCTTGGTGTTGTTTGGTCCTAAACCTTTAATAGAGGAATTTGGCCCATCTACCGGGAAGGCCATAACTGGAGCAACCTTGTTATTCTTGTTACGATGTGGGTTACACGCATCAAAGGGACCATCATGATGGAACGCCCCTCCAAATAACCCAGTAACGTCCAATCTGTCAATAGTATCAACACCAGCAGCCTTCTTGTCCTTGGCACGCTTACCACTGCCAGATTTGGATTTGCTGCTACTACCTTCCTTTGATTTATGATGTCTGTGACGATGTCTTTGACGTCTTTCACGCTCTCTTTCTTTTTCTCTTTCGCGCTCTTTTCTCTTTTGCCTTTCTGTTTCTGTTTCACTTTCGCTATCAAAACTGTATGAACCTTCATCATCTTTACTTTCAGTCTTAGCGGCTCTTCTCTTATCCTCTTCTTCTTCACGTCTTCTTCTTTCTCTTTTTTCTTCTTCACGTCTTCTTCTTTCACGTTCTCTTCTTTTGGCTTCTTCTCTTTCCTTTTCACGTCTTCTAGCTTCTTCTCTTTCCCTTTCGCGTCTTCTAGCTTCTTCACGTTCTCTTCTTTCGTCATCGGCTGAGGGGTCAAGAGATCTGGAATTACCACTTCTGGAAACACCCCTAGTAGAAGATTTTCTTGGAGCTTCTCTTTCATCTTCAGATACTTCACTGCCTGACTCACTGGAATACGAATCAGATTCAGAATATGAGTGTCTTCTATGGTGGCGGGAACCAGAGCGAGATTTGGAGCCGGAAGAGTATTTTGTTGACGAAGGTGTAGATCTAGATACGTGTGTTTTTCTAGAACTGGAAGAGCCATCTAATGTAACAGCATCAGAAAATGGATTCTTAGAACGAGGGCGTGGAGGTGGAACAGCCATACTAAACGTGTTAGTTGTTAATCAAATATAAGATGGAAAAAAAAAAAAAGGAAATGATCAATTTTTTTTCTTCTGTTGCTATTTGTTTGGGGAAAGAGTCTAGCGATTCCAAAAGCTTGGTATAGAAATATAAGATCCGATGTCTCACAATTGCTGTTGTCAAGAAGGTAAATCGTCAGATGAAACAGAACACAATTCACCTGAAGGAATTTTTATACTAATAAAAAAAAACAAATGGCCAATCGATTCAGAAAAAAACAAATAAGTAAATAAATAATAAATTAGCAATGTTAAGAATTGGACATGAAGTGAGATGAAAAGGAAAAATTTCTTGTTTCATATAGTAGTACCATGGAGGAGGGGCTGTAATTCTCGAGCAACACATTAATGTGAAGGGCGGAGCAACGCTAGCGTCCAAGCATCAGTACATGTGGCCGGAATTTTTTTCTTTTTTTGTGTTGTTCAAGTAGGCCATCTCTTCTCATACCATAGATCTGATTGACACATAACAAATGGATAAACAAATATCAAATATTTCAGAGATGATATTTCCTATTATCCTTTATATTGTTTGACCTCTTGTAAGAAAAAAAAAAAACAGGGATATTTGGTGCAGATCATCGAAAACGCCCGGGGCTTTAACAAAAAAGAAAAAATTGAAACCAGATTTTGATTAAATGATAATGGTGATGATGATGATAATAATAAGGAGAAGAAATCTCGGATCAAGGTACCTTGAAAGATAACAAAAACCAATCAACAGACGATTACCCCCTTCCCCTTCGAATAATCATGACGTAAGACATCAACAACTTGTAATTGTAATTGCTAACGCTCACGAATCAAACCTCTTATCTCACAAAACAAAGCAACAATAACAAGGGGAAAAAAAGTGAAATGAAAAATCAATAAACAAAAAGCAAATTAAAAAAAAAAGACAATACATACCCATTTCTTGAACCCAGTTGCAGACTTTTTCTGCCATTTGCTGAACTGCCTTCTTTTCTTGTTCTAGAACGCTCATAGCCATCGGAGTAAGCATCGCTACCCTCGTCATCGGAATAATGCTTTGTGCGGTAACTTTTAGGACTTTCTTCATCAGAAAAGAAGGCGTTGTACTTGTTTTTATTTTGAGACATTGTGCTGCTTTGATAATGGTGATTGGAACGTGAATCGCTAGTAGTATTAACCAAACTTCCGGTTGAACGACTATAGTTTGAATGTTTACTATAAGTTGCCATAATATTTTGCAAGCAGTTTTCCTTTGTTTTTCCCCTAGTCTATTATCTTTTTTTTCTTATTTTACTTTATTTCCTTGGATTTCAATTTCTGGCAGGAATAGAATGAGGGTAGGTACTTGAATAATTTATAAACATATATATATATATATATGTATATATATAAATTATATTACCTGATAGGACCCAGTAAATGATAATAATTGATCAAGAACGATAGCAAGATGGCAAAGTTCACAACAAACAAGGAGGGAGAAGGGAAAAATAAAAATAAAAAAAAAAAAAGACAGAAAACGTAACAAACAAAGAAAGAAAGAAAGAAAAAAAAAAAAAAAGTGATGCGCGCACTCCCAGCACACGCCACCCACCGCCCGACTGCCAAAAATAGATGGCCTTTTATACAAACAAACACTCACAAAAAGCAACAACAGCGTAACCACTACATTGTTATTATGGATGGCATAGTGTTACTATTCTTATTGTTATTCGTCATCATCATCATCTTATTATTATTATTACGGGTGGCTATAGTACATTGTGGAGGCTATATTATTATACAGTACAGTGTTTCTTTGCTACGATCCATCATTCGCTTCCTCGTGCTTGCTTTTTATTTTAGCCCCCCTCGCCAGACATTTTTTAGTAGGAATGGACAACGCCCACCCAAACTATGTGTGGTTAATTAATTAGCTTATTATCGGTGACGCATCACTGCCCCCGCGATACGACCACTACTATTATTAGCAGATGGCCCTCATTGATAACTGGACGACTTTTGACACTTTCAGTGCTGCCCATCTAGACCACCACAAACACAAAAACAAACACAAACAACAACAAACAACAAACAACAAACACGGTTGTTATCTGTCTATACATTGCCCTTTGTTTCTATACAAGTAGCGTGTAATGGTCGATGACACTGCCACATGACCCGTTTTGAGGAACCCTTAGCTGTCATAGGTTACCCGCATGACGCGCACTCCCTCACGGACCCTTCTGATTAGATAAGCAATGAGGTAATGGCAGGTGCCACTGGTGTTGGGTCCCTCGTCTTTTTTTTTTACTGTAATTCTGGTGATGAGTTAACATTGCTTGTTTGGTTCAGGTGTTGTTTGTAGGCTGTAGTATTTCGAGACAACTCGTGATGATGGGAATATTGCCTACACAAATTGTGTGAGCTCACCGTATAAATTGCAACCCAGTTGACAGACAACCTTTAATTCTATATATCCCTACCCCTAAGAACAAATGAGCTGCAACAATAATGTATAGTGAAATACAATGTATAAAAGAAATCTTTAAGAAGAAGTATAATATAATAGTGATATTAGGTATATAATATAAAATAGCAACCGAAAACAAATCAGCTAAGGAAACTCGCCATAATAATTAGCAACAATAATAGAATGAACCGAAAAAAAAAAAGTGACAAACCGATGTCAAATTATTATTAAATATTTCAGAAAAACAAGAACAAGAACAAAAAAAAAAATATAAAAAAAAAAGAAAAGAATTCTCAAGAACCTATCAAAGGAAAAAATTTAATTAGAAAATACAAGCCAGTCGTAGATAAGAATAATAAAAAAAGCTTCGTAAGCAGTTGTGGTTATGTTTATGGTTGTGTCGTAGTTGTGGTTATCGTTTGTGTCGTAGTTGTGGTTAGAGTTATGATTGTAGTTGTAGTTGTAGGAATGAATGGTAAAATGGGTTTATGATCATTAGGAAATGTTGATAATAATAATAATAATAATAATAATAATACCTACCTTTTCAAACCAGGAGTTTCGTATTGCGAAACCAGACTCATTTGGGACAATTGTGAGGTCGCAGAGCTGACTGAGCTTCTAGAAACAGAAGTCATGGAAAAAGAATTGGTATTGGAATTCGAATTTCTCGAAGGAAGTGAGTTTCTGGTTTGTGGAGGAGAATAAAATTCTTTATTATTATTAATCAGTCCAAGACTGCCTCTCTTGGACATGGCAAACGATGTTTGCATTGCTGGAGGGGAAATTGGCAAATTTCTCTCGTATTTGTTATACATCAAATTGGTATTCTGATTACTATTGATTCGTAAAGTAGGAACCGATCTGATTTTTTTAAGTCTTGACACTTGTTGTTGTTGTTGCTGTTGCTGTTGCTGTTGTCTCCGGGAATGAAGAATAGACCTCGATCCTAGTTTCGAAGTTGGGAAGGTGTCCGAAATAGGAGAGCAAGCTGGCGAGGTCATTGGTGAAGAGGTCATCAGGGGATTCGCTAGCAAAAGTGGTGGTAAAGAAGGAAGAGCTTTCTGTTTTGGATCGATTGATTCGACATCGCTATTCCGGGTGGGCGATTCATTGATGTTATTACAATTATTACTTCTCTTGAAATTAAACATTGATTTCTTAGACATCAATTTACCAAATTGCAGAGTTTGCTGTTGCTGCTGTTGTTGTTGCTGCTGTTGTTGATTGATAGAGTTCTCATTACATCTTTTGAGGAAGTCATTGTAAGTTGACTCGTTATCTTCACACTCATCATTGAGCTCGTCATCTCGATTATCCACTCCAAACATATCTAGTTCCTGATCGTTGGCGTCAGCAAGATATTGGTTGTTGGTTAATGTGGTTGACGACGACTTCATCAATTGGTCAATATCTTCTTGATCAATACCGAAAAAGCTAGGGTTCTTATAAACCACGTTTTCTCGAATAATCTCACTACCTCTCTGGCTCAATGGGCCTTGTCTTTGGGAATCATCAAAGGTATCAATCGATGTTGTGGCGGTGATCATTGAATAATTATTTAGTGAAGAGATGAATGATGACTCAGGAGAACACACAGAATTGGAATTTCTATGGTGTGAATCGCCGGCAGAATTTGGATTATTATTGTTGTTGTTATTTCCAATGAAAGTTTGGTCACTATCGTCGATTATTGTTAAGAAATCTTCTTGGTCGTCGCTCGTTGGGAACGAGCCCAGTTTTTTAGGAGGCTTAACAAATAATTTTCTGAATGACGAGGAAATTTTCGAATTAGGAGCAGAGCCGACACTAGAGATCGAACTGATGGAGCTGGCAGTGGTTGCTGACCGTGACCGCGATTGGCTACGTAAAAACTCCACATCGTCTTTATTATTTATACCATTCGCCATCAAGGCTATGCTGCCATTCAAACTGTTGTGTTGGCTATTCATGCTATTGTTGTGACAGTTCTGGACCATTGCTTTATCAAATGATGATCCTGGGGATCTAGTACTACCACTATTATTATTGCTAGGGCCAGAAGTGGTAATGTAATTATCGATAGTGGCTGCTCTAGTTAACGTTTGTTTAGGAGTGAAATTTAGGTCTGTCTCAGATATCCGTCGCAAGGCGCTGTTGTGCTCGGCACTATTTATGTAGTCAATGCTCTTAATATTATTGGGGAGATTGAGAGTCGCTAATGAAGGAGTTGTATTAGCAGTGACCTTATTCATTATGATAAAAATAAAATTGTTATTGAAGTATTTGTAAACTAAACACCGGTTTTTCTTATTTTTTTTTTTTTTTTTTCTTTGATGCGTGTGGTTGGTGAAAATTTCCCGTTATGGATTGCAAGCAAAACAAAACACAAGTCAAAAAAAAAATAAATGCTAGAACAATAAATTCGGGATCTTCAAGTGCTTAGTGCGAAGCGGATTGGAAAGTTCCACAACTGATAGAGTTTTGATAGTGATTTAAAATTCACCGTGTGTGGTGAAATAATGCGGGCCAAATAGGAGGTTGGAAAAGTAAAAAAAAAAAAAAAAACAACAGATCTGTCAGCGCGGAGGACGTCAAATCTTTTTGTTTATATAATTGAGAGGAAGAGAAGAATTGTTTATGATATAAATATTCTGTGATGCAAACTATGACAAAGCGCGTCTGTGTGTATTACATACATACATACATATATATATATATATATATATATATATATCTCTTGTGTGTGTACCTGTAGATCAAAAGAGATCCCCAATCAAGCCAAACGACCGGCATTCGATGCTTCTCCTTAATTACTGGATGCAACACCATGCATTGGACTGCACTACGACGTGATGGTCACATCGATCCCGCACCACACTCACCAACGACGGTTCATATTGATTCTTATATTGGTGATATTATATATATATATATATATATACATGTATGATAGAATATATTGCTGACACGAAAAAAGAAGATCGCTCGCACTAAGATTATCAATAATTAGCATTCATTTGGCAACAGATGCAAATCGGCAATCCACGAAGATCTCCGACATGCTTTAGACTGTCTGTATGAACGTTGAAATGTGTTAGGACAACCTAATTACCCAATAATCGAATCTATTACTTATCAATAAGCCACAAGAAAGGGTTGCAACTTCACACTAGCTGGAAATCATAAGAGCTCAATCGTGTTCTTATCAACCAACCTCCCTAATTTCTAATAACTTGCTTCCGTACCTACCTTAATCGAATGCCCCTCCACTAAAAACATAAATCTATCATGTATCTTGGTTAATCTCTAAAGGAATTTTTTTTTTTTTTTAGTACCTGTATTACTGGTTCTTTCATATGGTACACCCGTCTAGACCTTACTCCTTTTCCACGACATTTTGGCTGTACTGCATTTTCAATCCAACTTTTCCAGGCAAAACCAATCGGATCAAATTCATTTTTGACAAAAGTAAGGGGCAGGGGTAATATTAACCATCATAAAGCTTATTAAACCCATCCTAGATCCCAGACGATCAATTTTTCATTTCCAATTTTCGATTTTTTGATTTTTCAATTTTTTTTTTTTCCTCTTCCCTGTTATTGTCCTGCAACTGTCATTGCATACGGTAGGTACCTTTTTGCTTATTATTTTGGCCTTAAGTCACTATCATTGCATAAGTAGGTACCTTTTGGTAATTATTTTTTTTTGCGGAGATGAAAAATGATCCTTGGAATAAAATAATCCCATGACAATGCTAGGCGAGAAATAATAATCCCGTGAGAGTCCTTAGGAAGTATACCAAACGAGGTTATTCATAACAAACAATAACCGGCAATATGCAGTTTTTTATTATTATTTTTTTTTTCTCTCTCTCCTTCCTTCCTTCTTATTTTGGGAGCTCAAAAAGATTCGTCATGTCATCATCCTGGTATGATCTGGAAGAATAGGGTGGAGAAAGGGATATTCAGTAGTTACCACTACAAACTAGGAGTCGTGAATAGTAATAGACTGTAGGTATCCAAGAATTCATCAATCTGTCACCAGTATCGTATGTGCTACTGTTCCTTTCCTCCCCTCCCCCATTTTGCGACACATTCTAACTGTACATTTCAATTTCCTTTGGACTCTTCAGAAATATCCAATATATATATATAGGAAGAGTCGATAATAATATCTTGCGATCCAAAAGTTTTTTTTTTTCCCCCTAAAGTACTCGCTATCAATGTACTGTATAAATATTGCAGCAGAACGATATATTAGATGGACATAATGATCATTGGATGATATCTTTTCTTCCATTCACAATTCTATTATGTATTAGATCAGCTCGACCAAGATGATATGAAGGAGTTTTCGAAGAAATTCAAGCACTAATGTTAGAATATTTGCATTCTTGGATGCACAAACGTTTGTTATAGTGATGATAATGTTCACTATGGTGTTAATAATGCATCATTGAAAAAAAACAAAAAAACAACAACATCTACTTCCAATAATCATCTATGGTTCTTCAAAAATCCTTCATCGTGAAATTTATCACCAGCAATTATAATTTCTGAAAAAAAAAAAAGTATTTCATTTGTAGATCATTTGTTCTCACCAACAATAACGTATAATGATAACTCTTTGTATTGCCAAATGAGAACCAGTCTACATTCTGCCACTTAATCCACAAGAATATTGATATAATTTTTGTCCCAGGAGCAATTTCCAAATCATAACTCTTCTATGTCTCTATTCTACAATAGGGCATGCATTCTCTTTGTAGAAAATATCATCGGAAACTGGGCGCAATTATTACCTTAAGATTTAATTCCAAATCATCATTCTTCCTATGTCTCTATTCTACAATAGGGCATAGTGAATTCGCTTTTGTAGTTGTTGGTCTGGTTCGGCTAATGGATGGTTACTAGGGGTGGGCATAGTGGATTCCCTTTTGTAGATGCTGGTCTGGTTCGGCTAATGGATGGTTACTAGGGGTGGGCATAATGGACTCCATCAATACATTTGAGCTGGTTTAGCAACAGCTTTTAAGTAGGAAAAATCGTCAGAAACTCAACACAATTTTTTTTTTTGCCTGGGGTCCAATTCCAAATCATGATTTAATCATCTCATGGGCTCAAACTTTTTTCTGTATTTTTTGGGTTCTGTTTGTAGAAAAGTTCATACAAGTGTTCTGTTGGTACTAATTGGCTTGCTGTTGTAATAACAGCGATCTTTCACAACGATAATTAACATCTTCCAATCTTGAAGCATCATTTATTCTTCAGTCATTTTAATCAATAAGAAAAAAAAAATTAAAAATAAATTAATACTAAAGTAGTAGTAACATCATTTTCAAATGACTTCTCATCTACCATGGACTCAAAATAAAAAAAAAAGGAAATGAAATGAAAAAAAAAAAATTAAAAACATATTCATAGAATTTATCTTGAATCCAGGATTTGGAGAAACCATATAAACAAATAGGATATCACAGAAAAAGAAGAAGAAGAAAAAAAAATAAAAAAATAAAAAAATGAAAGAGACAAGGTATAAGATAAAGCTAATCTAATTCATAAATGTGAATCAAAATAAGCCAATCGATAAATATAAACCACACAGAGAAACCAAAATAAACCAAATAATTAATCCGTAATAAATAATAGAGGAAGATTTCTTTAAAACGAACCAAAAATATCATAATATAAATTCCGAAAGAAAAAAAATAATATACATAACCTTAATACATTCCTTCCATTACCATTACCATTACTCAAAGAAAAGCTCCTTCTTTTCCAAAAAAAAAAAAAAAAAAAAAAGCCCCCCCAATATGAACACAGTGAAGAATTAATAAGTAATAGTAGAAAATAATAAATAATAATAAAAAAAAAAAAAATGATGACCACAAAGAACCACGGAGTTCACATTAATCATCGACTTTCCTGACTTTGAAAGTCCAATGTGCCATCATCATAAATCCCACAATTGAACCATTCATGAGTCAATGCCTCATGGGCCGTCAACCGTTCATAGGGATTGAAAACGAATAACTTCTTCAATAAATCAACAAAATGATACCAAAACTTGAACGTTGCTTTATCAATTGGCCCAGAAATTTTCGCCACTTTGATCGATTGACCATTAATATGTAATTCCGTTCTCCCCGCTAATCTGTCTGGGTATTTAAGTTGAAGTTTTTTCATCTCTGCAAAATTCAACCCTTCGGATGATGATGATGATGATGATGATGATGGCGAAGGTGATGACCCCGAGTAAGAATTACCGGATTTGCTCACTGATCTTTTATAAATCGATTCCATAACCAAATTTTCCAAATCTTCACGGACTTTCTTTTCTGATTCGCTAGACTTTTCAATATCTTCTTTCAAATTCATGAAAAACCTATGGTGATCCTTGAACACTTCTGAATCCTTGATCCAATCATTATTAACACACCCACCACAGATACTGTTGATATTTTTATACTTCTCATTGACGACATCATCATTAACAGTTCTAACCCCATGAGAAAATGAAATTGGATTGATAATGTTGGAACCTTTCAAACTCATTAATAATTTCTTATCGGTGGCTTCGTTACTAAACTGAAGACAATATTTGAAATACGCCTCGTCTAATGGTAAACTGACATCAATGGTAACCCCGATCTTTTGACTAATAAGTTCATCAATTGGTAGCAATTCTCCAACATTTTTCCTCACTTTGCTAGGAGTATCTTTGGGGAACCTTTGCCTGATCCGGGGTACTCCCGTTGGCTTGAAATTTATGGTACTAACTGCTTTACTTCTTCCAACATTAATCTTTGGCTTTTTCAACTTGATAGTCAAATTGCTAACCTCATGAGTAGCAGATCGCTTGTTCGCATCAACCCTGATATACGAATCACCCCGATCTTTCAAGAATTCATAAACATCATTGTTGACACTGTGGTTACTGACCCGCGATGGAATCGATCCATAACCGTTTTCTTCTCTTGGAGTATACCCGTAAACGTCATTGGTGCTATAACTTCTTCGTTTGGGTTTTTTCGTGTAATGATCGCCATAATTCTCATACGGTTTCCGAAGATCTCGAGATTTTTCAAGCGCCGTAAAACTTTCAATACAACAACTTCTAATCAACCCAAGATCTAACCTTTGGTTGGTGACTTTTTCCATCATCAACAAGTGCTCCCGATTGTCATGAGTGTTGAACAACGCCAGACCAATCAATAATTCCACCAATATACAGCCAATCGACCATAAATCACATTCGTACGACCAACCGATACCAAACAGAATTTCTGGAGCTCTATAATGTCTAGTCGATACTAATTCCGGATGATATTCATTATTGAAAACCGCCGACCCAAAATCAATAAGATTGATCTTGGTGTCTTTCAAGATTTGCCGAAACTCCACTTTTTCCAGTCCACCACTATCCCCGAGCTTTTTCGAACTTCTCCGAGAACTGCTGCTGTACTTTCGGGAAGAGCTTTTTTCACTCTTGTTATGTAGGGCCCGTTTGTTCATTTCAAAATATCCTTCTGAAAAAGCGTCAACGTTCATTAATAAAATATTTTCTGGCTTCAAGTCGGTGTGAATAATATTCAAGTCATGCAAAAACACTAAACTCTTGATCAACTGCTTGGCAAATGACTGGATATGTGATCCGGGGAAACTTTTAAAACCGTTTTGATCAAAAAAATCATAAACCGATAATGATAATAAGTCGGTGACAATAGAAATATGGTTGCGGTAATCAAAAATTTCATTATAATGAATACAACCATTTTGATTATGTTGGTCAAATTGTCGCAACGTTGCCAAAACTCGTAGCTCGACTTTCGCGGCTTCTCGATATTTCGGCACCGCTTTGATGACTTTCACAGCGACATTTTTTTTCTGATGACAATCAAACGCTTCAACCACCTTACCAAACGTCCCTTGTCCTAAAAGTTTGACCACTTTGAAACGATTATTGGCATAATAATCATTAGCCTGGACTTTCAAATGGCCATTCTCTTCATCGATCGATTTGGAATTCAAATGTACCGGAGCAGGAATTAATGGTACAATCAAATCTGTAAGTCTGTCGTTTTTATTGGTGACGGGGTGGTACCTTGTCTTGGCATAGGAGATCTGAGGTAATTGTAAATCACCAGTAGTGATATTTTTTCTACCTTTCTTAGAAAGATGCGAAAGAATCGATGCGAAATTAGCATTTAAATCCCTGGTACCAGAACTTTCTGAGTCATCGTTATTTTTAGAAAATCGTTTTGTTTTTTGAAACAACTCCTCATCGGCTTGCAAAATGCTCGAATTGAAACTGGAATCTGAATGGTACGAGGCATGCGCCATGGTGGCACCACTATCATTATAACTAAGAGAATCATTTCTGCTGCTATCATTGATAAAATCGTTGATGGCATGGACATTAGAAAACGGGTTATCTTTATCATCGCAAATATCTTTCCATTTATCAACAATGATCACACTATCATCACTATCGTAATCCTTGCTTTTACCATTATTATTTTCAAAATAGTTGATGCCTGGAGAGGCATTATTATTATTTAAGCAATCAGCTGCCGTCGTCTTCAATTTACCGGCATTATTTGCATTATTTCGTGATGTTTGGAAATTGCAATGATCGATATTCGACGATCCGGCGCCGAAAATATCCAGGGTACCGGCTTCTTCTTCAGAATCAAGACATATTGGATCGACCGAGGTGAAGCCAGTGGTGGTTGTCTTTGTGAAAGGATTTGTGGTAATGGTTGCTCCTGTAGTAGAAATGATGCCAACATTGCCGGACCCTGGTTTAACTATCGGGGTTGACGAGTTTCTGGGACTGGAAGTTGACGAATCACCCCTGAAAGGTCTCGGACGTTTTCTATTGAGATGCTGGACCAAAGACATTGTCAAATTAATATAATATGACTCGTAGTCGATGAGGCTCTAATATGTATGACGCGCGTGTTGAGAAAAAAAAAAAAACGTTGATAGCCGCTAGTTTTGACAGTTGCGATGAGGAATGTGAGACCCTAGCAACGAGATTTTGGGGTGCAAATCTGGCAGGGAAAAGGAAGAAAAGGGTTGGGTAAGCAAGATTTGGGATATCGGGAGGTATTAATAGTGAATAACAGCGACAATATGAGACCAAGCACGGTGTCTAACAACAAATAGCGCGATGTTGCTGAGGTGTTTGATAAGGAGAGGGAAGATAAGCGGTGTCAAATATGCTGACAACAAGGCTTCCTGTGGGGTATTTGAGATGGCAGAACACGAAAAAAAAAAGGCGGTAAATAAAGAGGACAATTTTTGGGGAGATATATCCCACAAGAAACACGGTACAAGGTAGTGGGAGACAGAGATATAGCTGGTGCTTGTGGTGATGGTATCGACGGAATCTCCTTGTTTTGCCACTGCAATTAATCCCATCCATCAACCCTTCAGGCAACCGCGGCGGAAAAACCTCAACCGCACCAAAACTCCCCCAGCACGTGGGGGGGGGGCCTCCCACCCATCTTGACGGTATACTGCGGGTAACCACTTTTTTTTTTTTTTGTGGCGGAAGAAAGCAAAGCAGCAACAAGGCGGCGGTCCGGGACGGTGATGCTGCGGACAGAGGATCTTTGCTATAGCGCACTGTAGGTAGCGTAGGTGTATAGGCGATAGGCAGGGGATGCTGGAAATTAGCAATGAGCAATGTTGTCAGCCAGTGTTTGTGAAGGAAGGATTGGCATTTATTTCCATTACCCATAATAACCATGATAATGTCTTTTTAGAATGATCATCATGGACCGCCCCAATAATCTCAACATCCCCAAAGACAAGAAGTTTGTGTGCTCGGATTGCGGCCACTCTTTCACCAGAAGGCATAACTTGAAATCTCATCAGCTAACCCACTCGAAACTGAAACCTTACAATTGTCCTGAGTGTCATTCCCAATTTAGAAGATCCCATGACTTGAAAAGACACAAGAAATCACATACTGGTGAAAAACCGTTCCAATGCTTGCAATGCAGAAGAACCTTTGCCAGAAGTGATGCGTTGGTCAGGCATACTAACTCACAAGCAGGATGCGGCGGCAACGTTATTACCAATAAATCACATATTTTGTCAGCTACTGCTAAATCTATTCTGGGTGACGCAGTTTCCTTGATGAAGATCAATTCTGGCTCTGATGGATCCAGCAGCATTGCTTCTTCACCTAGCACTAATAGTAGATCAAGTGGTCCCACCCAACACAACAAAAGCTTTGATGACAATGAATCACTGTCATCATCATCTTTACAATCTACAAATGGCCCCTCTTCATCTTCAATATCTTTGGCTCCTGGATCATCACTGTATCAAGGAACCAAGATCATAACACAACAACCCCATACGACGATTCTTACAGACCAACAGAATGTTACTTCTCTTAATCAAATAATCAATAAAGGAGCTACTGGTTCTGGATCTTCCATTGTTGATCCAATACCCAAAAAGTATTATGAGGATGAGAATAATGTGAATTCTGGATCAACAATAACATCATTAACTAATATGATCCCCCGTCAAACATCTCTGGATCGTCAAGTTAACCTTTTGGCGCCAATGACAGATCTTAATTCGATATTAAAGTACGTCAAATCGCTAGAAAATAAAATTGAGCTGTTGGAGTCCAGATTGTCGACCAGTGAGGAAAACTATGATGTAATTTGTAAAGAACTAGCATTACAAAAAGACCGGAATAATCCCATGTTGGGCAATAATAACGCTTCTTCATTACCAATTGGAGAAATCATTCCAAAGAGAAAAAAGGATTTAGGATGGTTATCTGAGCCACAATTATTACGCCCAAAGTACCCATATTTGCCTTCGAATGTAATTGATAATCCCCATAGTCAAGCAAACCCTATATCAGCCCCAAAACCACAGCATCTGCATCTAAATCTGCGATTATTGCATCCCCATCAATTCACATCTAAGCCAGCATAACAAATATATTATGTATATATAAATTATGATGGGGGTAATATTAGAATCTATTTATATTTGTTTTTTCTTTCCATTAATCGATGGAAAGCTAGCCTTTCAACTGTCATTAGCATAATCTACGTTTTGCATATTTATTTTGATCCTGTTGGAGTTTAGCCGAGAGTATTGCTTTAATGTGTTTAATCTTATTAGAAAGATGTATTTTCTTTTCCCTTGATTTATGAAAGATAGAGTGAAATAGGTATATTTTCAAAAGGATGTACATAATAATGTTATTGGTGTCAATGCAATGCTAACTCTCAAAAAATGGAATCTAACATAGATAATACAATTTTCAACAAACACAAATCTAATCATTTTTGACTTTCTTTTGCTTCCCAGGGTTTTCCTTGTGCTTTCCGACATTTTTTTCTTTCTCCTGCACAACATCTGTTTCAATCACTTCACCTCCTTTAATCGTAATTGTTTTCACAACCTTCTTTTTTTCCTTTTTCCGTCGTTCAGTTTGTTTAGCATCGTCCATTCTTCTCAAATACCCATTATACACCACCACTTCGGCAACTAGCACCAAAAACCCAAACGCCATACTTAAAAACACTCTAGTGCTAATACTCACGTTGGTCATCGAAGTTTTTGTCCAATACCACACCGCAAAGGCCACTGACCCTGCAGTGATTAAAATATTAAGAATCGTCGTCATTTGTTCTTTCACCTGTTTGGAAAACTGACTAGGCGATAAAGATACATCATCATCCTCTCCTCCATCTAATCGTAGCCGGGTGTCCTGATGGATCGAAAGCGATTTATCGTAGATCGTGGTTTTATCAGAATACGCCATTTCTTGATACCGTCTTTCTTCTTCAAGGTTACGTAATCGCTGAAGCTGGCGTTGGAATTCCGGAGTTTGCACGGTCTTGGGTTTTGGAGGGAAGTAGAATTTCAAAGAAGAGAGTATTTTGGGTATGGCTGAGATGTCAGTTGTGGCTGAGGAAATCACTAAAGCTTTAGTATCGTTGAGGGAGATCCATTGCCGTTGTAGTAGAGTGTCTTTGACCGATTGGGATAATTCCAGGTGGGAATTTATCAAATGTTTCAAATTGTCGTCGATGACAAACTTTGTCGTCGTTTGAACAGTATTAGAGGAATTGGCCATGATATATATATATATATTATCCAAGGAAGTATATTATGATATGATAAAGTGTAAATATTATCAGATAGATACAAACTAACCAGGGAAGACCCGCTCCGCTGCCTTTTTTTTTTTTTTTTTTTTTTTTTTTCTGGGTGGTCAACCCCCCCCCATGGTTCCTCATCGAAATTTTTCAAAAATTTTCTTCCATCCATCATCTTCTTCTATTATTTTTATTACAAAACATATAATCACAATTTCCAAACAATATCATAATGGCAAAGAAGAAGAAGCAACAAACCGTCCTTAGTGATGTCAACCCCATCGTCGACCTTACCTTCGATGACCCCTTATTTGCTCTTGCCGCGCATCCTACCCAACCCCTTCTATTATCAGGGTTAGGGACCGGGCATGTTTATCTCCACAAATATAACGTTAAGAAACTTGAGCAACAATTACAGAAAAACCTCGAGTTGTCGAAACAAGAGGATGGCGAAGTGTCGGTGAAAAAGAAGAAACAAGCGTTCTGGAGTGTGTTGAACGCCCAAGATGAAGCCATCAACGATGAGAAATTGGTGGAAACCATGTGGAAAACTAAACGTCATAAACAAGGGTGTCGTACGGTACTTTTTGATCCAAACGACGAAGGGAAAACGATTTATACCATTGGGAAGGATAATATTATCAAGAAAGCGTTCACCGAGACCGGGAAAGTTGATTTCAAGAAAAATATCACCGATGATTTGATCACCGATGACCTGATGAAGAACGGGGTCAGTTGTGGGATTTTATCGACGTCTCATCCACATTTGATCACGGGGGACGAATTGGGGAACATCAGAGTGTTTGATACCAGAAACAAGTTTGCTAAAGTATTTGAATTGAAGAATGTCCACGAAGATATGATCAACCAAATCATTGCCATCCCTAACGCCAGTTCAGTGTACCATTACATCAGTGTGGGTAGTACTACTGTGGCGAAAATTGATTTGAGGAAAGGGGTGCTTCTTCAATCGGAAAACCAAGAAGATGAGGTAGTATGTGGAGCGTTTCCCAGCATGAATTCTAACGAAACTTTACTTTGTGGGATGGGTCTGGGGGTGGTGACTCAGTGGAAAGAACGGAAAAACGATTACGCCGATCAGTTTAGTCGGATCAAGGTGAGTAAAGATAATAGTGTCGATTGTATTATTAGTGGGATGAATGATGAAGAGCCCGATTGTGTTTGGGCAGGGTGTTCCGATGGGTTGATTTACAAAGTCAATGGGAAACGTAGCGCGGTTGTGGAAACCAGACTTCACGACGAGCTCGACGAGGTTAATTTATTGGATATCGATCATGAATATCGGTTGATTTCTGCAGGGATGTCGTCATTAAAGATTTGGAGTAATCGGATGCCTGGGGAAGTTTTGCAAGAAATAACCGGTGGCGATAGTGATAGCAGTGATAATGATGATAGCAGCGAGGCTAGTAATGATGATTGGGATGATATGAGTGATTCCGATGGTGATCTGGATGATATGAGCGAAGCCGAAGATGATGATGAAGAAGAAGAAGAAGAAGAAGAAGCTCCAGAGACCCAAAAGAAGAGAGTGTCTGAAAAGGACGATCAGGACAAACCTGAAGCAAAAAAACAAAAAGTCGAAGAGGAAACCGAGAAACCTGAACCAAAGAAAAAGCAAAAGGTCCAACAAGTAAAATTACCAAAAAAAACATTGGCGTCGCTCAAAGAAAAACATGAGAATGGGATTAAGAAGTTTGATGATCTTTGAACGAGAAAAACAAAAAAACACTGTGATATGCGAAGTTTTGGTTGTCTTGTCTTTTGATAATTAAACAAATGGTTATACGAAGTTTGGTTGTCTTTTGATAATTAAACAAATGGCTCTACGAATTTGTAAAACTAGGAGAATTTGTATTATATAATTTTATCATCTTTAGGAAAGAGCGTACTGAACTATTTGACCGGTCAATGATGAATGTAAGAGTTTTTCAGATGGAAAAGTGATAAATGCTGATGTAGGATTAAAATCCACCATCAATGATGAAAGATATAAAGCGCACTAAAAATCAATAGGGAGTTTGAAAATTTTGCACATACTTCGAGGAAAATACTTCGATATACAATACAATAATATATCGTGGTGGTACTCCATCAAATGCTAGTTCATTCATTGGCATATTACATATCTATCTTGTGAACCCACTGATGTTGAAGGGTATGATTTCATATTTATTAATGCTATAAGCAAATGAAATACACTAAGCTGCAACACAAGGCAGACAATATAAATTACAATTTGAAAATGAAAATGAAAATGAAAATAAAAATAAAAATAATAATATGGTTAAAAGACAAGTCATTAAGATCATTATTATGAATAGTTTATGGAGCTAAAGTTGCTCAAAAATGGATTAATGAATATTATGAAATGACAATGTAAGAAATTAAAAAGAACAAAAAGATTATTAAATGATGTAGTTATTTATCATTCCACTATTGTCAATATCTAGGCTTTTTTTTGTTTTTTTTTTGTTTTTGTTTTTTGTTTTCTATTTTTGATTTAACACTCTAGATAAATGACAAAATAATTCAGTAGATATACATATTTCTTTTTGATACAAAATTCTACATCATTGACAAAAAATCCTTAAGTAAAAGGAATATCTAGAATATTTCTTTTTCATATGATATATCGTAAATGATTGACAAATACTTCAGTATATAGACATTTCTTTCTTTTTTTTGTTATAACATTCTAAGTAAATGGAAAATGCTTCGGTATATGGATTAGTTACATTCATAATTGATGAACGCATTAAAAAGAAAGAGTGTAATTGTATCATTTTGTAGTGAAGGTATGTATTGCGCGAACCTCTTTCTTTTATAAAATATATATGAATTGGTATCTAAAAAAAACAAAAAACAACAACAACCGTTTTTGTAGTGCGAGCATTCATAAACCTCTGTTATAAAATATTTGGTCTATAATTTCATGACCCTCTTTTCTCGGCCTACTCGGGGATACTAAATGATATACATCTTTTTAGGTTTTCCTCCCCCCCTCTCTCCCTCTTAAGACAATCGTCTTTTTTCTTTTTCTTTTTATTTTTATTTTTATTTTTCTTTTTATTTTTTAATAAAGTAAGTAGTAAGTACCTTATTTTCTCAGCGTTCCTCTAGCCTCTTCCTTCATTGCTTTAGTACAATCTGCCAAAATCTTTGCCTGTTGTGCAATTTTCCCTAACCTACTCAATACTTTCCCATTTCCTTTGGCAAATCCATAGATCGTATACTTCAACCCCACATCTTTACAAAACGCAATCACGTACGGCTGGGCTTTTCTTAAATTATGTCTTGGAAGTCTTGGGAATAAATGATGGATGGCTTGGAATTGTAACCCCCCATGAATGAAATCAAACCATTCGGGACAATCCACGTCCATGGTGGTTCGCATTTGTTTCGAAGGGAAAGATTCACTGACCCCCAAATCCGACGTCGACATTGGGAAATGTGAAAGGGTGATTTGCACATGTACGAGCATTGTGCTAATATGCGACACCAACAAGTATTGCCATCTTTGTCCTGGGGAATCGAGACATTTAAAAAGAAACAAGTAAAAGAACCAATACAGGAAGAACGACAACCCCACTAATTCGTACCATCTAAACCACGCGGCTTTCCCCTTGGTAGGACCAAGCCCAAGTAATAAATGGGTCCAACTCAATCGGTATAAGTTGAATCTTCCAAACCCCAACATCGGATAATATAAATGATCCTGGATACGGATCACGAGTTTCGAGAATTTGTCATAATAGAGGAATTTCTCATAATACGTCGAGTACACATTCTTGAATAATTTGGTGGACACCGCAAAGAACGGTAAATGTTGGATATCTGGATCGTGTACTGGATCATTGGTGACCAAATGATGGACGTTATGGTTACTTTTCCACCACGTGGAACTTAGCCCCCCGACAAACGAGGCAATGGTCATACCGATAAACGAGTCGAATTGATAGTTATGAGTTATAGAAATATGCGCCGCATCGTGGACGATAAACGTCAGCTGTTGCCAGGCTGCCCCAATCGCCACCGCCGAACAAAACAAGTGGTTTGTTTTATAAAAAATCATCGACCATAGGAATAACGACCCGATCCGGCAGAATTCTTTGAAATACGACCAATAATCACACTGGTATAAATTGGCATCGATGATCCGTTGATGCAACTGGTTGTATTTTTCGGATAGCTCTGATTGGGTCTCGTAGTCCATTGGCGGGTACATTTGTAAATCTTTTTCCACAAACTGGTTGTCGTAATTATCCAAAACGTCTTCAGGATCCCTAATGACTTTTTGTTGGTACGCAAACTTCTTATCAATGGTGAAAATCATATTTTGAGGGATTGGCGGGATGATTTCCACTGCTGGTTGACCCGGGAGTTTAGAATGTTGGTCTTTGTCCATTAGGTTATCATCCCCGATTAACGTATCATCAGAATCACAATGATTGTCATCATCATTATTGGCTTTCTTCTCTTCAATGAAAGTGTATTTTCCTCCTTGGATCGGAGGCAACATATTCTCCCATTTATAATCGATCTTACCGACTCTGAATTTCTTGAATGTGGCCTGGGTGGTCTCACAATGATACGAGTTCATTTCATCGGTACAGTCTCTGCCCACCATATGATAAATCGCTTTGGCTCCTCCAGGATGATACGCGATCCATTTATCAAGTCGTAAAACCTGGTGGTCGTAGATCAAAATCGTCTGGCCTTTGGCTATTCTATTCTGAATATCATTCCTCGATAATATTCTGTTCATCTTTGATAATAAAGTGGAGATTGACAGATACTGCTGCACACCACTAACCACATACACACACACTTTTTTTATGAGATCAGTGAGAATCCCCAAAAAATTAAACGGAAAAAAAAAAAAACTAACCGCACGCTGTTACCATAAGAGAATACTAATGATCTATTGTATTGTATCGTACTAAAAACTGTTGTATAATATCAATAACCATAAGGTGTTATATTATACTATTAAAATGGAGCAAAATTGAGAAAGAAAGAAAGAAAGAAAGAAAGAAAGAAAGAAAGAAAGAAAGAAAGAAAGAAAGAAAGAAAAATAACATGATTAAATATAAAACAAATTGAACAGGCAACAACAACAAACATAAAACCAAAAGTCTATAATATTCTACTGTAGAGGACAAACAAACCATCTAAAAAATTTTTCATGCCAAAGCATCTTTCTCATCTTCTTGTTTAATTGGTCTGTAAATCTCATGAGGAAACTCGTAAACCAACGACCCGAAAATACAAAAAGTGGTGATCAACACCAACACCGTCGAGTACACCGCACTCACCACTCTGAACGCCCTGAAACCAAATAACGTATAAAGCTCATGGTTTGCCAATGCCATGGTCCCAAGTGGGAAAGTACACGCCCAGAACCCTTTAGTGAACCGATCCACTCCCGCGCCCCAAACCGATGCCACGGCGTTGAAAGTGAAAAAGTACCCGTTGGACACCAAGAACAACCCCACCATTAATCCCAAGTATTTGAGAGATTGGCCGACGATCAAATTATTGTTGACGATACTGGCATCATCGAGGCCAATTTGGAGGAATTTCGGGTCGATGTCTTGCAAGTAATTGCGGAAATTGTCACAAATGATCATCACCGCAAACGCCCCTTGTCCGAACGCCCCCACTGGCAAGAACGCCACAAACCCGGTGTTTTTCGCTAATGGGATCCTATGGACGTAAAGTTTCCAAATATACACCCCGACAACCCACCCGGTCAACGCGATCCCGTTGGCCCAACAAAGATACGAGATGATGATGTTTGGTAATTTCAAATTCGGATGGAGGATATCGTACAACACCCCACCCACGGCAGCCACGACGTTTTGCGACACCACTGGTAAAAGAAACGAAATGTGGATCTCGTGCGGCTGGACCTCGCCTTTATAATGGACTAAGAACGTAATGATCCACGCGGTGAAGAGCGAGATGGCAATGTTGATGATCCAAAGCACGAAAAGCGCGGTGGCCCAATCTTCTCCCACGATATTATGGAGGTACGAAAGGATCGAGGAAAACCCCATCGAATAACACCCAAAGAACACCGATTGGCCCACGTTCAATAGCATGTGTTTCCATTTCTGCGGATACTTGAACGCCGCCACCACCAAGATGAGATTAAAGAAAATGAACAACAAGCAACACACCGCAAACATAATGTAACTGCAAACTTTGAGCCAGTAGGCAGGATAAGGGAAGTTGTACAAGATGGTTGAGGAAATCCCGGTACCCATAGTACTGGCAAACCAGATGGGATGGAAATCTTGGACCACCCGTTTGAGTATTAGCTGGGTTCTCGACATGATAAGCCTTGGGTTTATATCTGGATGATGAAATCAGGTATAAAAGGATCAACTTTTGATTTTATTGTTAGTGATGATAAATAACCGTTGTTGCAAGAAAAAATGACTGTAGGTAGATCTATGACTCAGTTTGAAAATTTTGCGCCGCTAAAAGTCTTCCAGCAGAGTTCGACCAGAGAACTGACAATAGCAAATTGATTAATAATATTGGTATTGGATCTGTGGAGTCACTATGTATATTTATACCACACAAGAGCACGATGGATCAAAGGAAGTTGCAAACCAAATTTTTGGTGGTTGTTGCCGTAATTTTTTTTTTTCTCATACACATAAAAATTTCGATCATCATCATCATCATCATCATCATCCTATATAATTCTTATTACTGTATTTAATAATGCTATATGATATATAATTACTATGATTAAAGATAAATGTATATAATAAAAATGGGTCATCTACCATGATTCAAAATGAAACAACATTCATAAAACTTCAACTAACATAAATGAAATTTTCGTTCACATTGACAGCAGCAGCAGCCGCATACTCTTCGTTATCGACCCCAAACGTCTTGATGTACTCAACCCCATTGACACATTGCGCTGCGGTCAATTGATCATGGCCAATAATGTTGTTGGATAATTCAAGTGCAACGTCGATGGTCCGATCATGGGCATCGTGCTCCAATATCATTCCTCGTTTCTGTCCTCCAGACGATGCTAACCAACTTCTTGCCTCATCGAATATTTGTTGCTCAGTTCTTTGATTATTCAATAACTGCCAATCATAAGTATCATAATCCCATAACACCGCTTGCAATCCAAAGAGTCGTAAGATATGGCGGACTCGGTTATCGATGCCGCCATAAGGTGGCCGGAACCATTTTGGAATATGATTTCCGGTGGCATTCATCGCCCATATTGACCATTCAATCTCGGCAATGATTTGTTCATTGGTCAATGATGGAAGAAACTTGTGGCCCCAAGTATGGCTACCGATAAGGTGCCCTTTAGCCTGGATTTGTTTATAAATCTCTGGGTACTTGACCACGTTAATCCCAAGGGTGAAAAAGGTGGTGGGGTGTTGTAAATTGTCCAATAATCTTGTGGTCACCGGAGATGGACCATCATCGAAACTTTGTGATAATTTGGGACAAGTGTAGATATCATCTTGGGCCACACATTTGTGGCAATCAAACGAGCATCCTGTTCTATCACCAGGACAGGCCCCCATTTCATGAATAGGAACACTGTTAGGAATTTGGTTCATGTCAATGAAACTAAGAGGCACGTACGGTGGGTCTATTCCTGGCCATTCTTTTAAATAAGTGAAATCCGCTAACCATTCAGGGAAAGGTTGGGTGGCCGAAATACTCCCGTCGTAACCCACGGGGGACATCGAGTCTTTGAAATGTTTGGTGGAGTCTTTTGATATCACCACGATTTCTCTATTTTGTTTACCATGGTCCAGAGGTTGAGAAATGGCATGTGAAGAGTAAACCAGATGAAAAAGTAGCAAAGAATTTAATAAAATGATGGCGAGTGAGCCCATTATTCTAGATGGTGGATGATATTTGTTTTTTGTTTTATTCATAAGCGGGGGATTAATATGTAATGAAATCAATATTATGATGAAGTATTTTTTTGTAGTTGAACGAATATTAAAGTGAAATTAAAAAAAAAAAAAAAGAATCAGAGAGTGATATCTATTCATTTATTTATTTATTTGGTTTTTGGATAAAGTGTCACAAACACAGACAATAATGGTTCTACATGATGCATGCCACGGGTTACTAACAAATAATAATAATAATAATAATAATAATAATAATAATAATAATAAAAAATCACAAACTATTTAAGAGATATTGAAAGAACTGAAAAACAAATATATATATATATATCCTAATAATCTTCAAGTGATGATTGAAGAATATCTGAAGATTTGCCCATTTTATTATCCGAAGCATCGACATTTCGCAACTCTTTACCATTTCTCGGAATATTTGGCCCCGGCAGCATTATTTTGTCATTATCACTAATCACTATAGCTGAATCGTCAGGATTACTGTCTAATTTATAATTATGGAATGGACTAAGGGTTGTAGAGTTGGCAGAGACATCACTGAACCTATGATGATGATGATTATTATTATTATTATTGCCTGTTCTACTGGAAGTGGAAAACCGTTTTCTCGGACATGACCCATCATTATCGACTAAGGACGATGAGAATCTTCTAGAGCAAGCTCCTCCGGATAGCGACGAGCTTCTAGAGACTCCGATATTGGGGTTATTGTTGATCTGGGCTTTCAAGATTTTATTTTCTTCTTTTAGTTGGTTGATTTCTCTCATCAATTTCAACACAATAGCGTCTTGTTCACGTTCCATCAAATCAATAATTTCCCCACTCCCCATCCTGGGGGCGTTAGCATTATTAGCATTAGCATTATTATTATTATTATTATTGCTGGAAAATGAGTTTCTTGGAGTGGAAGAGGCTGAAGAAGAGGAGGCAAAACTTCTTGACAAATCAGGAGAAGAAATCTTTTTCCTGGCCACCATCACCAGGTCATTGGAAGGCCTTCTTAGCCTGGCACTGGCACTGGCGGTGGTGTATGTGTCGTTGCGAGAATCCAAGGGCAAATTCAAATTCATCAACGGAGAAGATTTACTCTCGGGGGTCATTGGTAGTTTTATTTCTGGGCCAGAATCCGAGGTTCTTGAGGGGGCAAGGGATGGAGAGTAGTCCCAAGTGGTGGACGATGAAGGGATGAAGGATGAGGAAGAGTTGGACAGCAGGAGCAGCAGCAGCAGCAGCAGCAGCAAGTGGTGGCGTTTGTGTCTTGTTGGGTTATAAACCGGTTTATTATTGTTGTCTTGGTTCATTATTATATATTATGTTTGTGAGATTAGTATGGCAAATGATTTGAAAAAAAAAATTGTGATGGTTGGAGGGACAATAACGAAATCCCGGCAAAACGTGGGTGATTTATATATAGTGGGAAATAGATGGCCAGGAGTGCAGGAAAGAACAATAGAGGAAAGAGAGAGAGAGAGATGTAGAGATAGAGATAGAGAAATGGAGAGAGATCTGCGATGATTTGATTTGGAGGGTATATTATATCAATAAGGACGGTGTGTTTGATATAGTATATAATAAGTGAGCACAGCCTGCGATTAATAATCTCAGCAGCAGCAGCAGCAACCGCAATAGCACGGACGGTGGTTGATTTAATATATTTATATTTATATACGACACACACACACACACACACACAGCGCACCGCCACTCTGCGATCGTTGCGGTTGACAGGAAAAAGGAAAATGGAAAAAGGAAAATGGAAAATGGAAAATGGAAAATGGAAAATGGGCGAAGACAAAGAAAACCACACAGTCGGTGGGTTGATGGGTGATGGGTGATGGATGATAGATGATGGATGATGGATGATGATACAGACACCATCCATCAGTTACAGAATAGAGTAACGGAACAGTATATAATATATACATATATATATAATGTATAACATAATATAGTATAACATAATATAACATAATGTAACAGCTCATTACCCTACTCCCCTTTCCCCGGATTCTGTCACCTCTTTCTTTCTCTCTCTCTCTCAATGTTCAATGTTTGCACCTCTTGCTCACTATCTCAATATTATTCTCTAATAGATACGATACCTCTCGACCACCAATGAGTATCAACAAGTCTTTGCTAGATAAAATATACACCTACGCAAAGTACCCTCCCACAGGGGTCTCCATTAGACAAATGGTCAACTTTGGCGTCCACCCCAACGTTGGCACATTATTCAGAGCATCGCAGTTCGTGGTCGAGGAATTGCCCATCAGGTTGGCCCACAGAATAAAGGAGTTGGATCATTTACCCAATGGCCTAAGCTTGAACCCGTCTATTGTCGAAGTCAAGCATTGGTACGCCAAATCCTTCGATGAATTAACCAGCTTACCCCGGCCGCAGATCGCCGGCGATTTAAAGAAATTGTTGTATCCCACCTCCATTAATGATCATCACAGAAAATACTACGTCGACTTACCCGATACCATCTACTGCTCATCAGATATCTACGAATACAACGATCTTGTCACCAACACTTTGACCAAGATCAAAAAGCGCCACGATCCCACGGTGGCCACCATCGCCAAAGGCGTGCTCGAATGGAAGCACCTCACAAAGGGCCCCGATGTCATTGACTCTTCCATCCAACAATTCCTTGATCGGTTCTATATGTCCCGAATCGGCATCAGGATGTTGATTGGCCAACACATTGCATTAAACAAAGAACCACTAAGAGATGATTACGTCGGGATCATTTGCAAACACACCAACGTTGGTGATTTGGCCCAAGACGCCATTGAAAACGCCCGGTACATATGTGAACAGTACTTCGGGCTCTACGAGGCCCCGAAAGTCGAGCTCTACTGTGCCGATAACATCGAGTTCATGTACGTGCCATCTCATTTGATGCATATGTTGTTTGAGATCCTCAAGAACTCCCTTCGGGCTACGGTGGAGTATCATTTAATGAAGCAGCAGCAGCAGCAGCAGCAATTAAAAGGCGATGCGTTTGATATTTACAACCTTGAGTTCCCGCCAATTAAAGTCATTGTCGCCAATGGGAACGAGGACATCACCATCAAAATCAGTGACGAAGGTGGAGGGATCCCTAGAAGCGCCATGCCTTTGATATGGACGTATTTGTACACTACCGCAAAGGATATTCCCGATATTGATAATATTGGGGAGAATGAGTTCATTGCCCCAATGGCCGGTTTGGGTTACGGGATCTCTTTGAGTAGGTTATACGCCAGGTATTTTGGCGGCGATTTGAAATTGATCAGTATGGAAGGGTATGGTACTGATGCTTATATACACTTGAATAAATTGGGGGGCTCGACTGAGCCGTTGCCATGAAAGAATGGTGAATTTTTTTATATTATTAATGGTACTAGAGAGAGATTATTATTTCCAAAAAATTGGATTAGATTTGTGTAAAAACGATGATCATGTGGGATAATTGGCTTATTAAATTGCGTAATTACAACAATAATAAGGATGACGATGTTCCGTGTGGGGGGGAGGGAGGAGAAGGGGATTCTCTATTATTTTTTGTATGATGACTTAAAAATTGGGTAGCAATGTTCTCAATCTCCGTAGTGATTCACTTATCTTCCCAGTAGCTACAACAAATTATCCTTATCCTTATCTTTCTCTAATCTTATCTTATTTCATCTTTTCTTATCTTATCGTAATAGATTGTCACTCTGATCGTTATCGTTATCTAGTTTTCTAAATCACATTTACGCTCCTATCTTTAGTTTGCTATCTATCTTATCTAATCATGGTATTCACTTGTCTGTATACTGCTGATCAGACAATACTAATTGTCCATATATACCCCTTACCACACACAATAATAAGATCATCGTAGCGTCATGATAATAATTATGGCGGTGTCCCAACCGGATCGGTGAAAATTGCCGTGCCAAAACAACATACATGGATTGAATAATATATGGTCAATTGCAACAACCACTCCAACTTTGAGCATTACCTGTCGGATATCAAGTTAGTTTATCTTAACCCAAAAACCTTGACAGATTACAAGCCATATCAGTTAGGCTATCCCTCCCCAGTAATCACAATCGCCAAGATCATACTATACTAATTACATATGGAGTGGGAAAAAAAAAAAAAAAAAAACGGTCAGGGCGCCTCAAAATGTATTACAGAAGGAAGTGTCAAATAATATATGTATATATATTATTATGTATATCAGGTATAGAAATTTATTACTTGAGGATTCAGTAATTCTTCTGAGCTCGAAGTAAGTAGCTGTTAACAAAAATATCTTAGAGAAACACTGGACCAACCCCAAACCAAACTTTATCCAGCTGTAATATTCGAAAGTACTCTACCTAATTATGCTGGTACCCTCACTCTTCTTCCCTCATATGGAGCACTTTTGCTATTTAACAAGCAAGTTACCTGATAATATCCCAAACCAGGGTATGGTTGAATACAGCTGCTGCTCGAGCTGTTTCCGCATTCTAAAGAGATGATATATAGATTGGGTATAGTTTAAACACATCTTCGGTATTTTTAAGGAATTTCACAACAATTGCTTAAAACCAAACTACTATGGGAGGAGAACAAGGGGGAAGGGGAAGGGGAAAGAGAGAGAGAGAGAGAGAGAGAGAGAGAGAGAGTAAGATCTTCAAGAACCAAAGAAACGATTACCAGTAAACCCCCTGTGAACCCCCCCAATACTAGATGTCGTTGAGGGACATCGTCATATCATGCATGAAAAAGAAACCCACACAATAGAATCATGAGAACTATAACATAGAATATATATGTATAGTAACGATACTACTATTTCACGTGAAGTAGAATAATAATTACTGTCTGTTTATCAAAAATACAGTGATAAGGGAGAATAATAATAACAATGTCTCTTTGATTATTATTATTAGTATACATCTATATTTGTACACAAAAAGGTTTTGTATATTGATAATAACAATCACATGCCAAAAGATAAATGATGAAGAAAAAATAAAGAAGATTAATTGATTTGATGAAGCTTGATTATGTTTTCTTTCCTATCATTACGATGATGGTTGTACGAAAAAGGAATGAAAACTCTTCGCGTGAGATTTATTAAAATGCAGCAACAATCAAATATATATTTATATTAGCATTCTGTTGATTTGCAGCACTTTTCGAACCTCTCTTATATATATATAATACCATTTATTCAATATATATATTATATAATACGAATCCTTCATTCCTCTGTTACCTCTATTCTTTCGAGAAGTTTCCAAAATTCTTCAGGTTTATCATCTAAATCTTCACACACAAAAGCAAGTTCCTTTTCTGTTGCCTTTTCTGAAAAAAAAAATGAGCAAATCTTCGGATTCTGAATCAAAATTCAAACTTTCGTTTAGCTCCAGGGTATAATTAACAAACTCTCTCATTATACGTGCACAACAATTACCAATTTTTTCATTAGCAATGTTGAAAAGTATTTTGTAATCGTCCTCAAAAGCACGATTCAAATCTTTCATCATACCCCACTGTTTTTCTTTTTTCTCTTGTGGGTTTCTTCTTGCTGATATTATTGTTGATGAAGAAAAACCAAAATCAAGTAGCTTGACGTCAACCAAGTTTTTGACAAATAGATTGGCGCCCCGAATATCACCATGTCCCACCCCGGCACAGTGAATTTTACTGATGCAAATCAAGGCAGACCTCAAAAATTGCATATGATGTTATCTCATTAATAAAGAGAGTACTGTAGTAGTAGAATGTTTTTTGATGACTATTGAAATTTGTGGATGAGGAAACTTCTGGAACACATCGAAGGTATTCAAAGATTTTATACAATTCACCCCCAAAGCCTATGACGAGAGACTATGCACTGTAAGCTTTCTCTCCAAAAACAACGTCTGGTTTGCGTTTAGAAATCTCTTTTAACACCAACCTACCGTCTTTACCTTCACCATAATACTTATTAGCTTCTGAAAACCTTTCTATTTGTTTCATCAAATTTATCTTCCAATTTTCATCAACAATGCTTTTCAAACCTCGATCGTACTGCGTCCCAAAGAAATCTTTCTGCTTCGCTTCACTAATCTCCTCGAAGGCGAACTTCAAATAGTTGTATATCAATACTCTGTTAATGTCGCTGCCGAGAGATCTTTGTTCTTTTTGCTTGGATAAAAATGCAGCAAACAACTTTCCAATAAACGAGCTGGCAATATTTGTTCTCTCAGCTAAATCTAGCCGTGATTGTTTGGCCTTCAATGTTGTTTTTAAGAACCTGAGAATTGCACCACCAAGAGGTACTTTTGAAGTATCAATGACTTGGCAGGCGATAACGCCATCGGCCAAAATTTGAATTATTAGTTGATTATTACTTCTCAAGAAGAAAAACGCTTTCGGACTGAAACCAAAATACTTTGGCAATTGTCCTCCGTGGCTGTTGTGCTCCATTTGGAAGCTTTTGAAGCTTTCTAAAACAGAGTATTCTTGTTCAAATTTAAGCTCAATACATTTTATGTATTCATCAGCATTTTCATCTTCTTTCTCTTCTTCATCTTCTTGATATTCAATCACAATATCAGGTTTGCATACTATTTTTTCTCCAATGGGAAATGACGATTGTGTTTTCGATTGTAACTCCAAATTTGACCACCCAATAAATGGTAAAATTGCAAATATATTATCCAAGACCATACAAAGAAACATTTCAAATGCGGACTCATTTTCAACCGCTGTTATCTTATTATAAAACCTAACATTTACTCAAAAATCTAATTTTTTTTGGAACATTAATTAAGTTAATTTCGCTCAACAACAGCGCTCCACCAAATGTTTCAAAGTAGAACATAGGAATTTCTGAATCGGCCCTTCTCTCCTTGATATAATCTTCAACTGATTTAGACTGTTGATTGCTTCCTTCTGTTGTATTTTGCATGGTACCTGATGTTTCATTTCTTAGTTGGCTTCCTTCTTTTTTCTTCTCTTTAACTTTATTTGGGAAACAACTCTTCGAGAATATAAACTGTAAGGTGGCAAAGATACCAAAAAACTGACTCGTCTGTAAATCTAAACTTTCAGCGAACCTTTAAACAGTCCTTTTACGGACAAGTCTAGTGGCGCCTAAACCTGAAAAATCAAAACTGGTTTGAGGAAGCGAGCTTTTTTTCAATTCCTTTGTATATTTCTTTGTTTAGATGGAAATTGTTTGCTTCACATAAATATAAAGGTAGGTAGATTTTCAGATATTGTGTAAGAGGTATTTGCTAACGGTATTTAGTGTGATTTCTAACAAAATGGAGTGAAGTGAATTTAATATGTTTATATGCACTTTTTATACCATTGTGGTGGTATTTATTAGTATACCAATAGTGCGGATGTATGTGTGTCACATGATATACCAGCATTGAGGTACTTATTATCAAGGATTATTACCGCTGTAGTGGTATATGATTGAAACGCTACGCGCACACAGAGAACTTTCACTTTTTTTTTTTTTTTTTTTTTTTGACCTTCCCCAAATCATCGCTCAAATATCAAATATTATTATTATTATTATTATTAATTTTCAATATGCCAGCGAAATTAGAGATTACAGATCAACCGGCTCTTGGAAACGATATTGACGAAGAAGTCCCTGTTGACAAATTCATTGATTATTCCGATGGTCTCAATTACTGGCGGTCGATTCCCGCAACCGTCGACGGGGTATTGGGAGGGTTTGGCGAGGACACTGTTGTGCCAAAACGGGATATCAGCGGCTCAATAACTTTCCTCCGTAAACTTTCATCAAGAATGCGGCCGGCTAAGGGAGAAATCAAGTACGGGTTCGAATTGGGGGCGGGGATCGGGAGAGTTTCAAAAAATTTGTTAAGCAAGTACTGTGATAAAGTCGATTTACTCGAATATAACGAACATTTCGTAGCACAAATGGACGAGGAATTGGCAGAGTTGAAGGCCCAAGGGAAATTGGGGGAGATTTTCAATATGGGAATGCAGGATTACCACCAGACTTGGAAAAACGATAGGAAATACTGGTTGGTATGGTGCCAGTGGTGTCTTGGGTACTTGAACGATGATTTACTAGTGGAGTTTTTGAAGTTCATGAAGTCTACTCTTAGTGAAAACGGGACGATTATCGTGAAGGAAAACACCTGTATAAATATCTCCGACGATGATATCTTTGATGATGAGGACAGTTCGGTGACGAGAACCGATTCGAAATTCAAAGAGATTTTCGCAAGAAGCGGGTTGAAGTTGATCGCCCAGGATGTGCAAAAAGGGTTGCCCAAAGAGTTATATCCTGTTAAGATGTATGCTTTGAAACCTGACCCGAGCTTTGTCGAATGATGATCTGGAATGAACGCCCTCGTTATTTTTGACAGTATTTAGAGCAAATTCGTGAATGTATTATTAAAAGAAGAAAAAAAATAATTGTTATAGAAACTCTTTTATTGTAGTATCCATCAAAGATATATTTATTCTTCCGTGTAATATACATTATAGAGCCAAATAATAATAATAATAATAATAATAATAATAATAATAATAATAATAATAGTGTTTTGCCAGGTGAAATCTTGTGGAGACGACGCAGATTCACATGCCACTGACGAAGCCGCCCGCACCGCTGGTGCCTGTCTCCCGCGCATACCCAAAAGACTCAACATTATTTCCACAATCACAATGAATTTGTCAATCTTTTTGCCCATACAACAAAAAAAAAAAAAAAATTGGAAAAACTTCCCAACTTTTTTCATATCTTCTTATCATTCGTTTATTCCTATTTAAGTAGAAAACTTCTGCTATTTTCTCTTGTTGATCTTCTTCGATTGGTTCTTTTTTGACACATTCTGAAGTGGATTGCTATTATGACAAACCGCAACAAGAATCATCATTCCAAAAATAACATCGCCGCCGCCGCCGCCACTGGTGCTGCTCTGGCCAGCCATTATGGGAAAGCCCATTCGGGCCAAGTGTTCAAAGACGATCTAGTGACTTATGACATGGTCCAGTCGTTGCTCAACCCGTTTATTAAGAAATCATTCTTCGACTACTTGATCATTGTGTCGTTGGCGATCAATGTCGCGGGGTTCTACTACTTATACCTGAATCCTCAATTAAACCACTGGATCATTCCAACGTTCGTTACCGGCTACTTCTTTTGGAGAATTTCGTACAATTTGGGGATCGGGATCTTACTCTATAACCAATCGAACTATAATTCGATGACCGATTTTGCCACAAACCACCAATTATTCAATTATTCCAGCGATACCAAACCCCGCACGAGGATCCAGAATTTCATCGAGATGAATTTCCAAATCAAATACGGGGACAAGTTCAAAATCACCAACTACCCCATTGATTTCAACACCTGGTTGCTTTTCCGGAACTTTGTCGATTTGATCCTCATGCAGGACTTCATGAACTATTTCATTTTGTTTATTGCTTGCCTCGTGCAAAACTCTGCTTATTCCATGGGGTCTGAACAGCCAATCCTTTTTTATTCCCGGTGGACGTTCGGGATCCTTTTTATTTTACTCAATTTCGTAGTCAAACTCGACGCGCATCACGTCATCAAAGATTTCGCATGGTACTGGGGTGATTTCTTTTATTTGAAAATCAATAATGAAGAACTTGTGTTCGATGGGATCTTTGAACTTTTCCCTCACCCAATGTATTCCATCGGGTATATTGGATATTATGGGTTTGCGTTGTTGAGCAGATCCCATTTGGTGTTGGCGGTGAGTTGCATTGCCCACTTATGCCAGTTTTTGTTCCTTCATTATGTTGAAGACCCTCACATCCACAAGACTTATGGCGGAGCGGCCCAAGTTGGGGATTTATTGACCATTGATGATTATGATATTAAATTGAAACCGATGTTTTTCTTCAACAATTTCTGTTGGTTGAGACCGGCAGATTATTTGATTGTAATTGTGAATTTGGTGGGGTTGTTCTTTGGGATAACTTATAAATCCCAGGACCCAAATTTCAATTTGGTGTTATTTATCATTAATTTGGGGTTGAAAGTTGGGTTCACCGCTTTGACTTCCGGAATGTTGTATTTCCAATCGACGAAGAAATCGTTCACCAAACGGTATTTGAAATATGATTTGAATTTCATCGATGCGTTCAATAACTGGTGCGTTTACTATAATTTCCAATTATTGATTAATATCAATGTTTTGGTATCGTTGTTCATTAGAGAGTTTATTTCCACCAATAATTTGTACTCGATGTCTTGGAGCTCATTCATTGCATTGCATCAAAAGGACAGTTTGTTTCTTTTCAGGTTATTCATCGGGACGTTTATGTTGCTACTCAATTTCCTTTGCGAATCGTCGATCCTTGAATCAATTGGTATTTATTCTTGGTTTTACGGGGACTTCTTCCTTCCAAATTGGAAAGATAAGAAATTGACCAGGACCGGGGTTTACAAGTACTTGAACAACCCAGAAAATATTTTGGGGATTTGTGGGGTATGGGGGTTATCGATCATTTGCTTTAATTCTCATTATTTATTCATTTTGGCAATGGTGTGGTCGTTATGCAAGATCTTATTTATCAAGTTTGTCGAAACCCCACACATGGTCAAACTTTATGGAGAATCACAAGTGAATTATGATAGCGGGTTTAGAAAAACTTTCAAAAAAATCATTCCCAAGAAAATCAGAGACAGGGCCAGTTTTTCCAAACCATCGCGTCCAGAAATCTTGAAGTCATCATCATCATCATCATCATCGGTGGCAGCAGAAAAACAATTCGATGGGATTTCGTTTGAGACTCCTAATCCATTCATTACAATCTCCAAAACCGATCCGGATTACCAAATTGAATTACTCAATGTTGCAGTTGAACCATGTACCACCATCAATTCACAATCAAAAAAAAATAAGACCAAATTATCAATTGCCTTGGGTAATCCCATCAAATTCTATTACCGGATCCCTAAAAAACACAATAAATTCAACTGGGTGGGGTTATACCGAGTGGTCAACACTTTCAATGATAGTACCACCACGTTAATAACTTCCAAAAACCATTGGGTGGCCATTGATCCAACCGCTTATGATAATCGTTACCTTGGACATGAACATATTAAAGAAAACCGTCAGGTTTATAAATCGAAATTTGTTTTCAAAGACTCCCAATTTGAAGAAGGAGTCTTGGAATTCAATAACCAGTTGCAGTATTGGGAACCGGGGGTATATGAATTACGTTATCATTATAGTGACGGGCACGACGTGGCGTTGATTTCCCAGGCGTTTGAAATGAAATTCCTTAAGGTCGAGCTCCCTGATGATTCCAACGATGAGGAAGCGGTAATGAAATTCCAAAGATCGTTGTTTGACATGTTGGTGAACACCCACGGTTTGTTGAAATTCGAGTTTGTTGACGGGCATGGTAAATTACAACAATTCAAAGTTGGCAGTATGCAGGATGATTTCGTCAGTATCATCATTGAGTACTTGAACGCTTATTCTGGAGAAATCTTAGCGAGCGATGATTTGAAGAAGAATTTGAATTTGAAACACTTGAACTCGTATAATGTCGAAGAGTACAAGAAGAAACAATTGTTCAAGATTTTGAAAAGATTGAGCTACGTGATCAAGAATTCCATTGGGAATAATAATGCTGATGGTGATGAAGACGATGAGTTGGGAAGTACCATTGATATTGAGTTTTCAAGGGAGATTCTCATCCAAGAGAAGACTTTGAAGAATTTGTTTGATAGAATCATTAAAGTGCAAAAGATCTTGGACGAGATTGCCAATTAAATATCCGAAGTAGCAGCATTGTTATTCTACAAAAAGTAAATAAATAAATAAATATATATATATAAACATCAAAATTCATCTAGAAAAATATATACCAAAAGCTATTACTATTTCGTCTATGTTAAATTCGTCTAGAAAATTTATGAAATATTTACATTTCATTTATGTTGAACTAATTTAGAAAATGTATATATTATAATATTGCCATACCATATATATATATATATATATATATATATATGTTTTTGTTTTGTGTGTGGGGAGGGCATAAAAAAAAATAAGGGTTGCCTTCACTTCACTTCACTTCACTTCACTTTTTATGTGCAAATGATGACAGAACAGGCATGCTTCCTTCTCCTTCTCCTCCCCATGCATGAGGGAATGAATGAATGAATGAATGTCTCACCAATTTCAGTGATGCTATAAAAAGTGCAGTGATTCCCACACATTTCTTTGAAGAAATATATATATATATATATATATGTATATCTTCCCAGACCTCTTCTTCTCTAGTGCTCCAATTTTCCCACCCAGGAACTCTTCTCAATTTCATCCCAATCCACCTAGATAGCTCCTCCTACCATTTGACGGCGACAGGAAGGATATTATTTTTATCTGCTCTCTTTTTGTTTCCTCCTTTTAATTTTTCTTTTTTTTTTTTGCTTCCCTGAACAAAATGTCAAGTTCTGATACATCATCATCATCTTCTACTATCCATGATGTTTCAATTCCCATAAACTCAACTACCCCCAGACTATCCGACTCTTCGTCTATGAATACCCACCCGCTGATGGAAGTGATAGCCCCGATTCTTGAGTTCTTAGACACGTTGTTACAATCCCCAGATCTGCGTTCCCAACAATGGCCCAATTATCGGGAATTATTGATGGCCACCAACCGGAGTTTGAATTCCCTTGACACAAGCCTAGATCTTGATTGGTTCCATCATCTTTATGAGACCCAGATCTTGCCGAAGTTTCTGTCATCCAGGGATGAAATATTGAAATTCACAAGAAAAAGGTTCCACACCGATTACGAGCGGGGTATCAAAGCAAAAATTGATAATCTCTTTGGGTGTGTTGTGATTTTTGAATCTCAAAAGAAGATCACCGAATGGTTGAAGTTCAACAATAATAATGAGGATGATGATGATGATGATGATGATTTCGATGGTTTGGAATCCAATAGACCTCAATTGTTAAAGTGTTTGGAGACTTATTATTCATTAATTCCTCTCATTATTCGGATTATTGATAATAATAATAAGGCATTCAAGGGTATTTTAAAAAACACTAATCTCTTGATCCCGCTATTACATCTTTGTGTGTTTATGTTGAAACTCAATCCTGAGATGGACCAAGATCTCATTAATCTCTTCACAATATTTGTGTCGTTCCATCTAGTCGATGATGATTTGTTTGTGGCCCTAGTTAGGGCCATTGATGGTGAAGAGCTGGGAACTTTCACTACCATTTGGGGAAAGTTCTTGGTTAGTGATTTACCAAAAACTCATCATCCAGGAATCATCACCGTTTATCAACGAGTTTCCCAAAGTTATAAATTGCAAGCCGATACTAATAATAACCTACCACCACCAATACAACAACAACAACAACAACAACAACAACAAAAATTTATCAAGGAACTTTTCCCAGGTTTCAAATTAGGAGCCGCGATTGTTGATCTTCCTATAAGATTACGCCAAGTACAACAAGTATCACACCTTCTTGAACTGGTCTTACAAGACAATGATGGTGGTAGTGCTGAGAAGTCTTCCAAGTTATTAAGGATGTTACATCAATTAAAATATCATTTATCCGGTACCGATATCGATGATGAGTTATTATGTCTGATAATATTATCGTATTCTAACATCGATGCACTAATGCTTCTTGGGAATTTGTACAAGTTGGCCAATGAGAAAATATCGTTTTCCACGGATCGTTTACCCTTGATGAAATCACTTGCCAATGGGTTGACGTTACACATTGCGGAATTCTCTTATATGAACCGCCGTTGTATCACCATCATCATTGACGGGGCTGAATGTTTGATACAGAAAATCTTGAGTTCCCACACTGAGTACGCCAAGTTGGTGGAGCTCGAACAATCGGATAAATTACAATTCCTGATGGTGTTTGAATTCTTGGACCATTTCTCGGAATTGAAATTCGATAAATGGTGGGATGATGAAAGACTCGAGCCTTCGAAACATGAGTACCAAATTAATCTTGTTTATTATTTATACTTGGCGTTATTGAAGATCAGGGAACCATTGGAAGTGGGTGGATACTACTACTACTACAACAACAACAACTTCGGCGACCCAATGTTGATGCTTCATGTGAAATATTTCCCAATATCCAGTAATTTATGTCTTGTAGGATTATTCTGCAAATTGATTATTGGATTATCGATGAAAATCCTCCAAGGTTTGGATCCCGTTGCTACCGTGGGGGTCAGGCGAGTGCTAACTGAACTTTTACCATTTGATGAAATTGCTCATCAACCAAAACTCAATTTTGTCTACTCACTGAAATTATCCTCCTCCCGTTCCTCGAAAACTAATCCCCAGTCCTCTAACCAAAGTCCACTGACATTATCCTCCTACACCAATTCATGGTCGTCCAACAGTCCATCTGAAGAATTATTAACCAAAATGAGAAAATTCGATAAATTGTCACGATGTTTGGAATTGGCCCTTGACATTTTCTACAAAATCATCAAGAATTTACGATTGACTAATATACTAAATGATCCCCATGATGGATTATTGAGAATCTCTTTTGATGCCTGTTTTGCCGCGGGGTTAGTGGGACAGAAATCCCTGGATCTTGCCACAGGAAATCTGGAAATGTTTTATGATAATGGATCGACAGGCGGTATTTATTTGCAAATGGTGAGGAAAATCTTACAAGAATTGGCTGGGGTGGGTAACGATGATAATGGTGGTAGTGGTAGTGGTAGTGGTAGTGGTAGTGGGGCGGGGTTTGCGGAATTGGTGAAGTATTGTATTGATGTTAATAAACGAGATTTGAGTTTTTTAAAGCTTACGAAGAACATCATCATTGGTGAATTATCTAATCTTCAACTGGTGAAACAGTCTATTGAATCATCATCTTCTTCAATTGTTGGGGGTTATCTAGATATCTTGCGAGGGATTATTGGTGATGATGATGATGATGATGATGATGATGATGATGATGATGATAATGATGATGATTCACAATCTAATCAAGTTGCAAAATCATCGAGAACTTTGGTATTGCAATTAAAAGATTTACAGAAATATTTACAACTGGAGAAGATTTCCAAGAATGATTTTCCTTCTTCTTCTTCTTCTTCTTCTGCTTCTGCTTCTGCTTCGTATTCTTTTTCTCCTGCCATTAGAAACCGTGGTGGAACTGCAATTCAAGGATCTAACCAAATCTACAACATTGCCAATTTGAAAATTAGTACTACTCCATCATTGAACCATCAACATTTCACAGCCCCGTTCCACGGCAAAAATAATCATAAAGGAGGTATAACCAATTACCAACCATCTTCATCATCATCCCCCCATTCTGCTCGGTTCACAGAATCTGGGGGATCGTATTCTTATTGTGGATCGACGATGAATGGTCAAGTTGATACACTGGGAGTTAAAGATGGCAAGGGGATCAATTCATTCGGGAATGGTATGGTTCATAATAATGTGAATTCTCGGGGTATTAATAATCACCAGAACAATTATAACGGTGGGGATAATGTTAAGATGGCCAATTATTATAATGTGGATTCCAATTATTCAATGCCGAATAATAATAGTAATAATAATAATAATAATAATAGGAATAGGAATAATAATGGTAATTCGAACTATTCATTTCTGAATTATAATGGCAGTAATTCCAATTATCAATTCAATAATGGTGGTAATTTTAATGGTGGTCAAGCATCTACTGGGTCATACAATGCTGCATACAATGCGGCATCATTTGATACCACCAATAATAATAATAATAATAATAATAATAAGAATAATATTACAGGTTATTAGAATTCCCACTTTCAATTAAAAACTCATATAAATGATGTCTTTGCAATGAAATAATAATAATAATAATAATAATAATAATAATAATAATAATGATAATAATAATAATAATATATACTTATCGATGATGTTTTACAATTTTCAAAAAAAAAAAATGCTTCCCTTTGCGCTCTAAATATTTTGGATTTCAATTTTACTCTCTTACAATTACAATTACAATTACAATTACAATTACAATTACTCAGTTGCAATTAAAATCAATCAAAATAAAGGTCTATTATAGTACAATTACAATTACAATTACAATTACAATTACAATTACAATTACAATTACAATTACTCAGTTACAATTAAAATCAATCAAAATAAAGGTCTATTATAGTCTATCAATTTGTGACAATTCTGTCTAACCAATTCTCTAAATTCTTTCTATTTTCTATAATTTATTTTCATTCCTTTCAATATAAATCCCCTCCTCCATTTTCTATTCATTTCATTATGCCAAATCCTTGCAAATTTTCATTTATCGTCCTTTTCATACTTCAAATACCCTGCCTGCTCAAGCTCTTGTAACGAAAACGCGGTAAGATTCTTATCCTTTTTATAGGCAATGTAAGATTCTTTGATCTTCTTTGCGTACTCTCTAATTTGCCGTTGTTTTTCATCCCAAAGCACCGGAATCAACCCATAATCGGTGCCACTTTCGACAATTTGATCGTTCAATTCAACGTAATGCTCGACATCCGCAGGGTACGGGATACTATGAAATTTGTAATCGTCTTGATTGACTTCAAGGGTACGGTCTTTTTCCCATTGTTGCATAGTTTGGATCGAAGGCAAAGGGATTCTTCCGGACCACACTCTGGAGATCCACGCCCCTTGAGTTTCCGATAACCTGGTAGGAATCACGTACTTTGGGGTACCGATGATCGCTAACCCCGGGTATTGATACGATAACAAGTGTTGGTAAAGCCCATTGACTTTGGACCCGGTGGAGATCAACGGCTGGAGCTCATTGTTTTCGATCGATTGCAAAGTCGAGTGGAAATTGCCCAACAATGGCAACGATAACTCGTTCATGTAGGGCAATGATTTCAAATACCCGGTGGCAAAGATGATCTGGGTGAACCCCTTGATTTTTTGACCATCGACAAACTCGATTTCCTGGGTTTCGGGAATGAACCGTTTGATATTTGGCAAATCTTTGATATTGGAATCTGAGCCTGCCGGTTGTAAATTCTCGCTACGTTTGGACTTGTAAATCGCCATGTTCCAACGGATCGCCAATTGGTACGCGATATCTGCTCCCGAGGCGCTATTGCCAACCACGAGAATCTTATCATCGGTAGTGTAATCTTGGAAATTGTTGTAGAATTTCGCGTGGGTGACGGAGTTTGGGAATTTGGCGTTCCATTCGGCCAATCCTGGGAAATCAGGAGTGTAAGGAACGTCGTAATTCCCCGAGGCCATGGCGACCCCATCGAAATATTCGATTTTGTCAGCATAAGGGGAATCGGGGGTCAAATCAGGCTCGGTACCACCTTTGGTGGCATCGACAATAGGACGGCTGGTGATTTTCCACGAGTAATTGGACCAATCGATATCTTGCAAGTGTTTAATTTTCCCACATTTCACAGCATCGACAAACGATTGTTGGGAAGTGGTGGTGGTGGTGTCGTCTTCGTGGTATCCATTGATGAACTCGATATTGACGACCTTGGTGTTGAATCTGACCAAAGGTTCGATATCTTTGGAGTAATTGCAGAGGTAGTTGAGGACGTCACGATGGCTAGGGTAGAGGGGCAATTTCTTGTCGAAGGGGTATTTATTGTAGGCCATCAATTCTTTTGGGATGTTGGTATCCAATTCCTCGTACACTGCCGAGGGCCAAACGTATTGGGAGGAGGAGGAGGAATCATTTTTCTTCAATGGGATTTCATAAGGGGAGACCGGGGAGTCTTTGCAATTGGTTGGGGATAAGAACGGGTTTTCCGAAGGGACAGAGAGTAAGCTACGGTCGTTGGATTGGTCTTTGGAATAGTTCCATAACCCCCCGGTTTGCCAACGTCTTTCAAAGAGGGTGATGTTATCGAAAAACTTTTCCTGGACCAAGGCTTTAGCAAAGCCAGCCCCGGCAGGGCCAGCCCCGATCACCGCGACTCTTTTGATTCTTTTTGGTAGGGTCATATCGATGGATATACAATAATAATGGAGGATGGTGAACTGGGATAAAACTGTGTAAAAAACAAAAAAAAAAAAAGAGAGAGAGTGAAGTGAAAAGAAAGAAAGAAAAAACAAAAAATAAAAAAAAAAAAACAGGGGATAGTCACCGTTAATAACGTAAATCTCTTCGGAGTTTACAGGAAAAGTCGAAAGATATCAGAAATTGCAGTGAAATGTTTCGAGGATGAAGTGAGGCAGGCAGGCACACACATAGAGAAAGAGAGGAAAAGAGAGAGAAATGGCACGTGAAATGGCATACCCATCGATGATTTATTGATTTTATTTTATTTTATTTTATTTTATTTGAATGATTTACTGTGGCGGTTCTTTTTTTTTTCATTCATTCTTTCATTCTTTCTTCTCTCTCTCTCTCTCTCTCTCTATACATATTGTATAGGTTACACTACCCATCAACCGATAACGATAACGATAACGATAACGATCCTCGGGAAAACCCCTGTTATGAGCACAGGAAGGGCTCGTATCGTATCGTATCGTATCGCTCCGCTCTTCTCTTCTCTTCTCTTCTCTTCTCTTCTCCTGTCCTTATCAAAACCCTTGTGGTTGCTGCTATTGTTGTCTGTTATCTCAAGGGGTATTTACCCATATGGAGACAGCCTACTACTGCCTAGTAGGATCCCGAACAAAAACTCCCACTACCCACTACCCACCGCGTAATATTGATATATTGATATTAACATGATCTGGGTAACGTAAATACAGGGCAGCAACACCCTTACATTTCATGGCACCACAGAATCATCCACACACCAGACTACGCACCGGGTAACTGTCACCCGGGCAAACAAACAAACAAGCAAACAGTCCGGGTGACCGCTAAACAAACAAGCGAGAGAAAATTTTTTTCTGCTTCCTTTCGACTATATAAAGAGAGCGAATCCTTCCGACAATTAAATATTCTTTTATCTTTTCTTTTTTTATTTCTCTATTCCATTGACAACAATCAATTGGTCCATTGAGTCTTCAACCATCGCCGCATTTTTTACCTCTCCAAACCAGGAAGTTCCAGAAACACACCCTTATTCACTCCTGGAGTGATCGTTTGAATGGTTCAAAAGCTGAATTGGATTTGTCTCCTTTTTTTTTATTTTTGCTCTATTTCCTACGACATTCCATTCTGGAACTCTCCTACACCTATCTTTGGAGGATAATTTTGTAAATGTGATGGTTGGTACTTGCTATTACTTTTCCTTTCAAGGTACCTTAAGTGAATCAACCTAATTTGAAAGTAATATTTAATACTTATTTTTTTCATTTTCTTTTTTGCTAATATGATGAGTCTTGTTATGCTGTGCACCAGTCCTATGCTCAAAATTTGAGGAAAATCACCCAAGCACTTCTGACATGCAAAAAAAAAATGAAAAAGAGTATTTAAATTTTTTTAATTTTTCTGTGGTTCATTTATTGAGGATATCTTGAAAGTTGAAGGGAATGAAGGTATTTTGTGATTTTGTAGGCTGTGTGATTTTATTGATTTGGAATATTTCTGTAAAAAATGTGACCGTATATGTTCGTATTTTGATGTAATGCTGTTGATTGTCTTGTATTTACATTGTGGTGCTGCAGTCGTCATCCATAACTACAAATCTCCTTTTATTATTACTATTTTTTTTACGAAACCACTAAGAGAATAATAACCATATCAGGAATCATATCCGAATGGATGAACGCCGACTGACAAAACAAAGGGGCATATATCCATCCATTCACCCCAGGTTGTTTGACATGCGAATTCGCAAACACCTGTTGTGAGACAGCGTACCCAAAAGTACCCATCACTAGACTAGTGTATGAAGAAATAGTAAAGTTCATGGTGTACACTTATAATTATGAAGTTTTGCCATATTGGTATGGTGTGGTATGGTGTGGTGCTACCATAGTAAACACTTCCCTTCACGGTCGTAATTTTCATATTCTGCCAAGGTTACCCAAGCCCTATCTATCTATCTATCTATCTATCTATCTATCTATCTATCTATCTATCTATCTATCTATCTATCTATCTATCTATCTATCTATCTATCTATCTATCTATCTATCTATCTATCTATCTATCTATCTATACACACCATCGATAATACACACCACCCATAATAAACATAAACAACTGCAGTACCCAATATATAACCACCACAAAAACACCTTTGGAGAAGAAAAATAAGAGAATAACCATATAATAGCCCTTTTTTTACGCTCCCTCCCACACGACGTCGTTGTCGGGGAGGAGTCTAGAGCACTGCAGCACACCGCAGCACCGCACAGCACACCACAGCACACCACAGCACACCACAGCAGACCACAGCACACCACAGCAGACCACAGCAGACCACAGCAGACCCACCCCGATGATTGTGGTTCTGCAGATCTTTTTTTGTTGATGCCTCGCATGGACGGACTAATTTCACTTGACCATTTTCTTATTGTCTCTCACTTAAATATCGCTAGTGCTGGCTGACATTAGTTAGGTGGTGGTTGTATCAGAAACTAACAAAAAAAAAAAAAAAAATCTTGAAAAAAAAAACCATTCTCAATTACATTCCTTTTTGCCCCCAAAAAAAATCTTATTATTATTATTATTATTATTATCATCATCATCATCATCATCATTGAAATATATCTTTTTGTCACTCTTTAGAAGGAAAAAAAAAAAATAAAAATAAAAAATCTTTCATCGTTATAATCATCTTTATCAGAAATATCCAGCATGTCTACTATAAACAAGAAAGAAATAAAACCGGCCACCACTTGGAGATTAGAAAAAGTCAAACAAAGAGCGTTATTAGCCCAGCAGAAAAAACAACAACAACAACAACAACAACAACAACAAGAAAACTCTGCCAATAATAATACGAAATACCACCACAACCACCACCACCAATACCAAGGATCATTATCATCACAGCACTCCGATACTCCAGTCGACATCATCGACAATCCTCACACAAGAGAGTCGACCCATAGTCTTGGCAGGTTGATTCCTGCTTCTTCATCGACCACCGCCGGTCTTCTACTGGATGATTTAACCAAAACTCGCCATGAATCGACTTATTCGGCGTACAGTGACGCCTCGGACAGATTCAGTTTTGATCAACGCAGTAATCTGAGAATCGAACTACAACAAATTTCCCCGGCTTCCAGCACTTCAAATAATAGTAATATCAAAACCAGTGATTTACGGGTCGAGCCACTTCTTCCTAGAAACGCCTCGGTTTCCAAATGATTTTGGATTCTCTCTTTCTCTCTCTCTCTCTCTCTCTCTCTCTCTTCACTTTCCAAGAAACTTTCACATTATTTTCTGCCATCCAAGAACATTCACATTATTTTCTGCCATCCAAGAACTTCCACATTCGTTTTTCCAAGACTTTCGTCCCCTTTTGTAATATATTATGCCCATTCTCTCTATCTATTTTCTCTCTCTATCTCTGCTTATCTGTGTTATCTATCTATCTATCTATCTATCTATCTATCTATCTATCTATCTATCTATCTATCTATCTATCTATCTATCTATCTATCTATCTATCTGCCTTCCTCTGATTATATCCTGTGCATTACAATTTTGATTACACCAACTTCAACCAATGAAAACTGCCTTAGTCTCCCTCTCTCTCTCTCTCTCTCTCTCTTAATAGGCCCACTATGAAAAAGGGGACGTTCAAGGGGGGGGCTCTCCCATTCTAGATGATAATGGCACGTTTTGGTCCGCCGCACAAAAACACACTAGGGAAAATAAGCAGCCTTTTTTTTTTTTTTTTCCAAATTCCCGATGCAATGTCAATCAATCAATCAATCAATCATAAAATGTAATCGTGGGTGTTTTTATGGGTTCTGTTGTTTTCTTTATTATTATTATTATTATTATCACTGCTGTTATTATTGTTATTGTTATTATTATTATTATTATTATTATTATTATTATTATTACTACTACTGTTAGTATAAGTACTGTTATCATTATCATTATTATTATCATTATTATTATCATTATTAGTATTATTATTATTATTGGTATAAATACTGTTATTATTGTTCTTATTATTACTTTCGTATATTTGGGTTGGGTTGGCTCTCTGTCATTTATTTGTTTTTGTATTCTTTTAGTCTCCCCCCCTTGCCAGACTAGCGAGTCAGGTACCAAGAATAGAATTGTGCTGATGTTTTTTTTTTTTTTTTGTTTGATTTGTTGTTTTTCAATTGTAATAATAATAATAATTATAATAATGATGATGATGATGATAATTATAATAATAATAATAATAATGATGATGATGATGATGTTTATTCCACCTTATTCATTAAAGAATAAATTCCAGTTTGAGTATTCTTAGAATACGACGATCTCAATATTAATTTTACACAAAATCAATAATCACCCGAGGAATAAATATTTTCTAAATCCATCAAATATTAGTACACCACCTACAAAGAAAAAAAGAAAAGTCATTAAATTAATATAGAAGGAAAAAGAAGCCGAAATAAATAAAAAAAAAAAAAAACATCAAATTGTAAATTACTTGGGATATATATACATTTTATTTCAGTGATCATCAAACTGTAAATTACCACTTACTTGCTGTTACTTCAAAAAAAAAAAATATCATCAAATTGTGTATCATAAATTAATTACTATTCACTCTAAACTTCAAAACACACACACACACACACCAATCTATAAATTACAACTGGCTGACTCCCCTCTTATGATGAGAGGAGAGCCAAAAAACAAAACAAACCAACATCTACATCAAGAACAAAACAATGTGGACATACATACATAGGTACATAGATACATAGATACATACATACAGACAAAAAGACAGAGACCCACTAAAGAAAATTAATCTAATCTGACGAGAGAAGGTAAAAGGGGGCTTTTTTTTTTTTTGAAAGAGTTTTTAGTGCACCAATGCCATGCCATGGCATTTTTATTCCAAAAAAAAAAAAACAACAACAAATAGCTAGTCAGCTCGGTTTTTTTTGTTTTTTTTTCTGTTGTTGTGTGTTAGTTATTTAGTTAGTTAGTTATTTAGTTATTTAGTTCGTTCGTTTAGCGTCAAAGTGAATGAATTGGGTAACTTTCTCGGGCGTGCATTTATTTGGCCTGCAGGAAAAAAAAAAATGGATCTGCGACGTAAAATGAAAATTTGAGTTTGAACGATGGTGAGTGACACACCCAGACAGCAGCACCCACACACACGTAGAGAAAAAATAACGTAACATGATAAAAGTAGAAGCGTATAAGAATAAAAAGTAGAAATGTATAATAATAAAAAGTAGAAACTTATAATAATAAAAAGAAAAAGCGTACAATAATAAAAAACCATTTACCCCCCTTATTCATTCCATCATCATCTTCATCATCAACTTCTTCTTCTTCTTCTTCTTGAAATTCTCATCATCTTCTTGAAATTCTCATCATCTTCTTGGAATTCTCATTATAATCGTAGAAAAACGATTCCACTAACCCAGAAATCCCCCGGACTTTCCCACATAATGGAATCATCTTGATCACCAACGGTAAAATCACCGATAATTGCTGATACTTCTTGGATTTCTCTTGTGGTGTGGCATCGTTGAAATTGAAAATCAAATCATTGAGCCCTTTCAAAACAATAATCATTTCCAATTTCTCAATCTTCGATAATGGAACTTGATTAATCAACGACCCATGGGAAATGAATTTCCGCAAAACATACAATGTTCGAATGATCAAACATGGTAACACTTTCTGAGAAATCAACGTCTGCGATTCCCATACGATGGTTTTCCCTTCATCTTCAGCTTCATTATCATCTGCCTGCTTCTCTGGGATCTTGCAAAGTTCAATCAAATCATTCAAACATATCAAATTAATCTTATACCTTTCAACATACTTCAACGGCTTGACCAACGGAATATCATTATCAAAATCAAAATTCACAAAATTCTCCACAATCTGATCCAAATCCTTCTCGGGTTTCTTTGCCATCCCACCTCCACCACCCCCGGTCTCCTCCAACAACGATAATTCAATCTCATCCTTTTCGTAAACATACGAACAATCCAAAATATAATTGGCAAAATTATCCACCAACTGCTCCGGAAAACATCGTAAACTAATATACGGCACAATCTGCAGCCTCAAATCCTGTAACGTCGTCACATTAAACTCCTCATAATCCCCATTGTTACTACTAACCATCAATGTGGTCTTGTAAAGTTCGACAATCAATTGCCAAAACGTTTTTTTAGTGTCAACATTGATCTCATCAACTGCATCATCTTTGGCTAATATCCCGGTAATCTGATGCACCACAAACAAAATGATCTTGATACATTCCACCCATAATTCTTTCGCCGATGACAAGTCAATCTTTAACGACGACGACGCCGCCAACGATTTCTTTTTAGACCCTGCCAAGATCCCTTTGGCGTTTTGTTTGATTGGTTCCAAAAGCGACGAGATCAAAATGATCATCGATTGGTTCTGTAACAACGGCTTGAAATCATTTATCCGTTTCACTTGCGATTCAAGAATTATCACCGAATAATAACTCAACGACACAAATGAACATACTTTGGTATCCTTTGGCAATCGATTTTTACTCAATTGTTCTTTAATTTGACTCCGGGTGGAAAATGGAAGGACAATATTGGAGATCAATTGGAGAATCACATCCGATTGGACTTCCGGATCATCATTATCGGTGATCAATTTCAAATTATCTAATACCGATTTTTGTAAATCCGTTGGGTACACATTATCATTGAAATAGGTGGGTAAAATCGGATACTTCACCGCGGAATTGAGCAAATTCAACGATTTCTTGATCTTTAAACCATCCATTCTCGTCCCAAGGATCTCCGATAACGGCACAAACGATCTCATCAATGAGGTCAACGAGTCTTGATAATGTTTGTTCAACGTGATATTATATGAAACGTTCCGACCACTCCAGAAATTAAACAATAAATCAATAATCTCCGTAGGAATCGCCGTCGTCTTGTCGTCTTGTTTTCCCACAAACGGTGCCAATAAATCATTAAATGATTGATACAATTTCAAATCACAATTGTTCCAATTGAGCAGCAAAATGTCTTCGAAATACTTGATCAACCCCGTCCAATATTCCAACGCAACGCCAATTTCAAGGTGGTCAAAATCGGCAAAATAATTATCATAGAATTTCACAATCCCGCTCATGATTAAAATCAACGTTTCCGACCATTCTTGTTTAATTGTTGACAATTCTTCCCAATTGGCGGTCCGCAAAATTTTTGGCCGGATGGTGAAAAGTGACGAAATCACAATACTGTAACACAAATGCCATGATGATAAATGCTTCCCGTGAGAATCAAGGATCCGGAAAAATGTTTGGATAGACCCATTTCTCACTTGATCCTTTTGATTATTGGAAATGTCCACCAACACTTTCAACAAATAGATCCATAAACACGAATACGCCACGAATTTTTGCTCGCTCGAGTCCTTTTCGGGAATATCGTTATCATCGTTAATTTCATTTTGCACATAATTAATCAAATCATCCTCACTGTTCACTGTACCAATCAAGATTTCATTACCTTTCTCATAACTGCCTTCCGGAATCTCGGTGGTCAATAATTCCCTTATATAATCACTCACCTGCCAGAAGTGGCTGATGGCACTAAAAGAAATATTGATGTCAAACCCTTGATTGGCAAACCGATGGATCGAATTGATCAAGATCTTGATAATGTTCAATGGTAACACCGTCAAGAAATCCCCGAGAATCAATTGCAAAATCTCAAACGACAATTTCGTCAACTCCGATTTCTTCTCCATCAAACCATAACTGGCATTGACTTCCGATAATTTTTGAAGGTTCAGCGGGTCCCCGTATTCAAAGAACTCAAATGATAAATCAATGATTTTGAATACCAAACTCCACGAGCTTCTATGGAACCCCACCCCAAACATATCCAACAAGTCTTTCAAATTCTCTAAACTGCGAGAAATTATCTCAAATTCACAATTAAGCACCGGGGCCGCGACAATAGTTATCAAACTGTTATTATTCTCATCATCGCCCCTTTTCTGTTGCTGTGAAAATAATTCATCATCATGCTTTTGAAACTGATCAATGTTTTGGAATAAATAGAACATGAAAGTCAAAAGTTTGAATTCCACCGCGTTTCCATCATTGGTAATATGTTCTTCTTTCCCGCTATTGGAAAACTCTTCTTTAGATATACTCTTCAAAATCGAATTAAATATCGTCACACTTTTGATTCTAAACTGGCTACTTAAACCTCGGTTGATAGATAACCCTATCAAATAATTGAACACGAATTTTAAGCTGGTCATCGACGCTTCTCCTTCCACAAACACCTCTTCGTTATTAAATGCCAAAGCGCTATCAGAAGTCTCCATACACTCCACCAAAAATCGCGACGAATTGAGTTCACACAAAGTTTGGAGCAAATCCATAAAATATTGCTTGTTATAATAGCACGGAC